>NC_091498.1:17463606-17796662 GCF_947461875.1 Haliaeetus albicilla | reverse complement strand
ACCGGGGGGCAGGGGAAGGTATCAACCTAAGAGCTAGAAAGCTTTAAAGCACATTCCTCTCCTGTCATATTTCAGATTAAGTACAAACTCCTTCCTCTAATTGTTAGACCTGTTGATGACAAAGTAGCCATCCTCATGACTAGCCACCTTAAAAAATAAAAAAATAAATTAAAAGCTTCACTGTAAGAGTGACCCTAGTCTATTTGAGTATCGAGTTAGTGAAAAAGAGTCTTTACCCCAATCAATGGTAAAGGTCCACACTTTAAAAAAGAAGGAAAATTAACAGAACATCATCTACAAGCTAAAAGTTTACTGCAAATCTCTGACTGACCTTTTAACAGCTGAAATGGCATAAATTCCAGGAAAGGCTTACGACGGAATTGCTCCTACCATTTTCCAAAGCTCTTGAAAGAGATGCAACTTGTTTTTCCTAGCATCAAGAAAAATACCCAATGCAGAAATATTTCCTCAAAGCCTCATTTGTCTCCACAAGTAGAATATTTATAATGTTGTCTTAGGAAGATGGCAAGTGCTCACCTCTCAGAAGATTTATTTATCCAGCATGAGATACAAAAAAAGCTTCTGCTAGACAGTCTTTGACCTGCTTGAGCTTCAAGAATACTTTTTGCAGGCAGAGGGGAGAAGCTGTTAGCTACATCATTATGAATGTATTTTAACATAAATGCATTTTGACACAAACTGATTAGGCAGACGGAATAACTTCACTGTTCAAATCTTCCAAGATTAGCGCTCTACATCCTTCTTAAAGAATGGAAGCCATTATAAAAGCAATTGCTATCTTAGATAGAATGACACAAAGAAAAAATTTCACATAATACCTTTTTTTTTTTTTTTTTTTTTTTTTTTTTACATACAGCACATACGGCATTTAAAATTCCGGGGGTTTGTGTTTGGTTTTTTCCTAATAGCAGATAAGCATAAAGGCTTGCTTTTAAGACCTTGATATGAGACTATATCAGGAGCTTTTCAAAATGTATGCATACACGATTATTTCAACACAACAATGCCACACAAATCTTTCCTATCATATTAGAAACTCCACGTTTTAACATCATCCTTGTTAATTTAACTTGCCTGTAACAGGTGGTGATAAAGTAATTCTTGTACTTTTAAACTGCTTTCAAAAGTTTGTTTAATGCTTTAGTTTCTGGGCAGGCACAGAGAAAATATTCCTTCCTCTTACTCAGCTAATTCAGTTAACAGCTATGTCAGAAGCTGAGAAAAACTACCAGGAACACTTAAGCTCCTTTTTTTTTTTTTTTTTTAATTTATAACCCAGTAGGAATGGAAGAACAAATTTACATGGTTCTAGATTAAAACCAGCATTTGAAAACAAAAAATGAAATCAAGATATACTATTTAAAATTATGTGAAACACTCAAAACAAAAGGTCTATCATGAAATTTAAAAAATCCATTTTTATCACATACTAATAAGAGGCATTTTATTTTAGTTCACTTCAGAAGTGAAATGCAAGTGAGACCCACATATTTATTGCCACAATTTAAGTCACTTTGTGACCTCTTCTCCAGATCCCCAAACATTCATTTCTGGAAACACTGGTGCAGCATGAAATATCCACTGAAGGACTTCTTATAACAAATTCAGAAAAATCCAAAACATTACATAAACAACTACAAGTAAGCAAAACTATTTCAATTGTTAAGCAGGGTATATTTCATAGATATAAATAATTTTGTTTATTAAGACAGCAGTTCCAACTAATGCTAACTTCTACTGACTCTCTGCTTCCCCACAAAAAGTAATTTCTTTGATTATTAGACAAATTGTTTTTGTCTACCTCACAAATAGTTAAAAGATTCCAGCAAGGCTGTTTTTTCTTACAATAGTCCATTCCTATATGGCAGGCTCAGATGTTTCCTAAACATTTTTCATAGCTTTTGAACTAGAGCTCAACTTAAGGAAAGCCACAACCCAACTGAGAAACAAGCACACTACCTTCAAATCAGCTGAAAACACAGGGGCTTTCCTAACACTACTGCTCCACTCTAATTCTTCACATGGGCATTCTTCACAGACCATAGCATTCTGAATTCATACCTTCTTCATATTTCTACTCACCTCTCTGGTAGTCAAGTCCTACACTGCATTTTCGCATTTTCACTACAAACTCCAGTAGCCAAAATAAATGGAATGTCAAGTTAATTGGCATGGAAACTGCTGAGCCGAATAAAAGACAAAAATGAATAATACAGTAGAATCTTTAATGCATTTGCAGAGGTCAACAATCTCTCAGAATTCTGTACTACTGCAGAACCAAGAAACCTTGTGACAAAATAGTTAAGAACTTTGTTAAATCAATCGAACATATAATCATGCTCAATTTATTTTATATTTTCACCTACATGTTTTACAAATGACGAAATTCACCAAGAACAGCATTCTCAGCATGTTTCTGTAATTCAGTTTTGCCCAAAACCACTATACAGACCTGATAACAGGTACAAAACATGTTCATTATCATTAATGGAATTCCTGGAAGATGAGATGAAAGGAAAAAAGTTAATTTATCATTAACATTCTGGGGAAAACAAAAATTATTGATGCGGAACTTTATTCTTAAACTGATTCCATCTGCATCACCTTATTTGGAGTTATCAAAGTTTATTCAGCTCGTTAATAGAATTACTTATTGTGTTCCTAATCATAGAAATCTTAAAAATTCATCAGAAATAAACCATCTGAAATTTTCTTTCCAAAGGAAACAAATATAATATTCATTAACAGGCCATTAGCTATAAAAACTCACTTTTCTTTCTATTCCCCCACCAAAGGAAAAAAAAAAAAAAAAAGTAACAGGCCTATTTACAATGTACCACATCATAGTTAAAGAAACCACTCAGGAAATAGCTGTATGACAGCCTAAACATAAATTTACAAGTCTTCTCACCTCCCTACACAAACAAAATTCTCTTCTATACACCAATAATTAAAAAAATTCTTGTAGCCTTACTACTCACATTACTTAAAAACACAATCTACAGCTACTTCTCTTTAAGATTTCAGGCAATGCTTAATCTGACTTCCACAAACCACAGTTTACTTGAGCTTCTGCTGTCTGCCTACCACACTGACACAGGAACAGCACGCTGGTAATCAGAGACACCCCTCAAATTGCTAACTCTAGTTCCCCTATTAGATCCATCCAGGAAGGTGAGCTGTAAAAAACTGAACTCCTGTAGCTCCCTTCTCTCTGACTGCTACTTTTCTGGTGAGGGAGGAGAAAAGTCACATTATCCATACATAGAAGCTTCAATTTTCCTCCTGGTTTTCTCTCTTCAGCCCGTCTTATTTATCAGTACCATTTAATAGTTTATTTGCAACTAGTTTAAACCAATGCCTTCCAACCTTCCCACATCACTAAATTTTACATCCTGTCCACTGCTTACTCAAGAATTTACACTCCCCAGAGATGGCTGATATATAGGGCTCCATCGTTCACTTCTTGAGCCTTGCCTGCTTGTCTTTTTCTACAGCTTTCCAAGCATCTCATCACCCAGCTACTCCTATGCTACCAGAACCACAGGTTTGACCAGTAAAAGGACAAGCATCTCAGGCACAACAGCTGACCATTGCATCTGGTGAATGGGAAAAATAAAAGAATGTGAGCTTCTTTATAAGCAATTATGGTGCAGCAAAAGTTGCAGAAAGAGGACATAGATTTGTGGGGGGCTATTTTAAAGCCCCCAGAAACTCTGTTTGAAACAGTCCATAGTATCAAACATGAACATTGCTTCTGGCCTTTTCAAGTCCACGCTGCTGACTATTCAAAATGCTTTTTCTCTTTTCTAATTTGTGAACATATAGACACATCCAAAAATCCACATCAAAAGGCTTTCAGTTCACTACTTATCTACATTTCCAAAACTACTTCACATCTTTCTTTCTCTTCTGCTAACTTTGGTTATGTTATTTAGGCAAACTCAGTTTAAACAGCATTTTCACAAACTTCCAATGTTTGGGGTGTGTTTTTTACTATTATTATTAGAACTGGAACCATGAGAGCAGATTCTGCCTGCCCAGCACGAGCAGCCAGCTACCCACAGACTAGCTACGGGGCCTGGCACCTAGCCCACCCTGCCCCTTGGCCCCCCACTGCCAACTGGTGTGCAGCGAGCACAGTGAGCCCCCAGGGAACCACCAGTTCAGATGCTGCCCCTGCAGTCCAGCTGCCCTTGGACTTGCAGCCATCCCAAGGGACAGTCACAGCTGAGACCCCATCTTCTGCATCCAGAGAAGGGCAGCAAAGCTGGTGAAGGGTCTAGAGAACAAGTCCTGTGAGGAGCTGCTGAGGGAACTGGGGTTGTTTAGCCTGGAGAAAAGGAGGCTGAGGGGAGACCTTATCGCTCTCTACAACTGCCTGAAAAGAGGTTGTAGTGAGGTGGGCGTCAGGCTCTTATATCAAGTAACAAATGATAGGACAAGAAGAAATGGCCTCAAGTTGCACCAGGGGAGGTTTAGATTGAATATTAGGAAAAAATTCTTCACTGAAAGGGTTATCAAGCACTGGAACAGGCTGCCCAGGGAAGTTGTTGGGTCACCATCCCTGGAGGTATTTAATTTAATTGGCACTTAGGGACATGGTTTAGTGGACTTGGCAGTGTTAGGTTTATGGTTGGACTTAATCATCTTAAGGGTCTTTTCCAACGTAAAGGATTCTATGATTCCTTACTGTAGTCATTACAGAGGAGTGAATGTTTCCTTGCAGTGAAGAAATCCATCAAGTACAAAGGCTATTTAAATCTCATACAAAACTTGAAGACATTTCTACTGAAATTCTCTGGATCACCTGGCAAAACCAGTAACATTGGTGCAGCATTTCAAATTGCTCAGTAAGGAAGAGGGAAACTGCCAGAGCTTAAAAATCCATATTAGTTGTAAATCTCTAAGCATGGACTACTCTGCATCAATATGACAGCTCCTGCATAGCAAATACTGGGCATTATGTTTGAATGACTTAATCGTATATTTTCATATCTTGTGTTTAACCTTGACACTGGATGTTCTGGGTTAGTAATGTTTACTTCAGGAATAACTGCAATTTATGTTTCTACCTGTGTTGGTTTTTTAATCCTTCAACTGCAGTAAAAATACATAAGCAAAACCTGAATTTCATGCCCAACAGTCATATACTGAATGCCCAGCAATCACATGCCACACATGGAAGTATACTGAAAGTCATAAAAGCAAATGCTGTTTTACTTCTTTATCAGAGGACATTGTTACACACCTCAGTAATTTCATTTTTCCTTCCTCATTCTGTTGTTTCAGTATTTCCTTAGACAATTCAATATTCTCCAAAACCATGGAAATGCAACTCTCCAGAAAGACTCTTCATCTGGAGATTTAGCTGTCCAACTTCCCAAACAAGTTAGCAGCAAGAGGCGAAAAAACAGCCAGTGACACTGAAGAGTATCTATTACACTGATACTAACACCTTGATGAAGTACAGATTTATCACTTCACATTTCGACTGAAAGGACTAAATACATTGTTAAATGAGTATATCAAAGCCCAACTTGATACCTGTAATCTATTTATTAAAAGAATTTCATATAATGATTTTGTTTGAGAGAAGTTAAAATAAGTCATTGATTTTTTTTTAATTTTTTTTTTTTTAATATAAATGAGCTCAAACTGAAACTCACTACATAGCTAACTGAAAGAGCAAAAGGAAGAGGTCAGGCTATCTAAAGTTGAATGTTGGGAGTAATAACACGCACAGTGTTGAAGGAATAAACCTTATCGCTATCTGAAATAGTTTTAGGTATTCAAGTGTTTCTGTGCTAGAAAAGTAAAGCACAAAAGTAGCATTTAAAGAACAGCATCAATCTATGATTTGCAAGGAAGGAAATAAGAACATTTTCTCAAGCCACTTGACAATATCATTGTCTTAACTGGAAAGCAAGGAACAACATTACATTAAAAAAAATTGGCATGTTCACAAATTACTCTCTTTAAATAAAAAATAAAAAAATGAGGGCTGATATCCTGAGATGGTAACAATAAATATTAAGTGTTTGATAACTGTCATCTAAGAAAAATAGGTTTTACCATTTTGCAGCTAACCTATTAATTTAATTTTAATTTAGTCCAGGCAATTCAACATGGTTTTGAACCACCATGTTCTCTGTGGAACAACTGTCTACGTATAGATTTTGTCAGTCTTATCTCACCATGCAAACAGCTAACCTTATACCTCCTGATCTTCAGAAAAATGTAAAGAAAACACTACTAATGCTGCTTTACCAACCAGTGAAAATTACATATAATGAATCACACCCATTGGCATAGCTCTGTCCGCAGATGTGTTTAAATGCTCTGCTGAAATAGATCTAACAGATTTGTTATTCTAGGTATTAGGATAAGCCCCATTTCTTTTCCTTTGATCCAAAGGTAGGCATTGAACTCAAGTACTAAGAGGTTAACCTGCAGAGCACACATTTAAAACACCTAAAAATCAGCTTAAATAGACACCTATTTAAAAAAAAAAATTACATTTGCCTTTTGCCCTCTGATTTACACTGCTTGATAAACAAACAGTGCCTCTAGTTTTTCACTGTTCTCCATTATTTTAATATTAACATCCCAAGTTAAAAAAAAGTCTTTCTCCTGCCTATAAAAGGGACAGAGAAATAACTGCAAAAAGCAAAGAACTGAGTAAACATGAAAGTTAACTGAAAGTTGCTGCTCAAGCATTTTGCTAGTTTGAAGACAACTGTGAAACTATGGCATTTTTAAACAAATATGCAGCTTGCAAAAAGCCAGTAACTCTACATTTCTTCAGATAAAATAAAGTAGAAAATTAACAGCAGCTTTTCTGCTTAGTCATATTTGACAATCACACTCTATACAGAGCTCCTGGAAAAAAAAAAAAAAAATCACCTGTATGTTGCAGAATCAACATGTATTTTCAAAATGTTCAGTACTCTACTCTTAATTCAGGATATTTGGCCTCTAAGAAGTAAATAAAAACATAATAGAAGTCCTCACTTGACAAAGAATTGTAAATAAAATCCAGTGTTACTCAAATGCTTTGTTTCAGCAGTGTATCCAAATCTCATTTTAACAGTTTTGAGTGTACTTTTTATTAAACTAAAGATAAAACCTTTAAAGATACAGATAAGCAATAAGGAAAACAAGAGTTTAATCAGAAAACTTCAGGCAGAAAAGCAATACCTACTACATATTGGTTACAAGCTTTTATACCTGTCCAGACAAGTCAGTGACATTCTTGCCAAGTACTACGTGGCAGGGAATCAAAAAGAAAAGGGTTGGGCACCTAACCAGATTCTTCTTGGATTTTAACATCTTTAATTACAAATCTGCTTTTAAATTAAAAGTTCTGCTTCTATGGACAATATCTCAGAGCAGACCTTGTAAAACTGTCTAATAATGCTGCAGGAAAAGACAATTAAACTGCAAATAAAATGAGACTTTAGCCCCATCCTTTACCGTTATGCAAGCCAAGGTCATTAAAAAAATATTTTAAAAGGGCACATCATCTAGGAGGCAACAACAAAACAAATTAGATTTAACAGTAAATTAGAATGTACAGTCATAGCAGATAGAATCCAATGTGATATTAAGTAAACGTGACACCACATTATTCAAGTTGGTCTTTGCAGGGATGCAGCACTACAACACTTAATCTGTACCAATGAAACGTAAATATTTGAGATGATGGCAAACTTTGATCAGTAGTGAGGTGAAAACTCATTTTAGTATAATCCATCTGCAGTAAACGGAATGATGGGAAAATGCAGGGCATAGAACCCAGGAGAAAAACCTGCACCCATGTACTTCACAGCACACGCTTCTCTCTTCACCGAAGCACTTGCTAAGATTGTTTAGTATTTCCAGACTCGCCTGGAAAAGGTACTTTTTTGTTTTCTCCATTATAAAATACAAAAACATCTTGCATGATATATTTGCCTGCAGATAGGTAATCCTTTTAACTAGGTCCAGTTGCTAAAGAGTTTAATGGCTACTGATAGATTGAAGAAGCAACGCTCTTCAACAAAACGTGTAGTATTAATATCAAGATTCTGCTGTCCCAAATATTTGACATTCTCTCTCTTCTGGTAGATAATGGGTAGCAAATAAAAAAAAATTATAAGTGTTGAATAGATTATCTATTTCCTCATCTGATGTGGTAGACATATTGTGCACTTCTAAAAGCAGTCTGAAATGTAACAAAAGATGATCAAAACTATTTTTCAGACTATAGCAATACCTACCTGGTACAACTGTATTTTTAACCTTTACAATTTAGACAGACTTTCAGAAATATTTAAACCCTCACTGCAATATGCAGCTTCCTAAAATATATGCACATGTTCACCTACACACAGATTCAATGAATACAGAAGCGGACACTACTTCAGGAAAGAGGCTGAATGAAGTTTTTCTGACAGATTCATGTTAAAGAAGCTAGAGTGTGTACTGAACAAAACATGGATGCTGGCAGCTCTGGAGAACGAGTTCATACTCTTGTTTCTGAGCTACAATATAAGCAAGCAGTATAATCCCAACCAGAACAAAAGAAATGTTCCTCTGTTTCCCAGACAACTTTGATTTTTCAGAAGTGCTCAACACCCAAAACAACATCTCAAGTTAATGAGAACTATGCTTTAAGTGTATGTTATCCTTTCCGGCCTCCTCAGGTAGCCAAAATTCAGTTTTCCAACACATATGTATTTTGGAAGAAAGGCAAACAAGGACTGACAAACCAAGCTAAGTACTTTTTGATGCAGCCTTGTTTTAAAAAGAAAAACCAGCACCTCCCCTTACACACTCTTCCCCCCCTTCCAAGGAATGCACACAGTGTTCCTGTTCATTCCTATACATTGCTGAATCAAACCACACATGGCATTTTACTTATGCACAGTTCCGAGCTTGCCTTCCAGAGAGCACCCTGCAATTCAGGCAGCACAAATATCATACCCTTTTCCCACTTTCTGGGAGCTAAACTACAAAGTACTTCTTTTGCTGTCTGCAATCATCAGCAATCTCTTGCCTCAGTACAAATCTATCAGCATTTACTGGACCTTTAACGAGTGATGTCTCTTTTCAACTGTCATCAAAAAAGAACACTTAATTGTTTCCCCAACTCGAATGAAACATAGCTACTGTATCTGCCCAGCAGGTCCAATATTCCCAGCTCAGTTCTGTTCACAATCCAGAACAAAATATATTAAACAGGCGCTGTCTGATCAAGCCCTGAGCTGGACAACAAAGGACAAGAGGAGAGATACAGCAAAACCCATGCAAACAATACTATTTACTTTTACTGTATAAACTTCTTTTTTCCCATTGCCCAAATGGAACACTTTCTTACAAGAAGTTTAAAAACAATAACAAAAAGCACCAACACGGATTGATCCCCATCCTGGCAGCTTTTCTCCTGCTACCTAATTTCGGGCCAGTGAACCAGTAGAGGCCGCCCAAGACCGTCTGTCGCTTCTTGCAGAACTGCAGGATGGGACAGCTTCTCTACCCTCGTATTTCAACACAAAACGCAGTTCTAGCATTTTTCTTCCACTTCTCAAACTCATATCCGTTTTTACACCCGTACAAATTACCTTCATGAAGTCTAGTCCATTCAAGGGCAACTCCTGACAGAAGTCTAGTAACCACTCATAATCTGCAGATTGCTGCATATGGTGTCTCTCAAGACTTACCTGAACTAGAGCTTTACCCATTGCTGCAGAACCAGTCCAGGTTTCTTCCCCTAAAAGTTTCTCCATGATGTTTTACAGCACACAAAGTCCTTTCATTTTGCCAGAGACTATCCTCAAATTTGCTACTGATGGTGTAAACATCTTCACTTTTGGTTGGTGAAGTTCTCATGTGGTTCCAAATAATAACTCATATTTACAGCAGGCCGTGAAACACATACAGTAAGTCGTGCTTTAGCCCACCTAAACAGCCACTAAAAAGAAAGAGTCTGCAACATCCTACTAGGAGCACGGAAGGCAGGAATTTCTGCAGGGCAGAAGAAAGCTGTTGATTAAATTTATTAATGAGATTATAAAACAATCTTCTCAGATAATCGAAAGGACTGAACTCAATAATCTAGACGGCCTCTTCCCCTTTAGGCTTCTGTGATTAAATAATCATTAATTGGGTATTCACTGTAGCCCACACCAGGCGAATCTGAGCTCTTGTATGGTTTTCAGTGACATGGTATCTAAATGTATGCATTTGGCACAGCAGAATCAAAGTTACAAAGGCAGACTTCAATTTGGTGTTCACCAACTTCTGTGTTTTTTGCTCATTTACTATTGCCAAATACTTGAAACACATACCATGCATATTTCCTACATACAGTAAAAGCTAAATAAAAGCATTAAAAAATAACAGTTGCAGCTGCAGAGTACTGCTATGAACAATGGCGATTTCGTAAAAAGTTCTGTTTCTTGTACATCTACTGTTACCCAAAGAAGAGGCCAAGTTGAACTAAAAACTGATTTCAGAAATAAATAAACAAAGGGTTAACTTCAGATATTTAAGTGCCAATTTCCACTTTTTTGTTCTTAATTTTAGGCCACAATTTAAACATTGTATTACCTTTGAGATGTGCAATATTATTGCAGCATTGTAAAACAACTTCTATAGCAGCAGTACACTTTTTTTAAACATGCTTTAATACAAGCCAGCTAGGTATCTAATACTGGAAAAATGGATCCTTTCACATAAATACTCATCTCAATCTTTCAATGCTGTAAGAAGGTAAAAACAGCATTGCAGACTTTCATAGCTTTCCAACGTCCCTAACTCTTTTGGATGATCAGAAAAAGATAATAAGCAAATGGAAACAAAAGCCTGAACTATAATGCATACACGCACTGTTTTTCCATCAGTCACTATTTTCCCTGCATGTCACATCTCCTTCCCCAAAAAGAGTCTGCCAACCACTTACAACTTCACATCAGCAACCCAACTGCCAGAAACAAACCAGAGCAAGCATTGAGTCCTCATTCAATTTCTCATTCAATGCTCAGCAACAATATCCTTTCTGCAGTGACTCTAACATAAAGCAGTTGCCCAACAAACACAATGTATTTCAAAAACATCAGCAGAGAAAACAAAACAAAAGAGAGATGGAAAACAGTAGTGCAAGCTGTCCTCAGCACTCAAAGTCAGAAAATGTAACATCCATGATACTTTTAGACAAAGAAACATCCACTCTTATGATCATGCCTAAATCGATATTCCTCTCAAAATAGATCGAAGGTTGGCATACCAAGCAAATTGAACACTCCATTTTTTTTGTTTTTAAAAAAAAAAAAAGTTGAATAGCTGGTTTTACATATTTTTGTCACTCAAAGAAAAGAGGAAATAAGTCACATTGATTAACAAAGTCTAACAGTTCACAAGCAATGGTGACAAAATTGCAACCTTTCATAATTGGTATCTATCTTGAGAATAGCTGATCACGCCATGCCTTTATTTGATTGAGAGTAACAAAGATGCTGACACTATGTATGTGGAAAGACATAAAATTGTACAAAAAGTTACCACATTTTCTCCCTAGGACAAACTATTTAGGTTGCAAATAAGCCGCAAAATAAACAGTGAGATTCTACAAAACTACCAAATGGAGATCTGGAAAAATCAGTTTCTACATCATTTATTTAATGTTTTATTTAGTGATTTTAGGATAAAAGGCAGGACTGCACTAGTAGGGTTTGCCACTATCAAGAAAACCCGAAGAACAATCAGAACAGAGAAAATCATTCAGGAAGACGTGGATGTGCATAAATGGGAAGAACTAGAATGTAGCTTCATACGTGGCTTCCTAATATAAACTACAGTCTTAAAAGTTAAAGCAATAAAGGCAAAGAAAGAACTAGATGTATCAGGCAACTGGTAGCATTCACATGTGCTGTCAGTGTGGGCAAACAAGCTAAAATGCAGAAAGCTAAGAAATTTTTAGAGCCAAGAAAGCACTTTTGTTGTTTGAGAGTCTCACAAAAGCTCACTCCAGCATACAATTCTGTTCACTCACATGCAACAAAGATGACATCACATTGCAAGAGGTGCAGAGAAGAACTACAGGATAATCAAACAGATGGAGACACAGACAGACACCAAAAAAAAAAAAACAAAACAAAACAAAAAAACCCACATTATAAACCAGATCACATTAATTTGGAAACCTTCTATCCATCAGAAGTAGAGTTCTGGAAATTTTCAAACTCCCAGTACGTGGAAAGGGGAGAAAAGCTTACCTGGTTTTGATATTAACCTTGATCAGCTTATAAACCTTTGTTTTACTACATGATCTTTCAAGGTTGTCCATAACATTGAAAGAAGTAGTAAAGACATGGAAGTAAACGGACACAGGATTAATTAAAAAAAATTTTTTAAGTCAAAGACAGCTCACATCCAATGTTTTATTTTGATTACTGCTGTACCAGAAATCAGTTATGTAAGTGGAGTTAGTCAATATGCATTTAAATAAAATCCCCCCCATTAAATTATTTAAAATAGAAATAATCCTTAGTAATACTTTAATTTCATTAAAGAAATAACACTTGAATAATATTTAAAATAGAAATAAGACTTACAAGATACATAAAGAAATTGACCAAAAAGGAACAACTACGATAGGTTGTATTAAAAGTGTAAATTATCACAAGAGAGAAGGGTTACTCATAGCATTCAATCTGAGACCCTTCAATAACTTAGTAGCCAAGGAGTGAGAACGTGCTCGTGAAATTTCTGTAGATTACACCACACTGAAAACTATCGCCAGTAAAAAGAGGACCGGGTAGTAATACAGAAGAGCCCATGGTTTTTGTGAGCTGGGATGCCAGAAAATGGAATTTAGTAGTACAACATGTGAAATCGTGTTTAGGGACCAGTAACCTTTTCTATAAGCTGAGAACTCATTACATGGAAGCAACGTAGGAGGAATGAACAGAGCAGTGAGGTATGGAAATCCTTGTCTAGGGATGCTGATATTTACATGAGCACAAGTGGAGCGCAATATGTTCATGGAAGAAAAACTAAAAACTGGCTCAGGAAGCCTCTGAGCTGAAAATAGGGAGGCTAGAGCAGTGCTGGGGGAAGATCATCACTGAAGAGGATACTATATCAGGTGACTCTTTGGCATGAAGCAGTACAGCTGAACAGATTTATGTCAAAAAAATTGCTATTGCTCCTCACAAAACTTTGCTTGGCTAAAGATGGTTGAGTTTATCCAATTGCTCTGTAAAATACACACTCCATTGCATATATCATTTCCTGCAGCAATTCCAGTTCAAGCTAAAGGATGCTATCAGCACAAGTTACGACAATGCACAACAAACAACTATAATTTAACAGATCAGAAATTAAAAGTTTTGTAATTGCCTGACAAACAAGACATGAGAATGCTCTTCCAAATAGAGCAGCTGGGAAAAGGAATCTAAGCTGTTCTAAAATTGCACCAATAAGCTTCTGGAAAGGACAGAAAAACAAATAGATACATTCCTACAAAGAAGAAAGAAGCTTGTGTTGATGTATCTGTGTAAAGGATCTGTTTACGCTACATTTACAGACTGTACAGCTACCATATTTTAGAGTTCCACCAGTCACCTATGTAACCAGAAGAACTTTTATTCCTTTCTTTCAACGTACTGGCAACAGTGAAAGGGTGGCTGCTATAAGCAGTATTCAACCGCTCTCCAACGCCTTGCTGCTATATTCTGTTCATGAGTTGAGGGCTAAACTAACTGCCCATTCCAGCAATGTAAGCAATTGTCTGGCTCAGCCAAACAGGGACTGATGGGCTTTTTCCTCCTTTGTAGGGAAAAAAGGACATTTTAGGATCATTTGGACATTTATTTAACAAACATTCTACCGTGCGAGGTACTCATGATACGTTCAGTCAATCCCTCGTTCACCTGGCCCAGTATCATTCTAAAGGTTGATCTTTACTACAAACCTGAAGTTTGTCAAAGGTTTTGAGGTATACTCTGCAGGCATTTCAGAACTAGAGATCTGTGACACAGCTGTCAGCAGTTACCGGGGACTGTACTTAATGACCTGGGTTAACCAGTCCAGTCCAGCACGGGAGCAATAAGGTAGTCCGAGTGTTTTCCAATCCTCTTCTGTTAGTTTCACTGAATTTGTCACGCATTTAGATTTCCACAGGAAAATGCAAAGACATCGTAAGTGACACACAACTCTACATCCAGGATGTACCAGAGTTTAAATCTCTACTTGTACATCAGTGTTTACACTTGTAAAAGCCTTATATATGTAATGTTTGAAAGAAGCTGTCTTAATTGTCCTATTTTACTGCAACATGCTTGCATCTCATAGAATGAAAGGGCCTTAACAGGCAGCACATCTCAAGGTTTTAGCTGTTCTCTGACTAAGATGTCCTACAGAAAAGATACAACAGCCACCACCAACCCAGGCAAGGCAAGTTCATCTCTTCAACCCCGTCTCTGGGAAGAAACGCTGAAAGCCTTTCACTTGCAAGACTTGCCAGCGCTGCATCCACAGCCACGAGTCATTTAAAATAAAAATTAAAAAAAAAAAAAAAAAGAAAACCAACAAAACAGGAAAAAAAACACCCAATCCACCTTGAACCATGACCGGTGCTTAGCGATGCAACGCTCCACCTGCCGCAAACCGCACTTTAAATACCAGGAAGGGGGGGGGGGGAACCAACCAAAACTGAAGAGCCGCCTCCGGGGAAACCTGTTGCTAGTCACCGAGAGAGCGCGGCAGGCCGGGGGGGTGGGATCCCCGCATCCCGCCGCGCCCGGCTGCCAACTTTCCCCACCCGCCGCCGAAACCGCACACCTCGTTGTCACTTTCCCTCGCGCCGACCGTTAATTAAAGCGGCGGACGTGCCGGGCTGGCGAAGGAGGGGGGAGGTGGAAGCGGCCCCTCACCCCCGCCTCCCGCCTCAGGCGTCCCCGCGGGCGGGCCGGGGCCGGGGCCGGGGCCGCCACCGCCCCCCGGCAAGGGAGTACTCACTCGATGAAGTAGCTGGCGCCCTCCTCCGAGAAGCCCTCCTCCCATCCGCGGGGCAGGTCTGCGAGGGAGAGGGGCAGAGAGAGGGAAAGAAAGAAAGCAAGCGGGGAAGGAGGGGTGAGAACTTCGCCCGCGCCCCCGCGGTGCCTCGCTGGCCGCGGCGGGGTGGGGGCGGGGGCGCCGTGAGGAGGGGGAGCGCAGCGGCCGTTGAGGCGGCGCGGCGGCAGCCTCCCCGCCGCCCCCGGGCACCCACCTGAGCGGATCATGTGGCCGGAGTTGACGGGCTCCCCGGTGCGAGGATGCAGCCAAGTGGTGGTGCGGGTCAGGTCGCTGAGGGGGGGGGAGAAGCGGAGAACATGCACCTGTTAGTGACTGCGTGCGGCCGGGCGGGGAGCGGGGCCGCCCTCCGCCCCCGCACCCCCTCCCCCGGCGCCCCCTTACTCGATGAAGAAGACTCGCCCGTCCTTGCAGACGCCGTAGGACCAGTGCTCAGGTAGAGTGTCCCGCCCCACCGCCGCCGCCATGTTCGCCGTGCGCGCAGCCAGCCAGCCGGCCGGGGAGGGGGTGCGGGCGGGCGGCCGGCCGGCCCTCGGCGCCCAGCGCCCGGCTCTGCTCGGCAGCGCCACCGCGGCCGCCGGAGGCGCGGCGCCCTGGGCGAGGGGCGACCCCTCCCGCCCCTCGGGAGGCCGGCGCCTGCCCCGGGCTAAGCGGCGGAGGACCCGCGGGGGAAGGGGAGGGGGGGGCGGGCGGGAGCCTGAGGTGGCGCCGGGAGCCTGAGGTGGCGCCGGCCGCCTTTGTCCGCCGCTGCCCCGCGCCCGCCCCCTCGCCCCCAAGTCCCGCGTGGGCCGGTGGCCTCGTCCCCTCACGCCCCGGCGGAGCCGCCCGCCCCGGGGAGGCGCGGGGCGGCGCGGCAGCCCCCACCCGCCGGGGCCACCCCCGAGGCGCAGGGCACCGAGGGGGACGGGGCCGCGGAAGCCGGCAGCGTACCGCGCGGGCAAGAGCGGCTCCGCGGCCTGACGGGGAGGGTGCACATCCTTAAAGGCGCTCCGGGAAGAGGCCGGATGAATCGGCTCCGGTCTCGGCGTCCTAGCTACCGTCCGGAACGTGTCAAAGGGGAGGATGAGTACAGGTGTGACGGCACTCGACTTCCACCCTGGCCCGGGATACGCTCCGACCGATAGTGGAAGGTGAGGGGAGAAAGGCCGCGGGGACTTTGAACCTCGGGTGCCAGGGACGATGGCTGCGAGGTTAAAAGATAGCAGAGAGTCAGTAACAGGCAGCTGGCAAAGTAGAGCTGTCGCCAGTACTGCAAGGGACCTGTGCCAATCCCTGTGTTCACCGGTGACCTAGAGAAGGAGGGAGTGGTAACGTGAGGGAGCCTGCCAGGTGCATTTAAGGTACGCACGCATTGCTCCCTCCCAGCCCAGACCTGTGACACTTAAGTTCTCTGCCGGTGCTGGCGCACGGGGAAGCTACAGCTAAGGACAGAGTTAAATGCTCCAGGCAAAGCTGCAGTCGGGTGAGAATGTGGTTTGGGACAGGCAAAGGGGTGCTGCGGCTGGGCTGCCACGCAGCAGGGCCCTTGTGCCTCTTCCTCTGGTCCTCTGCGCCAGCCAGCACAGCGATGGTGGGTCCCAGGTGAGGAGTCCCAGCCTGTGCCTCCCAGCATCGGCTCAACAGGGATGATAAGTGCAGCAGAAGAGGGGGACTGAGAAAGCCAAGGTGGTGGTCAGGGTGGGGAAATCTGCACTTGCCTCTCTCCATGAGGGCAGCAGTGGTAGTAGAGCCAAGCGCAGCTCTGTGGGGTTTCTGCTGTTCTGATACTGGGGAGAGTGAAGGATCAAAAAGCCAGGAAATGGTATGTTTGCTAGCTCAGCATAGAAGGATAGTGTTAAATAGGGGAAAGACAGGCTGCAAAGGCAGATGGGCTTGACTGGGAGCAGGCGAGTAAATGAAAACGGAGAACAACTGAGGGCATGGCTGTGGGGGAGAAGGAGAACCCATGCAATAGGGTGGGTGTAAGAGGGGCAAGTGCTGCAGTACAGGGAAAATGATATATGTGTGCTTGCTTGTTCTTCCTCTAAATAACCAAAAGGCATCATCAGAAGAAAATAGGAGGCAAGAAAAGCAGCAGCAATGGGAAGAGAGAGGACTTTGCTCTATTTCATAGGAGTTTCAGACAACATGCAGGTATGGTGCATCAGGATAGCATTGTGTAGGCTCCCTTTTTGGCCACTGCTGGAGAAGATGACGCGATACAAGACCAAGAATGGCCATTACTGTGGGACACATTACAGGCTAAGTGTTGGAAAGTGGTTTGATTTCAGTTGCACATGAGAAAGCATGGGCTTGAAATCAAGAGTTTGGTGGGGGTTTTGTGAAAGCCTAGCAGAGTCTTATACCTGCAGAGTTATTGCTAACTTCAATTTCCCTGACGTGACACCATCAAAAATTCTTCCTTGATATTGTCATCTTCCAACAACTCACAGAATTTTAGTTTATGCACAATTAAAAAGCAGGAGAGAGTGTCTTCTACCCTTTTATCCTCAGTCAGAATTTTGATTAAAACTTGTAAAACAAAAATTTCTGTGCTGCTTTTCTTTGAAACCCTAACAATTTCGAGTCATTCTGGTAATGTGATTAGGTGTAAGTTATCACAGAACCCACAATAAGGTCAGTTCTCATGCAATTACAAAGTCGGTCAAATACAAGTTGCTTAGTGTCATTGCATGTTTAGATCTGTGTCTGCACAGAGATAGGACAAACTCTTGCTCTGGAGAGATTAATTTACCTTGGTGGTATGAAGCAAGTCTTTCATGCTGGTAGCTGCATGAACTCATTGAAGTTAGCTTGCACCTCCACCACGCTTTAGCCAGTAGGCTGCTGTGACAAGATAGGCTTTTCCACTTACAGTGAGTAATAACTTAATTGAATAAACATTATTGTCATGGATTTCAGGTCCTAAAAGCATCCGTACTGGGTCAAACTAAATGTCTGTTTAGCCTAGTATTCTGTCAGATCTCATAAGAGCAGGTGCCTGGAAAGAGTGCAAGAGCCAATCATATGCAACTCCCCAGCTTCTTCCCCCAACTCTAGTATCTACATCTAGTGCTTGCCTTCAGAAGCTGTGAGCTCAGAAGGCTCTTGAGCAAGATGTTGTGTCCATATGTAACTCCTAATGGATGTCTTCCATTAACCTGTCTAGGCCAGAGCCCACATAACTTCTATCATCCAAAACAGCCAGTAGCAAAGCGTGCCTAATGCTCATCTTAACTGAACTATGTATGAAGAATCACCTCCTTTTGTTTGTTTTGAACCCAGCTCCTATTTCATTGATTCTCCTCAGTTCTTGCAATGAAAGAGACAGTGGTCATCTAGTGCAACCTCCTGCAGGGTCAGCATTGAATTTAGGCCAGGCAGCTCAGGCCTTTGTCCAGGTAGGATCTGAAAACTTCCAAGGATGGAAATCCCACAGCCTCTTTTATCATCTCATTTCCATGTTCTTGTGGTGAAAATGCTTTCATTACATCAAGTTAGAAGCTCACTGTTTCAATTTATCACCCTTGTCACATGACCAAATCTTGAGTTGATGCATCATGGTGCCTGTGGCACCTGTTAATTTCAGATAAATGCATTATTGAAAAAACATGTTTTATTACAGTAACTTGCAGAGCTCTATTCTAAAATTAAGATCAAGAGGAAAACTTACTGTAAATTCATTAAAGTTCACAAGCTGACTTGCGTTGGGCTCACCAGGAGGTAGTTTGTGATTTAGAGCCCTGGAGGAAGAATGCCTCCAGGCATCATTCATTAATAAGATTACCAGGTTCTTCTGATTTACTTTTCTTTCTGCGTACAGCTGGAGCTCAAGCTCTGGTACCAGTTCTCCTTGGCTGATCTCAGCCACTTTTATTTTCTAGTACATATCATTCCTTGCTCTCTAGAGGCACTATCTGGAAGAAGATATTTGGGGTTAAACTAGGAGTTTCAAGCCATAATACCAGGAACTCAACTAAAGGAAGTAAAATATGGTATTCAACAAGATTAAGGGTCTAATAAAAGCTAAGAGATTCAAGCCTCCCTTTGTTGATAACTGAGTAATGCAAGGAGACATACTGAGGTCCCTGAATGCTGCAAGTTTGAACCCACATTTGGCAGCTTTATGTGAATGCATTACTAGTGTTACTTGCTCTATCTGCATCCCCTGGGAGCACTTTTTTGGATGACTTTGTTAAGTTTCTTCTGCCTTGGGAGAGCAGTGATACATTTTAAAGTATGCCAAAATCTGTATCTACACTTTGCTATTTCCAGAATAAAATCAAACAACTGAACATGAACATCCTTTCTACCTCATCCCTTTCTTTTCAGCCCTTGCCCTTACAGCCCAGCTTCACCCTGTCAGTGCCAACATCCAAATCTTCTCATTTCCTTTTTTTCCACTTTTATTACATGCACCACCACCCCCTGCCCCCTTGAGGTCTGCATGTTGCCCTGCACTTTTTCAATCCTTCGTGTGCTATAACTTTTCAACAAAACATGGAGTAGGAATCTGCAAATAATACTGGAGATACTATATAATAATCTCCAACCAAAAAAAATTTATAATTTCCATCAGTCACAATTAGATCCAGTGTCTAGGAGGTTACAGAATCACAGCTGGATTTCAGGCTGCTGTGTACTCTAATGATCTATTTCCTATTTTTTCTGAGAATTGAATATAATTGAATTTGATGGTCTTAAAGGTCAAAAGCTGCTGCTGTTTCAGGAAACTTAACTGAAGTGAGATATAATGCATAGAAAAGCCTGCTAGTTATGACTTTTTCATTTTTTAAAGGACAAACACAACCTATAAAAGGTGCAAGGCCAGACAGAGGCAGAGTGTTTGAGAAGCAATGAATCTGAATTATTAAATTGTGGTTAAGAAAGCTCATAAGCCATAATGCAAAATGTGTAACGTCTTTTAGCGTGATTTACCAGCTCTGCTCAGAACAGCTGAGAATTAAAATCACAAAAGGTTTCACGGTGAGACAGATTAATTTGCAAGACAATTTCGGAGCAGTGTGCCCAATTCTTTTTCTGATTACTCAGATATAGGTTTTGCAATGGAATTGTTCTTCAAGATTGTGCAGTGAGATTTCCCTCTAGCAGTGGCAAGTGCTTAAGGGACCAGAAATCAAAACACTGATTCTTAGAGGTAGAAGAATATGTTAATCAGACTATAGGGGAAATATGAAAGAGATCTTGGAGAAATCGGGCAAATCCACATTCCAGGAAAATTTCTCATGCCATTTCTCCAAAACCGCAACACTTTTTCAGATGATGGAGGAACTTCACTAAGGAATAGATAGGGTATTTGTTCAAATTAGGGAAAACAGCTTTCACTGTTGAACTCTCAAACAGCATGGGAAAAAGCCATCTTGAGAACAGTATTAATGATTCAAAAAATAGCACAATAAGAATAATAGATTCCAGTGTCCCTGGGTAACTCAAAGAGACATGCCGAGGTCTCTAATCGCTGCAACTTTGAACATACAAAAATGGTAGACTTCAGAGACTTGGGACACTTCTGGGTGTCCTATAATCAAAAGGAATTATGAAGAAAAAAAGAGAATATATGTAATTGATTACCTAATGCCAGTTTCTCAGTGCAGAATAAAAATATTAGTGACATCAACAGGACTCTTCAATAATCTGAAAAACAAAAAATGGCCATGCACAGCTAGAGCCAGTGTCATGCTGTAGGTTAAAGGAACCCTCTAAAGAAATAGATCAAACATGCAGAGAGTTTTGGTTTTTTAACTCTGAGGTCCAAAAATTGTTTACAACAGGAAGAGGACAAATTAAAAATATTCAAGTCCAAGAAAGACCAAATATTACCTTACTGGGTAGGGAAAGCAAACAAGATAACGAAAAGATCATTATTGTATTCTTTCAAAATGAAAATATAGTTGTTGGTTTTTAACACATATCAATCATCAATTTTATTCCATGTTCATCTAGTTCAGGGCGAGTAGAAATCAGCTTGATTTATGCCGAGATAAATTTAAAGATGGATACTACATAGAAAATTTCCCAAATGTAATTAACAGTAAAACAGACTAAGTAGGAATGTCATGGTATTCCCTTCATCACCAATTTCTAAAGGCTGGTCCAGACAAAACTTCTGTCAGTCAGAGAGATTCTAAGCATACTTATTTTGTCTAAGATAAGGAGTTATGAACAGATGATCTCACAAGATCCCTTTTAGCCTAGGTTTCTATGAAAACAGAAGCTGATTCAAAATGTTAAGATTTTTAGAAATAGGTGGACATCAAAAATTGTCATCACCTGATATCTGCTAAAGAGCACCATTACTGAGTGGCTGTCTAGCTCACAGAAAGAATACATGGCACATTTGAACTTAAAGAAAGATCTCTGTTATTTACAAGAAGAGGAAGGACAATCCCTGATGTAGTTAAGAAAGATAAGCAACTTGCACAATGGTACTACTGATGACATGACTAAATATAGAGCACATGCTCATTCCTGATCTGGAATGTTCTCAGTTGAACCACACAATCCACAGAAGTCAGGAGAGCTAGACACAAGGAAGGGTGGCAAGAGTCACAAGATACATATAGAAGTTAGGCAAACCATCTGCAAGATATTACTCATTTCCAGCCTAAGTACTTTCCAGGACAGGATTAATATATCTTGCTTGCAATGCCAAATAAATCTTGAATGGAACAGGAAAGGTATTGTCACCAAGATTGTGTGTTTTCTTTTTATAAGCATTGACGTTAAATGAAATATCTTTTGAATTTTGTGCACGGTGCAATTCATGCTGTGGGGAAGTGATGGCAAATTTTAGACAAAGATTTTTAGAGCCTGTTTCCCTTGCACTAGATCGAGACGTTCCCCTAAATTTCCATTGGACAGTGTCAGGCAATAGAATTCTATGAGTACCAGAAGATAAATGTAGCTCATAAAGTAAGAAAGATTAAATAATGGTAAATCTATTGCTGAGGGAATTCCAAATATGGAAAAAGGAATTATTCATTTTCCTGGCCACTGGAAAGAATATAAACAAGTTCAAATTGTATCCACAGTTCCTTTGAGGAAGATATGGAGCATGGCAGACATTGTACAAGAATAATTTTCAGCCTCACTGTATCACTATGCAGTATGAGCTGACTGATGACTGCACACATGGATCAGCCGAGACTGTAACACTGCTGAGCAAGACAGATGGGAAAATGACATTGAGAAGGCAACACTCGTGCTGCATAACAAATTCAAACTTCTTCTTCCAAAACATGCTGAACTCTCCTAGGAGTAAGAAAAATGGTAATTATCTTTAGTTAAAAGGTTTTCTTTTCCAAAACACTGTCAGTATTTAAAAGCGTGTTCATGCTGAAAGTACCTTTTGTGGAATCCAGAAGATATCTTCAAAACAATTCTATTTTCCATACAAATCTTCATTTTTCAAGCCACCCTACTGATTTACCATTTAGATGCCAATATCTAAGTATGTCCAATTACCTCTGTCACCTGAATATCCTATTGCCCAAAAGATTTATATTTCAGGAATCAAGTTAAGCTTGTCCCCTCAAATGCACAAAAATGCATGCAAAATCAAAAATTAATGAATACATTTCCTAATGACTATGTCAATTTACAAATTTTTGTCACACAAGCTTTTATGATTACTATATTTAACACAGTCCTATCGCTGCTTCTCCTCGTTTTCTCTCCTTTGCATTTCACAAAGTCCCAATAATTTACATACCTAACACCTAGAATCCTTGTACTAAGTTATATTTGGTAATCAATAATTAAACTAAATAATGAATAGTCATAATTTTGTCATTGCATATGTCTTATCATTCTAAACAGAAGTGGCAATAGTTAAATGGCTGCACAGTGTTCAAGTTACTTGTGGAAGGGAGAAATACAAAAGAACAATTACAAGCCAAAGTCAGTTACAGGATAATTTCCAGAAATTTAACTAAGATTTTTATAATGAACAGTTGAGGATCTTTTTCTTACTTTTTTTGGCAAAGGGCACTGTAGGCCTGAGCACTGAGAGACCCTTAGTTCTTTAAAATTCATGTACCTGTGACTGTCAACATTTGGTTTGTTTTAAAGCAGACACTTGAAGTCAGTTCTGTGTTTATGAACACAAATAGGCTCACTGTCTTCCCATAGCCGTGGGCACCTGAGTATGAAGAGGAGGTCCTTTTGTAAGAAGGGACAAATGGAAAGATGGACATCTCTGACCTTTAAGGCTAAAAGTGTTAAAATTTTTTAAAAAACTGTTGGATTCTCTGAGGTTTCCTCAGTGATTATGCACTTTACTCCTTTCCCCAACATGAGATGCCTCACTTCTGTATTCCCATCAAAGCTCTTTTCCCCAGCTTTGAGTCCACTATCCTGTGTAGTAGCCCATGACTGGAATTACCCTTTTTCAGCACCTCTGGCAACTGCCATTACCATATTTGCCTTTTTTTGCAACTACATACTGCACTTAGGACAAGCAGAATGTCACATATTCCCAGTAATCTTCACTAAGACATTTTTTCTAAAGAAATTAAAAAGACCCCTGAGAATTCACTATCCAGGCTTCTCCTGAAGTTTGCTCCTCGTTTGCTTTGCAAGACCCAAAACTTCACCCTGGAGTCCCCTTAATAACAATCCCCACACAAAACTCCAGACAAGATTCCATTTTAGCGTCTTCTGCCCTGTCTTTCCAGAGATATTTTCTCAGCAGGCTTATAATTCACTGAGGTCTCGGCCCTCTTCCTAAATAAACTTTTGCCAGGCAGAGCACTCTCCTCCCACTGTGGTCTCCCATTTCCTCTTTCAAAGACTCCTTTGCAGGAGAGTCTAAGATTATGGTTATCTGCTTGTCCCCAGAAGGAGATAATTGAGGGTTAACCAGGCTCCTTGATTTTTCTAGTAACATGAATTGTACATACCTCATCACAGGTTCTCCAGTATCCTCCTTTCCTGTTTCTTTATGCTTTCTGTTACAATCCTAGCAAGTGTGCCTTCTTGCCAATCCTCCACATCTGTTTTTGCCTCTTCCTGTGCTGGACTCGGATCCTTCTGTGGTTTTCCAGTCTCCTTTTACACGTCTGTATCTCCTCCACTCCTGGCCTTGATGGTTTGCAACAGCAGTCAGTCAGTTCTAAAGACAATGTGATAAAGCAGCTGTATGTGAGCATGACACAGCCAGTAGCTATAGTAACAGAAAAGCGTACTTTAAAACAAAAACGAAACAAGAAAAATCTGAGCGGTATCTCTCATCTTTTCCCCCATCCCCAAATATTGCAGGGTTCCATAAATATCCTCCTGCAAATCCTCACCTGATTGTATGTCCCCCTAGCCCAAGACAGGGTGAGATGGAAATAAAACTTTCTTTTGCCTGGCTTAAGGAGGAAAATAAATAAGTAATCACACACAACAAAACTAGAAAGAAAAGATCATCTCTTTCCTGGAAAAAGAAAAAAATAAATCTGTAAGTTGCAGATCCAGGATAGGCAAAATTGTCACTATCCCAGTTCTGCCTTAATTTCTGGTACAGGTTCAGCCATAGGACCCTTGCAGGCTGTGAAATTAATTTCCACTGTTCCCTTTTTATTGTCTTGTTCTCTTGGTAATCTTCCCTTCCTGCAATAAACCATCAGCATGACCAATGCCTCTCAGTTTGCAAGTCAGTTCAATCTCAGATGTAACAGTGCTGAATAATTACGCTTATTCCTCAAAAAGATAGATGGGATGCAGATGCATGGCTATTACTTTTGGGTTACAAATTGGTCTTCAGGGCAGCACCTCCCGAAGGCTTCACCCAGGACGGAGGCTGGCATCATTGTCTGGCTGCACCATTCTCCACTTGCAATCCCCAAATCCCAGGGGTGCAGATGGACTCACAGGGCCATGGCACCCAGCATGGGAGCCGGCCATGGGGATGAGAATTGCAGCTGAGCCTCCCTGGCTCGCTGGGTGCACACACAACAACCTCCTGTAACGGAGCTCGCCACCTCAGGCTGCTCTGCTGGGACTGCCAGGGTGCAGATGCCTGGGGAGTCCCAGGAGCAGCTTCAGAAGTTAGCAAGGGTTTGAGAGAGGACATTTCCCCCAGTGCGGTCCTGTGCTGCCTAAAGACGTCTGTTCAGATCCCGAAGCAGTAAGGCCACGCTCTGATGCTTGCGACCCAGCTCACTTGCATAAACCTGGTGAGCAATTTCTAATAATTCAAAATAGCATAGGTAACTTTTAAAACACAGATACAAAAAGAAGAGCCTTCTGCAAGTTCTTGAGAAGAGCTCTTGAATCTCAGTGGACTGAGTCAATGTATTAAAGAAAAGATGCTTTTTTTAACCGTTGTATATTCTTCATTCCTCTAGAGCCTGTGTAGGTGGAATTCCGCAGAATAGACCAAAATAGACTCAGTGCCTCAGCTTACTTTACCACTAAAAAGGTCAGCAGGGTGCAAAACATTATTCAGTAATTTAATGCACTTACACGTGTGTCACACCTTTTCATTCCTGCTTTTTGAAATATGCATGTTGAAATAGATAAACAGTACAGACTCAATTCATACAGAAAAGATGTCTAGTGAACTTCAGTATTTTATATAAATTAAAAGAAAAGAAATCTTCTTCATTTACTGCAGTATTACCTTTCAAAAATTTCTTCTTTCTTATCTGAGACTTCCTTTCTTGAGGGAGAACTATTCCATATATCTTTTAAATATCTACAAATTTGTTACTATTCACAATAAAACCCACCTGAAACACATTTCCTTTTAATCAGTGAAGTAAGTAACCGTGCAATTAAGGAGAGAGAATTATGTATTTCAGCAAGCTATATCCTGATATTTATCAAACTGGAATATTGATATACCTGATTCAGTTTTATACACTGACATCTCTCCATTGTTATTGATTAATGGTTAAAACTCTCTAAGGTTGTTATAAAACACTGTTATAAGTAACTTTTATTATTTAGATACCTAATGGATGTGATGTCTACAAATGATTAATTATATCCCACTTCTTAATTACAGTCCTCTGAAATCTAATTTAAATAGTAGCTAAGCAGTTTAAATACAAAAAAAAGATAAAAAGCAAGGCGGTTTGCAAAATGGTAGATTTATGTTTTTTTCTCAGCACCGTATAGTTTTTCCACAGACTGTTTTGTAAAGTATCATCTTTCTCAATATCTTATTAGATCACTGTAAACTGGCTTTATATATTGATTCATTCAGTTTCAATGTCAATCATAACGTGAAAATTTAATAAAAAACAACTCTAATTGTTCTTCAGAGACTTAGCAATAATTACTCCCACATTATCTCAGTCAAGGAGATGTCTTTCACATGTTCTGATTTTCAAGCATAACAATTGTACATTTCTTTTGGGCACTGCATACTTGTCGAATCAGTATTTCATTCACTGAGATGTTGATGGCTGCCTTAACGACATATCACATAGGGGTTACACTTGATAAAATTGGAACTGTATTCTGTCAACAATAATTATGTGGGTGTTTTGCTCATTTCCTGCTATAGCTGTCCCATGGCAACAGCGTAAAAGCAGTACGCATTTTTAAATACATAAATGACTCCTTAGATGACACATTTCTGGCTCAGGTTTGGCAAAGGCACGGTGAAAACAAAGACTTTTTTGAGAAACCATCATAACTACTTCCATTATATGCAAATCTGTAGGGAATGTACTAATTCCAGAGTGGAGGGTGCAGCTTTGCTGTAGTAGTAGCAGTGGTGGCCTGAGGCATTTCCAGAGATTGATAATAAACTAGCATTTTCACTTCAGGCCATTCTCTCCACTTTCTGGTGAATTTCCCAAGAAATGCCTCAACTGAAGGTCATTATTCCAATTAATCCTGCTTTTGGGGTTGTTGCTGCTAAAGCAAATCAGATAAAATAACGTTAAAAATTCCTCATTTTATCAGCATTACATCCTTCTGGAGTGCTGAAAAAACAGCTGATGGTATTGATGATACTGTCATATAAATTTTGGAGAAGAATTAGTTTGGTACATGGGAAATCAGCTTTGCAGTTTTCAGTTGTAGCTGTTTTGAGAATATTTACTTTTCTAAGATTATTTTGTTGCTTGTGAATCAAGATGAAGATAAACAGGCATTGTACATACAGTTCATAAAGCAGTTACACGATGAGTTAGGATATTGCAGGCTTTTACCCTTGGCTCTGTGAACATCAAAGTTCTGATGTAATAAGACCCGATGACAGGATTAAGTGCACCTACAACTCCAGCCCTTCAAATATTAGCTTTGCTGAGAAAATTAGCAAAAATGATACCATTATGGCTATTTTTTTTTCTTAATATGAGCACCCTGACTAAACTTGTTTCATTTAAGCTGATGCTAATGTAATGAGAAACATCTGGACATTAGCAAAGTGGATCAGATTCAGGCTGGATTTTTAGAAGAAACCATTTAATAACCCACCATATGTCCCTGGAAGCATCCTTTCTTTTGGTTTTAATATTCTAGAGGGTTTTTTAGAACAAAATGTAACACTAGCCAAGTGTAAGATACATAGATATATGCAAGATATATGTATTTAAGATATGGCTATAATAGAATTCAGTGCACAACCATTTTGCAGTAGGGGAAAGAAATACAACTCAGACTAAGGCGACATATAATGATAAGCTGTATATTGACAAAGCCCAATGTGCCTGGAATGTTGAGAGTGAATCTTACGCTAGCCACATATCCATTGTCTTTTGTATTGTCACATGGATGTAAAGGAAACCGTGAGTGTTTGCTATCAGCATCTGATTAACCACTGAATTCTAACCATAGTTTTGGAACAAAGAACAATTTTATTTGATGCCAACCATTGTCTGTAACAGTGAAACAGCACAGTTTCCATTAGAGGAGGATGAATTTTAATTCTGATAAGATGTGGGGATGAAATGTTAACTTAAGCCAAATGAATATTCATATAGGAAAGTGAAAATAGGTGTCAAGGACTTGCTGCACTTACATCCTTGGTTACATGAAAACTGTACACTATTTGACAAAACAACACGGTTTCTAATGATTACTTTCCCCATATAATTTATTCATCTATTCCAGAGCAGTGTTTCGGGGCTTAATGAGTATTTGTAAAGCTCTGGCTGAAATGCACTCTCTAAATGCAAAACATTATACCATTTACAATGAATGAAGTAGTGTAGATTACTGGTTCAAAAAAGCCACTAAAGCTCATCAACATGTGCATTTGAAGGGTGTATTACTTCACCAGCTAGGAAAGCTCCCTGTTAACGTCCTATCCAGTTGAAAGGCTAAGTGTGCTTCCTTCCCACTGAATCCACTCTGAAGTGCAGAGAGAAAGGAAAAGTCATGTAAATTTGTCTCTTCTCTTATTTTCAGCCCATTCCACCCTTATTTTCCCCATATGGGGCAATTCTGTATCATATCTCAAAGAACTTCTCAGAGAATAAACAAATAAGATTAAGTAGCAATAGCACTCCCTTTGGAAACAGCTTTTCTTCATTTCTAAAAAATGATAGCTGTCTTACTGACATAGTCCAAATCTCTTCTCTGTGTCCTATGAGTACAAGCACTTTTGTCACTGTCACTAACATCAAGAAGAGAATGCTGGAACGCCAGGAAAGTTGAGCCCTCTCAGCCCATCTCTACCATCTTGGCACCCTATTGAAGTCAACTGTTATTCCTTGCATGGCCATGTTTCTCCTTGGAAGATCAGCTTTCTGAAATAGAGATTTCTGAAAGTGTATGACGTACAACTGGCTTCTATCAGCAGAAGTGGCAAACAAGATGATCTCATGTTTCCGTGTGCTATCTGCTTGATAATGTGATTCTCTTGCCTATTGTTGCAATACCATTGCATCTGTTAAAGATGCTGTATGTCCTTTTAACTAGTTAAGTGTCTATTTGAAAAAATGAGATTTCCAAAATGGTAATTTTCTCGAACTCTTAAATTTTTTTCATTCTTTGTACCTTATGATAGTTGCATTATCACTAATGATAAAAACTGATATAACACTAGTGATGGTGAAGAATAGTTCCACTAATTCTAGAGGAAGTCCAAGACATTTTAAGACCAGGTTTTAGTATGGAGAGAGAAACATCAGGCATAATAAACATTGGGGAATTAAGCAGTCCTTCTTCCCATATTAACTAACTGTTGCCCAAACACTTTATTTCTACATCTTGCTGTGCACAATAAATGAGAAGTCGGGAAGGGCAAAACCTTGGCTTTTAACATCTCACACCTTTCTGCCCGTTAGTTCATCTCTCCCACACCTGTAAATGGTGGCTATCTCTACAGTGGCTCTTACTTTCCTCAGACGTGGATTCTACTGCATCTTGGGACACAAGAGAGGGTACAGTTTATATTATATGCATCAGTGCCAATGTACCAACAAAAAATAAAGCTGTCAATGGTTCATGGCAGCCTCGTGGACAGAGAAGGATACAAATTAATGTTACATTCTTTTTGTTAAATAGCCAACTTTGAAGTTAAATGTCATTTTTCCTCATTAGCCAGGCATAGTAACTAGTTTGGCTAAAATATAATCTAATAACCAGGGGTCAGTGTGGAGACTGCATTCTGTTGGGAAGGAAAAATAAAAAATAGCAGTAAAATCGCCCAGGAGAAACATGACTGAAATTCAAGATTATACCAATTTCCTTAGCAGAACTGTATATGCAGATAATATTTATAGAAACTACCATCTATCAGAAAGAGGCCTTAAGTTAATTAAAATGTGTTGTAGCCTAAGATTACATTTTATTAATTCCTGTTTGCAAGAAGGTCATGTCTAATGATTTCCTCTTGGAGTTACTGTTTTTTGCAATTGGACCATTAAAGATTTTGAATCTTGTTCTACTTGTGAATTTATTCAGATTCTTGCAAACACAAGTGCCAATTCCCCGATCTTTCAGTGTTCTTTTTAAGTTTTTGCCCCAATGGGTTCTCTTTTTTTCAAGGGAAAACAGCTGCACATACAACATCAGGAATTGTAATTAATTTTGCATCAGTCCAGAATAGAAGCCATACATCCAGATAACCAGTATATTCCAGCATTCCAAATACCCAGGATAAATTACTGTAACAGCTCAATACTGTTCTTAACTGCATCATTGCTGCTTTACCATCTTGTGAATACTTAATGTTGAATCACCCTGTAAGTGCATATTAAAGTATGTATGGCATTTTACAGAAAATCATGTCTTCCAACTATTCTAGATTAACGAGATGTGAATTGAAAAATAACCACCACCATTACTTTAATTCCTTGGGGGGTGGGAATGTCCTGACCAGTGTCGAGAAAGTGCATTAAAATCTCACCTTTTAAAATATTTTGGAAGCATGCAGAAGCACTGTGGAGAGCATCAGAGTGGTTAGATGGATAGGCAGAGACACAGAGACAGGCGACCAATTTGTCTGTTTAAATAAAAGGCAATGGTTTGTCAGGAATCTGTTTGGAATACGTCTATGTCTGATACCACCAGTAGCAGTAGCACATAACACACAGCACATTCCACCCTTCTAAGTAATATTAATTAATCACATTACTGACCTGAGTTCACAGAGGGATCGAACCAAAGGGAGTTAGCCAATTAAACACAAGTAGTCAGTGCTGGGGCAGGGGGAAGCCCAGGTTTGCCTGAAGTTCTTTTCATCCTCACTTAAACAAGTCAATGTGTAGTTTATCTCATCTGCTGTATAGACAGCATGATTAGTCTTTCTAAATTCACTGTTAGAACAACCAAATTTACATCAAGTCCTGGAAACACTGAAGCGCATGTTTAACTTTACATAGACTCAGCCTTTGAAGCCAATGGGGGTGTTCACCCAGGTAACACAAGGTATGTGTACAGATTCCTATCGCATCAGGGTCTCACAGTCCCAATTGTCTCCCGACATACACAAGGACTCTATGACTTACTTTCATTCTCCTACAAGAAAATCGGTGCTTTGCATTTTCCAAAACATTTGGCCATGGCTGGCTGAGGTACCAGGTACATGGGGGAAGAATTTTGGAACTTCACAGCTATTTTGCACACCTTAAAGACTACTCAAATTCCCCTGTGTATTTTGGGCACCCCTAGCACCTGTGGGGATTGAAAGCGTCTTGTGGTACCAGCATGTGCCATGGTTCTGTGTCCAGGGTTGATTCTTGTGGGTGCTTTTAAAGATGCAGCCTCCTCAAATTCAGACACAAGCTTAGCTGTCCCTAGCAATCAATGCAATATATGTTGGCACAACAAGTGCAAATATTTGTAATCATGTCTCACGAGGGGTGCCTCATGACCTGAGAGCAAAGAGCAGGTACATAGTGAAAAGCAAGGAAAGTGCTTTCAGACAGGCAAGGGGGAACAGGATGAGAAATGCAGCTCCTCCCTAACACAAGGGGGATTCAGGCAGATTTTCAACATTCTTTGAATTTTGCTAGTTTTACATGTCCCGAATTTGTTCTACAGTTTGAAAATCCTCTTGTTTTGACATTTGCCTAAGCAGGAATGTCATTGCTAGCAGCTGCTTTTTAGCTCCTGCAGGAAAGTCTCTCAGTGAAAGCAGCTGTCATCTAAAGAGGCAGCAAATCAATGTAAGAAAACTTGTTGATCAGCTTCCTGCTTTCCCATTCCCTGAAGCAATGAGCTCTGAAAGGCTTCTTCAAGGAACAAGAAAAATCAGATGCATACCAAAGGTCACAGTCAATGTTTTCTAGAAAATGTTAAGCTTAAGCATCTACTAAGGCTTTGTTCACAGAAAGAAATACCATGTAACTAAATTCATTTAGCAACTTACTTGAAGTGCTATCCCCCTCCTGTGGTGGGGCATGCCAGCTGGTTTAAGACAGTCTAAAAAAACAGATGTATTTTTTTTACCAAGAGCAAAGGCACACGACTGAGGAGGATCAGGTTATGACAGCGATGCAACCTACGGCTGAGGCAAGCTAAGGGCACAGTTACAGCTTGTTACCAGTTCCATTTGGTCAATGTGCCCATTCCAGCAGCATAGCAATGGGGAAAGGATTTGGGGGCTAAACAACATCTCCACTTTACCTGCAAGTGAAAAAAATTGCTGTTCTTTCCCGGGCACCTTGTGTGGCATTTCTCACTCCTTGCAGGCAACTTGAGACACTCAAACATTTCTCTCTCCTTTCACCGGCCAGTGACCTAAATTCTGTCTTTCCTTCCCACAACTGACCTGAAGTAAATCCTGACTTCAGACTTGACCCATACCTTGAAGCAGCTTCCAGAAACAATGCACTTGCAAAATGGTACAATTGCTACCTGCGGATAAGGCTCAGTCTATTCTACAAAGCTTTGATGATACAGTATGTCAGCTAAGAATGTGAAAAAAAAATCCACACCTTATCTTATATGGCTACATTGGGAAAAGTACAGGATATTTTCTTGGCTTACTTTATGGCTTTCAGGAAAGTGGGGAAATAAGCCCAGCAGAAAAACTTCCCTCTGTTACATGCTGCATCTTCAGTATGGCCCTCTGCTATCCTGGCTGCACCAGCGCAGACAAACTGTGAGATATGCAGGTTTTAGAACAGCATTCCAGTGGGAGTAATTGTAACCAGTTTTAAGACAGAACTTGGCAGGTTTAGGGAAGAGACTGAATGCTGCTGTACCTGTGATAGCAGTAGGCTGGATGCAACAATCCAAGAAGCCCTATATTTCAAAGTAAAAAAGAAAATGAAAGCACTGAAGTCCTGAAAAAAAAAAAAAAGAAAGAAAAGAAAAAAAGAGCTGAGCCTCGGAAAGTACACCAGCAGAAAGAAGCTGGTTACACATTAGCCAACACACGTGCTCGTACATGGCTTGCGTGGCTGGACTGCAGAAGCTCGCAGAGAGAAGCACATGATCCAGCAGGGCTGGGGCAGTCACTGCCACATAATGTCTCCTTTGCCACAGAGAATACAAAAATATTACAAAGCAAGTAAGAAAAAATGAAAAAGATTACAAAAAGCAACCCTTCTCCATCCCCACGCCAGTTCCCAGACACATAGCAGTCCTGGAAAAAGAGGGAGAAAGGAGATAATATTTTCAGGGATGGCAATGCATCCACAATTCCCAGCAGCAGGGAGACTGAGCAGGCTATTACTTGCAGCACTATAGTGACTAGAGACCTTAATTGCAATCAACGTGCTACTGACAACGTGCCATGAAAACGTGTGCTGAGAGGTTATTCCTATTTGGAAGAGTATATGCCTTTAAAAAGACACGATAGACAAAAAGCCAGAGACTTATCCAAAACTTATCCAAAGGGTGAGTTACCATTCAGAGGCAAATGCAGCCTCCTGTGTGTAAGGCCAGTGCCCTGTCTAGTAGCTAACTCTTTTATTTCACTTCCCATCCTTCTTCATCCCATTCTTCAAACCAAAACCCATTCAGTGGAAGTCCACTTCAACTGGGTTTTGGTGGGTGTCAGGACCAGGGGTAGATGCAGACCTTCTGAACCAAGGAGCAATATGGGGATTGTTCTGCAGAGGGTATAACGTCAACCCAACCTTTATAGGAAGGGGGATCTGAGAGATTCCCAGGAAAGAGCTGCAGAATATTTGCTGAACTCTAACTGTATTCCACAGGCCTGGACGTGGAAGAGGGAAGACAATAACAGGTTCATTCTGAGAAGCAACAATTTCCTCCATCCTAAAAACCTGCTTGGAGATTTGGGAAATTCGGCAAAGTGGGGAGAAGTTTCCCACTGAGAAGCAAGTGGTCTTTCTGCTGTTTCCACTGAAAAGGGAACCCGCCTCCTTGTTGGCCTTCTGCAACTTGCTGTATCATTTCTGCTGAACAACATTTCAAATTTCAAGTTGAAAAGAATTAGATGCAACTTTTACAGCTGCATTAAGGCCACCTACAATTGCTAGTATCTCTGAAGTGGGATAACACTATTCCTATTTAGCTATAAAAGAATGGTTACACTGTGGATTATTTGTGAAGTTCATTTGTGCTTTACTAAAATTGCTTTGCAAAACACTTTGATTTACATTTGGTGGCATTTGTCATCTAACAGTTTCATTGACATAAATATTTAGTATACCCCTGCCAAAAAAGCCACAACAGAAAATTAACATGCAAGGCAAACAGCAAAGGACCAATTCAAATCCCCTTGGAATTTCCTTAGGAATCAAAAGCCACTTGGAGTAAACATTTGCCAGCTCAACAATTTTAAATGGCCTATACACATCTCTCTAATAGCCTCTGTAATAATTGACAGAACACAATACATAGAAAAGATGCCAGCACATCACAAATATGGGGCTGTTGGGAGGATTAAGCATAATCCTGCTTGACCAATGAATAAAGAAAATAAGAAATGGAACTGTGTTGTGTTGAATAGCACTGAGTCAAAGATACACTTATGACAAGCTTTTGGGGTTTTTTTGCTCAACAGAGCTTCACTGAGAAGGTCATGCATGAGTTCTGAAAAAAATGGCATTATTACTGAGGAATGCCAGGCAAAGCAGGAAATAATCTTTAATTAATTTGTGAGGAACTTTCATTTGGCAGACACAGTCTGCCAAATAAAGACAGAACAGTAGCTTTCTTATTAAGCTGATAAAATCGACCAAAAGTGAAGAAATCCCATAGTTAAAAAGCATTAGAACAATGGATTTTTAGTAGGAGACGTAATAGAAATCCACAGGGAATCCTGGCAACACTCACCGGGTTTTTTGTCCTGAAATCAAAGGTACTTCTGACAGAAATGTAAAGAAAGAATCTTAACACTTTCTGCTCTTCTAGACTTTGACTCAGTATTTGATCTCAGACACTGTAAAACGCAAGTAGATTCAACCTTATTCATTAATTCTAACAATTCAAAGTACCATACTTTGTTTTTTCTTATTGGTATTATTGTCTTTGTAATTCCGTTTCCAATTGCTACCTCCATCTCCCACCAGCTTGTACAGGTATTAAGAGATATTTTTGTCATTTGTAAAAAGCTAGAGGAACTTGAGATAATAGGCACTTCATAAATGTAATGTGTTATTTTAGTGAAACTGGGACAAACCGCTAGTTTCAAACATAATTGGCTACAATGGAAAAACTGGAGCAACTGTAGAAAACTGGGACATGGTACGTGTGAGGTGCTAATATTTATCCTAATGTGGCAGGTTTGTCTCTGGTCTTAGGAGCTCACCCCTATATTTAGGGGTGCGAGCAAAAGAGCGTTAAAATTTCACCTTTAGTTGAAAAAGTTTCCTGGGAACAGGAAGCAATTCAGCAAATCAATGTGTGTGTTTTTCACATCCACAAGCCAAAATTTAAATCTAGCTAAGCCTAAAGGGAAACAAGTTGGGCAATTTCAGCGTAATCCCTTCAGAAATGTATTCTCTTCACATGAACACTGCTCAGCACAGTAGCAGCTCTGTGCAGGAGAAGCCTCATACTGAAACATAAGAACTGCTACAGTTTAGGTTACGAAGGAGAGTCTTTCTTGGCAGCCTTTATAATAATATCCTATATAAATTCATAAATAATCATAGCTTATTGACATCCTGTAAAGGAAATGTGGAAAACTTGCCTAGGAGCTGCCCGCATTAATCTTCATTCTATCCTGTACTGGCATTTTTCCCAGTTTCCTATGCCTGAAGTTCACAATTTCTGTTTTGAAAGGAACACACTGACCCTTATAGAGTAGAGTGCAGAAAGCCTGATTTGCAACTAGTTTTAATTTTTGCATCCTCTTTCCTTATAACAAGTAGGTTTTGAAGTACGACTTCTAACGAGCCAATGGAAAATGGTCTTTATGTGAAAAAACTTGGCATGCAAATCAGATGACTAAAGAATGCGGATTTATTGCACCACCAGGCCTTACGGAGAGAGAATAATATAAAGGAGCGGTGTGCAATGAAGCTAAAGCTTATGGTCCAGCCTCATTAATATGTATCAACACTGGCCAACGGCTTTTTATCATGGGCTTTAAGCAGCAACCCAGGAGCTAGTGTCCTAGTTAAAGTCACAAGACTGTTTTCAGGCACACTCTGCAAACTCCTTGCCATGACCAACAGGAATTTTGCCTTCATGAAGCGGATTTGATACGGATAGGAGACTCTGAGTGCCTCCTCTGACTGAGAAAGGGAGAGGTGAGATCAGAGCCGGGCAACTGATAGCTGCTGTACAGACACGCTCATTAAAAAGTTCCTGGAAAAATAAAATATGGCATGCTGTGAGACAAGGAGGTTCGAGGCTTTCTGTACAACAGAACCACTTCACTCATCCAGGAAACTGTCAGAGCAAAACACTTCTAGTGTACGTGCAGATCTACTGGCAAAACAGAGCTCGTGTTGTCATCAGAAAAACACCTTCCTCTCAGTGGAACCAGCTCTCTAGATAACAGCTCAAATTGCCAGTGTACCAGTTTCACATGTGGACCCCTACTGTACCATCAAAGTTCATCCCTCGTCACAACACAACATGAGCACACCATCAAAGCTCATTACATAGGTCTAGACTTGTCTGCATCGACAAGAAGTCAAGGAGTCCTGGCACCTGGGTTTGGGAGGAGAGTGCTCTGGGGTAGCTGTCCTCACGCTGCCGAGCATAGAGTCCCCAGCTCTCCCTCTGCTGAGGTCTTCCAGCTGTGCACTGCTGAGTTTTCTACCAGCACGTGCACCCCTCGCAAAGCTTAGTGCATCACATTTAAAAAGACACTAGTGGGATCGGAGTGTCGCTGGCTCCTCCAGTAAATGCTGTGGAAGGCAGGCAGGCAGGCAGACTGCATCTCGTTGAAAGCCCTGGCAAAGAGAACAGGGCTTGCCGAGGTGTCCTGTTCAGAAGATGTCACTGTCGTGCTCTCTAACTGAAGAGACACTGTCACCACGTCAGGGGAAGAGGTAATATGAGGTCTGGGTTTGGTGTATGTACATAAAACTAGAGGGACAATCAATGGTGTGTCTGAGTAAGCCTACCAGTGACTATCCCAAAATGTCTCTCCAAGATCTTACTTTCTACTTTATGGTGATGGTGTGAATTTATTTTGGGTTATCAGGCACCTTCTGAGATGAATACATAGTTTCCATACTAATCAGCTCCAAGGTTAGCAAAGGAGACTGCCTGCTGTTCTTGCTTATCCGAGCCAAGTTATTGAAATTAAGTCAGTTTACCTGCTGGCCTACGAGATGCGTTCAGTGTATCCTCTAACAATCCATGATACTAGCCCCTGTGAAAGTCTTAAACAGCAGGAGAAAAGACAAGTACTTCCTACAGCTTTTCCAAGCAAAGTTCCCCTGTTGCAAGGCTGTTACCCTATAGCTCCTGTCATATACAGCATTTGGATTATATACGGTGCTAATGGAGACGCAACATCAGCAGATATTCTAGGTCAAGTTTTGTACACTTTCAGCACAGCTACTGTGGTTTTAGTCTGGTAAATTTAAAAGAAGAGTTTATCCCTCACTGATAGCGTGAGGATGTGAGGACAACGCGAGATGACCACGTAAATTAGATACAATGCACCTTTTATGCACTGGAGATCAAGAATATCTTTGTTTCTAACATTTTGAAGTTTTCCCTCTGATGCGTGAACATAATTCCCACTGATATCTGTGATGTGATCCATGCCCCAATTCCCATTATCCTGGCACACCGCTCTCAGTGACAGGGGACACAGAGGACAAAGACAACAATAAAAGAGACATTATTAAGGCAGGTAAAACTTCCCACAAGATCAGGTCTTAAAATATGTATGTTAGGTGAATGGAAACAGAAACCGTTTGCCTGAGGTTGCCTTTATTACTCAACTAAAAAGACATCTAGGAAAAAAAAAGATATTTCCACTGCCTTGGCAAGACACGCAGCCTGTATTCACTCCCTGAACACGCTCATTCACAGCTTTCCCTCATTTTTATACAAACACTATGGTCTGGTCTAGCCAAAGTTTCACCCCCTGCGGCTGATGTAATTTGCAGTTTGGCTTTATCGGTTGTGCATAGAAAGTAAAGATACCACGGCTAGGCTGCTCCGTGCTCCTACCATCGCTCCTACTCCTTCTCCCAGCCCGCCTGCGCTTGCTGCGCGAAGGACGAGCTGCTAGAAGGGGTTCAGAGCCCTGTGGCACCGCACTTTGTGTCAAGGGCACTTGCCGGCGAAGCCCAAGCCCTGCTTCGTGCCCCCGGGGCTATGGCGAAATAACTGGTCGCAGCCCCGCACACATCACTGTGCTCCGGGCGTTGTTTCGAGACGGGATATACATCGCAGTATTACCAACCCTGCGTATTCAAACCTGGGTCAGTCCCTAAAACCAACAAGAATAGTTTAGAAATCTTTTGATTAAAAAAACCCACATGATCGGGGATTCTTTGTTCTCGGGGCTTTCTGTTTGCCAAGGCCTAGGTTCACACTCTTGAGACCCTCACCACCCTAGTGAGAACTGGAAGCATTTCATTTTCAGAGAAAGACTAGCAGTCTGACCTAATCACGTGGCTCGAGGCCGCTAAGAAAAAAAGGGGGGGAGCGGGGGAGGAGAGTATGAAATACATAATAAAGCATGAAAACTAGCAATATCCAATCCAGGATTATATTGCACAAAGCTCACAGCCAAAACTATTCTGTTTCTAAGAATGATTCTAACGCAGCCGAAAGCGAAGTTTAATAAAACCCCTCCAGTTTACATTTTACTTGCAGGCAAAAATGACGAGTTCTGGCAGGGTGAAAGACCAGGCAGAGACCTTTACTTTATCTGTCACTTGTCATTTTTCAGAACATCTTTGTTTGTTACTGCAGCACTGAAATTTTGCAGCAGTGAAATTTCAATGTATGGGAACGAGGACCAAGGGCAAAGAGAAGCACGTACAGAAGGAAGCTCATGAAAGAGCTGCCAAACACACGCAAAGTAGCTTCGGAGTTTACTTCACTCTGCTCTCATCCCAACCATGCAGTAAATACAAAAAACAGAGGAAGGATATCTTATGATTGAACACTGGCCTGGGGACATCTGAGTTCAGTTCCCAAATATTTCATAAACTTTCAGACTCAGTTGTCATCTTACAAATATACAAAGGAAAATAATGTTTCCTTTCTTGCACTCTTGTCCTTTTTCTTCATATTGTGAATCTGTCTCTTAATTTATATGAACTACTTAGCAAAAGAAAGCTCTGATCGCAGCAGGGGCCTGTAGCTGCTGTAAGAGCAAATAATAACTGGCAAGACATCTGAACCAAAACCCACCTCAAACCTTTGCAAAAGTTCGGATCTGGATCTGCCTTTAGGAGCAGGAACATTTCTGCTGTAAACAGACTTCTACCTCTGAGCCAGTTGTGAGCAGACATCCCATGGTTCTAATTCTAGCAACCTCTAGCTTTTTGCCTGAAATGCTTAAAGAAGTCTCAAAATACAGTAAGGAATAAATCACGCTGCCTGAAATTCTACCTTCCCTCCCCTCGAATCCTATGCCTTTTATTCTGAAATGGACAAATGGCAAAAGCAACAACGACGGGGTGATTATTAATCTTTGATCCTGAGTCACTTTCTCTTACAGAGCCCTATTATTCGTCTCAGGAAGTGCGATACAAGAGCACTCCCACAGCCTGATTAAAGGTCCAGGTATGGGGTCACACAATGCACAAAGAGAGCTGCAGAGTTTCGGAGCGCGATGTGTATTTAAAGTCTGACTAAATGCACGGACGATAAAGAATGAAATAATGAACATTCCTAATGATTGCCATAACTGCGAAACTGCCACAGAACCGCTTGAGGGAATTGCGGTAAGAAATGGAGTTGCTTTTTAAGAAAGAAATGGCCAAATCTGTTTTCCAGAGTGTTAGCCTGGGTGATTACAAAACAGAACTCGCTGAGAATGCCAAGTTGTTGGAAAATGGCAGCGTGCCCTTCTCAACAGAAAACAGCAAAATGGACCTAGGTTTTACTGGCTCACCCGAAAGCTAAGGAATTAGAACTGAAAACAACCTGAGCGAGGTAGCTAACAACTGGGATTTCAGGTTTGGCGGCAAAGAGATGCCTAGGAGAAGGGTCAGAGGTTACACCTGGAGATTTAGAAGATAATAACAAAGTTCAGATAGGCGTCAAACCCATCTGGCCCCTCAGAAAGCAAATCATCATTAAATCCAGTTTTGATGAGAACAACTTGTCTTAAGATGCAAAATTCATTACTTCCTAGGGAAGATGCTCAGTCCAGCCCTCCCTTTATTTCTTCTTATCCTAACTGAAAAAAATCAGAAGAAATATTTAGAAAATATATATCAAAGTCTGAATTTTAAAGATTCCACAAATTAACCAGCTTTTGCAGGAGGCCCACACGATCCCAGCTGACTAAAATAGCAACCCGCCTGCGAGCTTTTAGGACCATTCCCTGTAAAATTGACTTTTATGACAACGACTTTTCTACAAGGGATTTGCAGCTCTCTGAAAAGCGTTGAAATTGCAGATGACAACAAAATTGTCACTCCCTGAGAGCAGGCAGCACGGAGAGCGTGGCAGTCTCACAGCCAGCCCACTTTGGGAATGGCATCCGAGTCCCGCCGCCCCGCCTTGGGCAGGAACCTCTCTTTTCACCAACACAAAGGAGGATGTGTGAGCATGAAATCCACTTTGAGCACTGTTCACTCCACATAGCTGAGTCTAAAGACTGCTTTGGCTTGGCCACCATGAGGAGCTGCATTTTGATGTTCAAACTGTCAGAAAATACCTTCCCCCCGCCCCGTACCATTCATAGGATATTTATGTTCTAAGTCACCTTAGGAATCCAGCTTAAGAACTTGATTCTCACTATCAATAGAGTTTATAGAGTTTCCAAAAGGGAAACAGCCGTAAAAATTATGGGAAATCAGTTGCTTTAGTCTTAAGCTACAAGTTCCTCAAGATTTTTCATCCTTGGTCAGATAAGAAAAAGCAACTTTCTTCTGTAAACTCATACTTTACACTCATACATAACCCTACCAAATTTTTAAGGTGATAATCAGGAAAGAACTGGCAAAACATTAGGACAAACCAACATTTCATAGTCGTTTTATTAGACCTAACAGCAACTGAGGCTGTATCAATAACTCTGTTCAGTTTGTCAGCCGATAAGCAACCTTCTAACTAATCTAAACATAAAGGCTCAATCTAAGCATAAAGGCTTACCCACCTATTCTGTCAATAGGTTTTTTTAACCACTTAAAGAAATTTTGATTAGATGGAATACAAAGGAGGAGTTGATGACCATTTAATAACAGAAACTAATAAAGTAGCATTCACTTTTAATTTAAACCTGGACTTAGTCAAAGGTATTCTGGGAAGTCCTGAAGTATGAAAATATGTTGGCTATTAGATTTTATAGAGGCTGTTGTGCTGACAACTGTACATGAGCAGAAGAAAAAAGATTTTGTGACCTTGTTTCTGCATGTACCTGTCAAAAAAAAAAAAAACAACCAAATCCCAAACAATGTCTACTTGTGACGGCTCATGAAAAGCCGTAGATCTATAAAGCTCTGGAAATCCTTGGTCTCATCTTGCTGCACAAAATATTAGGCACAAATTTCACATTCAAATTTGACTTGCAGCAATAAGCAGCCAGTGCAGTTCATGTCCTGTGTGACCCTCAGACTATAGTCAAATACACTGTTTTACAAAAGGGATGTCAAAGACACTTGTCAGGATGCTAGAAAAAAGCAGAACCTCACTGATAATTCAGACACTGTAAAATCCCTACACATTTTGTATAATCATTACTTGAAGTAAGAACTTAACTAAAGACAGTAAGAGCTACCAAAGATTAAGCACAGGTATTTCAGTATGGCGGCTCTGCATTACGTTATTCTTAACCTTTTCTATTTTTTAGTTTCTAAAAAAGCTGCTGCGCTGCATCCATCTACTGCACTGGAAAATTCAGTAGGATGAATGGTTCTAAATTTAGGATGCAGGACACTGCAGCTGCGATAGCATTTCGGAAGTGGAAGGCATAGTAGATACAGGACATATTTAGATAAGACAACTATTTTTAGTCAAAACGAAGCTCGGTTTTGGCTACTTTAGCACATGCTCTAATTTGGCTAATCAGTTCAGATACACTTTATTCCAGCTCTCACTCTCACCTACAAGATATTGCATACTGTGACCCCTTCTCCCTATTTGTCTTCTGAAAACTAACAGGTAAAGCAGGAGAAAAGTAATCATAAACTTGTCACACAGCATTTCTGCTACCCCTTCCTAAGCATCCAGCAGCAGATATTTGGAGATAGGCCAGCGACCTGTCTAGGCCACTATACCCTGACATAGAACAGCCATGCCCTCCCACAATTTTCTCTTCTCTCACCCAACCGCTTTTGCTGGTCTCCTCCAAATGGATCAAATTATCTGCTGATATATTTCTGCAAAGTTCAGCATTTTATTGTACCAAGAGATAATGCAGTCTACTATATCTCTTCACTTACTTCAAGCTTAAAATGGTGCTCCATGACTGGGTCATTTTTCATCTTTTTTCTTTTTCCTAGCAACTTCTCCCCATTTACATCCTTTCCTCCTTTAAACACATCATGTCTTCAAAGCAATCTGTCCTGCTTTCTTAGACCTAAGCCTGGCTTCTGTTGGATCTCATTTTGACACATACTTGCCTTGTCATTTTTAGATAGCAAGTTTTCTATCACATGGAAGCAGATCATTGACAGCACCAAATGAAGTGGCAGTTTTAAAATCAAAAGTCCAGTCTTTCAAGTCAGGAACTATCAGGCATATGCTTTAAAAAAATTTACTATTGAGTTTTGTTGGTAGAAAGAAATTTTTAATGCATTTTAGTGAAAATGGGTAATTTTGATCAAGATCTGAATGCAGTTATTTTTTGTAATATTGAGACAGATTTTCATTAAGAAACTGCACACGAATTATGGTTAATTACTTCCAAACTAATCCATATAAATTTCCTCAAATGAAAGGTTTGGGGGTTTGGTGGGGTTTTTTTGGAGGAGAAATTGGCAGTAATATGTTTCAAGTACCACTGTAACTCTGGTCTCCAGCCAGGAAAGGGTAGAGAGCAGTGAATCTACTGGCACAGTCCTAATTGTTTAGTATAATTGGGATTTGGGCATCTGCAGCGAACAGTAGCTTGAGCTTCTCCACGAGCATGTATGTAGTTCAGCAGATTGAGTTACATGTTTAAAAATGAAGCAAACTCTGGTGTTACTAAGTCTGATCCAGCACACAACTTACCCACAGGGAACTCCCAGTCTGCGACTCCACAGAGCTTAGTCCCAGCTCTGAAAAGCCTGGAGCAACCTCACCTTTCAGCGCACTCGGTGGAAGCTGTTTCCTGCAGTTCGGAAGAACTGGCTGTACCATACACAAATACACACGCATTGCCAGATTATACTCTCAGGGATACCAGTGAAACAGCACCGATTTCAATGGAATTACACCGGCAAATATGGGAACAAACCTCTTTAGATTACCAGTAGCGTGATGAAATTTATATAAACTTCTTGAAATTTTGCAAAGATTCCACAGTCATATCAATTATGTCTCTAAGAAACTTGAAACTTAATACCTGAAATTAGGCACCATTCATTATTTTTATCCCTTAATCCTGCTGAGCTCCCAGATTTGTTGTACTGTATTTGAATTTCTCTTGCAGTACTTTAGTGTACATTTTGATGGAAGAATGAAGCTGCTAGAGGCACACTCTCCTAGCTTATTACACCAACACTGCTCTCTTGTGGCAGACACTTAAAGTGAAATATCGATCTCCTGTGCTCTACATACTACAACTTAGCTATAATACAATCCGGTTGGCAAAGGGTATATACAAAGCAAATCACCAATAAAAATGGATGCTCAGATTTTTGATAGATAAAAGAGAGAAAAACCAACAACAGATCATTAGATTTGCCTTCTCAGATATAAAATATTCAGATGTTCATCCTCACGCCTATATCAATGCCAAGATTTTGCACAGAAAGCACTGCTATTGCAGCTCTCTTTTCCAACCTGTTCTACTGAGATACATTTATCAGACCAAACCTAACAACCATTCTGTGCATTTTCAAATGCCTTTCAGAAATGCAAATCTAGCTCCTCAAAATAAAACATCATTTCTATCTTTTAACCCTCACAGTTATCTGATGGTTTGAATTCACCGTTTATTTGCAAGTCAGCTGCATCCTCATTTTTTTCCTCAAAATCAGTAAAAATCATTGTTTCCCAGGCATGATTCATATTAGCAAGCTAGTGAAGATAAGTAAACAGCTTCAAGCATTAATTTTCTTGATTTGAAGAGTGCAGATGAGGACACAAATTCAACAAGCAGGAGGGATCTGTGGCTGAGTGACTAGAAAGCACATGCCTACAAATGGAAAAGAGATTCCCAGGTTGCAGTCCATCATTAGATATCTAAGGTGTCTGAATTGCCCCCAGTTTCTATGGATTTTTATCTTCATGGGCTCCAAGAATACCACTGATGCCCTACGGGGGCAATTCTTCCCTGGATAAACATCAAGCAGCAGGTTTGCTACTTTTTTTCATTGCACATTAAAAATGTCAAAAAAAAAAAAGTTGTTTTTCTTCATCATGGTAGGAAAAGAATAAATTGTGCATTGCATGCACAACCATTAAAAGGGCAAATATTCCTTGAACAGGCACGCACAAGCACACACAGCATAGAAGTCTGACACATTCATATAGGTGTAATCACAAGACATTCATTTAAACCAGACATATAGTGTTAGTGACACTTCACCACAACAGCCTTGAGGCACTAAAATTAATTAATAATAAAGGGCCACACTGACAGCAGAATTAAGACAATCCGCAATGGGGAAAAAAAGTCAGCTAAACGCATATACTCCAGTGTGATAACTCATTGGGTCATTATTGTTTTGTGGGGTTTTTTTTAATCCAACTCAATACGTTCGTGTACTGATCAGAACTGAGTAGGTGGGATCACTACTAGAAGCAGGTGTTGGATTTTTGCCAAGTAACAGCTTGCCCTTCCCATCCTCTGCCTTTTCCTTCCTTGATGCACAATTTGACTTGCAGAACTCAAAGCTGCTTTACGTTCATTAGTGGAAAACAAAGCCCTCTCCATGCAGATCTCCCGCTCTAGCCAACAGGTGTTTTGTCACTCCAGTCTCAGACACACGGACTGCTCTTCCAACTTTCATGCATTTTACAATCATGCCCTATCCACAGAAAGGATTTGCATATACTGCGTCTTTTGCAAGCAAATTGAGCAGTTTCCCCCAGGGCAGCCCCTAGGAATTAATTGAATCTTTCTGTCCCCTCAGCTTTTTCAGAAAGGTCATGACAGCAATGTCAACCCTTGTTTATCCTTTCTGTAACTTCTGCTCTGTATATGTATAAAATTGAACAAACAACACCCCACTGCCAAGGCCAAGAACTGCGACTAAAGTGCCCAGCCCTCAACAGCTACGGCGAAGGACCGAAGAGTCGGGAACCCACTGGCCAAAGACACCCGGTAGCCCCTGCCAAGGAAAGACCAGCAGCACTATCGTTGCTCTGAAGCTCCAGGAGGGTGACCCGGAGTTGAAGGACATCTCTGATGGAAACTCTGCCCTGTTCAAGCACATACCACTTTTCAAACTCACTGCATAAAGATGTACATCTTTCAAAAAGGGTCCCAGGCTGAGACTGATTTTGCTTTGCCAGTGACAACCCTCCATATGACAGAACAGAGGCGTCCGATATTTCACTCAATTGTCATGTTTTGATTGCATCTGTCACACACTGGTAGCTCTTTAGGTTGAGCGATATGATGAGCTTTTAGATTTCCTTTCTTACAGCTTCATACTGTATGCCTCTACAGGAATGAACTTGTCAACTCAGATGCAAAATGAATGAATGGCTTTTAATCACTTTGATAATGTTAACGTTATTGCTTTGACAGGATAGCAGCACATACAGTTTGCTGATTCAGCCACTTGTATAACGATCTAATGGGCTTTTCTGACTAATGCCATGCTCTAAAAATATACACTGGACTAATAGATGAGCCTCTGCTATACTGAAAAACAGGGTCATTAAGACAATTCCTCTGAAAAGTGGCATTTTTATGACAAGATACTGAAGCATTTAATTACCCTGTATCCTGACGGAGCCGAAAGAAATTAATTAAAGAGAAAAAAATTGTGCAGCAGTGTAGCAGCTTTTGAGGTAGGAAGAGATGCCAATAGTCAGTAGCGTAAAGGGGAATTTGAGAACTGCAAGGCTGTTTCCCCAAAGGAAAGGCTCTGCTGATAGGCTACAGATTGCCGTCCATTTACACAGAACAGAAGGCCTGTTTCTGAGAGCAGGCTTATCATTACAGAGCAATTAATTTTCCCTGCTGTAGTCTGTGCCAGGAGAATATCGGCTGCTGTTAGAGGACAGTGAAGTCAGAGGTTTGGGAGGGCAGAAGAGTCTTTAGTGATATTTGAGGTAAGGGACTTGTTCTCACTGCAGTGTTAGCTTGGATTATCCACCCTTAAGCTCATTCCCCCCTGCTCTTCAAGTGAGTGCGTAAGGAGGGTTAGAAACCCTGCTCAGGCTGCCCCATGCAGCAGGGCGGTTCGCCTGGAGGTTTTAGCAGCGCTGGCGAACGTGAGCGTTGTGCCGGGAAGCTGCTCCGAGTGACTCTGAGCGCAACCCTCCAGCCAGCTGCACTGGCGTAAAACTGGGGTGACAGCACTGTAACGTACATGCAGATGGCATTAGCTCACTGTTGTTGCTGGTCCTGCCACCAAACGTGAAAACAAATCTCATGCAATCCCTGTTGGGGTTTGGGCAGGGATTTGCTCCTACCTTTGGTCCACTCTCTGACATAGCGGCTTCTGCAGTGGCACGGTAAACCAGATCAGAGAAAAGACTTTAAAATTTTTTTACAAAATCCACCAAATAAACCTCCAGCCTGTTTTATGATTTTTTTTTTTTTTTTTTCTTCTCAAACTATATTGACTCTCACTCCAGCTTACCACCCTGCTGCACCGGTAACCTTGCCGACACAACAGACAAGGGAGTGGAAGGGCCTGAGGAGGAGACTGCTAAATCCTGCTTAAGCAGGGCTGGTATCAAATGAGAAATCCACAGCCTGTGTTGTCCCCACTGCAGCATTAAGCAAGCCTCAAGGCACATTTCCTTACAAAGAGCTAACACTTAATCAGGCTAAAGACTGTTGCATGGGAATGCAGGCTACATTAGAGGCCAGGCTTTGAGCTGAACTTCAAAGTGCTGTAGGGGTGAAGACAGGCCCACAGTGCTCATGACTGGAGCAGATGGAGTTTTTCCCCCGCCGGGAAGAATAGCTTCACTGGACACTGACAATTCATCAGCTGTTCAGTACAGCGTGGTTTGGATCTTGCCTTTATAGCAAGTTTCAGCTTTAAAAGAACGACGGGTCGTGGCCTGCGTGCCACGCATGGTTTGCCAGGGCAAAGCCTCCAGCCCACAGTCATTTCTAGCAGCTCTCTTTCCATTTGTATCAGGGACACACGTGGGCGACGCAGCAGGCACAAGTGTCTCACAGAATAGATGGCAACCTCTGCTGCTCGGACAGCCCATGCCAGTTTGTCTAATAATGAAATAGCGCTGATTTTTCTCACCCTTTTCCTTTTGTCATCTCACCATTTGATCACTGTTCAGAGCCAGCAATGTACGCCTGTTTTCGAACCACAGTGACAAAGTGCGACAGTTTCAGCGCCAGGACTGTCACGCTTAGCAGCCAACTGACATGACTAGAAGAGCGCGCATCCTCCGGAGTTATAGGTTCACTCTTACTGAAAGCAGCGAAGCATTTATTACTCTTTGCGTTTACTTCCATACCTGTGCGTTAAAACTGGAGCTTTTTTCATTGTTGGCACAAAAGCACAGCCACACACACCTGTTTATTTCAATTCTTTGGAGAATTTTCACTGGTTTAAATAACACAGTCCCAGCACACATACAGCTATCCAAGCACCCCTCTACTAGCTCTAAGCAAAAGCAGAATCTGAGCCACAGCGACAGAGAACACACGTAGGTATTGGTATCAACGGGAAATGTGTGGGGTAACAGGACACTGCAAATACTTCAACCAAGGGCACACCTATGCTCCCTGCCATCCAGCCAGATGTACCTGATCCGCGCTCCCTGCGTCGGAGGCTCATCTCACCAGCGAGGAACTTAAAAACAGCCAATGAGGCATGGGGCACGCGTCTGTGACCGGCACGCTCTGGGGAGACCTGTGAAGAACACGTAATCAGCTGCACGGGTAAATCCTCTGGCTGAAAAAATGGGGAAGCAATGACCTAGATGGTCCCCCCAGTGCTTCCTTGCCTTCACTGTCCTTGGGAAGTCGGCACGAGAACATCCCTGCTCGCTCTCATCCTACTGTCAGCGGAGCGAAGTAGCCCGGCATCTGCTGCGCATTACTGCCTGCGTGGGAAAGGTGACCCTTTTTGGCAGGAGAGAGACTGCAGCAGCTCCCTCTTTGTGAGAGCCGCTCTTCACGAGCACAGTCAACAGCTCTGCCCAAGGTGTACAGCATTTTTACTACCGCAGTTAACAAAAAGAAGCAGCTGTTTAAACAATGTATAGTGACAAGAGCCAATATTTGAAGAAATGTATCCAACTACAAAATACTCAGCGCAACTCTTCCCTCCGTTGTAGAGGATAAGAGAAGGACTGAAAACAGCTGAGTGGACATAAAGAGCTCACAAATGCCTTATTAATAAGTGTGTTGGATCTAATGATCCGAGAAACTGAAATGAGATTATTTGGATTATCTCATTAAACAAGAATAATAGCAATAGTAACCGGGTAGTAATTAGAAGTGGGCCAATCCAAGGACAAACTAAATAGTACGGCCAAAAGACTTTTAATTAATACTCTGCAATTTTGTGCCTGTGCTTCTACACCCAGAATTTATGAAGAAATCAAGAATCGCGGCTAACCAAACAGCCTGATTTTAACAATCAGAAATTAAGCCACTGGCTACCCACACCTGTATGGATCATTCAGTCCAAAAACTAAACAATGATTAAATGAGGCTATTTTGGCAGAGCTGGCCTTGAGGAAACAAAAATGTGTAGCCAAAATGTAAAGTTGTTTTCAAAGGCTCCACAGTTAACAACCAGCTCCAGGCAAACCTGCAAGGCAGGGGCAGAGGCAGAACAGAAACAAGACCTAATCTCAGCCCTTTGTTTTAATCGCTGGCCATCCCAGCCTCCCAACAAAAGCATGACTTTTCCTCAAAGAGTGAAAGTAATCCCTGAACGGGTTCAATGCATAGTTTAAGATGAAGCACCACATGAATTTTACCTTTTAGACCTCATTTACATGTAGGTATCCAGAAGGTCTTTGGCTCCGGCCAAAGGACAGGACATCTCTGCAGCCTCCCAGGGATGGATGGGCACAAGGGATTAAAGATGACAGATTTGGCCTGAGTGGCAGTTGGGTCAAAAGGTCTGTGGCATGGAAACCCAAAGTAATTACTGTTGTGCAAAACCTACTGCTCCCGTTGCCTTCCCCCAGTGCTCTTTACTTAACCAAGTACTCTTTACTTAACAGGAAAAGCAGGCAATATAACATACAGTGTAGTAGTAAAAGGCTTTTCCAGGGGATTGGATAAATGAATCTAAAAAGTTAAAACAAACTGCTCAAAGGCCTGGCACTTGACACCCAGCACTGTCCTCTCGTGAGTTTCCTAAGGCAGCATGATCCAGCTGCACTTATTGCTCCAGAGTTATTGAGGCTACACCACAAACCACGGACTGCAATTATCAAGGGAATTTAAACTCAGAAAACGTCCATCTTATTGGCCAGGACACAAAGTGCTTATTTCCTTTTTAAGGCTTCACTTCCACATACTGAATTATTAACATTGGCAAAGAAGAAAAAAAAAGGGTAAATGGTAAATGAAGGAAGCTACTTTGAAGAAAGATGTCTTTGTTACTAGTTATTTTATTAAGAACAGCAACTGCAGCCCTGTAAGCCACACTCATAATTCTCCATAGAATACAGTGCAATTTGGATCTTGCTTTTGCAGCAAGTTTGAACTATAAAAGAACTATGGTTTTTAAAAATTAATTTTTAAGATGACAATGGCTTGGTAGGTATTTGAAAGACAAAGAGGAGGGAAAAAATAAAAGCAAAACCAACGACTGCTCAATTACCCTGAAGGATAAAGAGGCAGAGCTACCTCGAACACAACAAAAGCACCGAGAGTAGTTCAAGACTGAGGGAGGAAACATTTGAACGGTCATAAAAGGGGAAAAACCACTCTACTACAAAAACCCCAAACTGCTTTGGGGTCCCCCTGAGAGGAACTATGATACTGCGACATATGAAACTAGTTATCCTAATTTTCGGGGTTTTGACTTGCCCCTCACAGGGCTGCTCGGGCTGTGCCCTGCTGTCGTGGTTTAACCCCAGCCAGCAACTAAGCACCACGCAGCCGCTCACTCACTCCCCCCCCATCCAGTGGGATGGGGGAGAAAATCAGGAAAAGAAGTAAAACTCCTGGGTTGAGATAAGAACGGTTTAATAGAACAGAAAAGAAGAAACTAATAATGATAATGATAACACTAATAAAATGACAACAGTAGTAATAAAAGGATTGAAATGTACAAATGATGCGCAGGGCAATTGCTCACCACCCACCGACCGACACCCAGCCAGTCCCCGAGCGGTGAATCCCTGCCCCCCCCCCCCTTCCCAGTTCCTAAACTAGATGGGACGTCCCATGGTATGGAATACACTGTTGGCCAGTTTGGGTCAGGTGCCCTGGCTGGGCATGAGAAGCTGAAAAATCCTTGACTGTAGTCTAAACACTACTGAGCAACAACTGCAAACATCAGTGTTATCAACATTCTTCTCATACTGAACTCAAAACATAGCACTGTACCAGCTACTAGGAGGACAGTTAACTCTATCCCAGCTGAAACCAGGACACCTGCATGCCACGCAGGGCGTGCTAGGGCCACGTCTCTGGGCCACAGCTCCTTTCTCTCGGCTTTTCCCCTTTTTATCACAGACCTGTGTGGGTCACAGAGCAGGCAGGAGAAGAAAAGGCATCGGTGGCAGCAACCTCCTGCTACTGGGACCACAAGAACTCCTCTCAACGCGCAGTTTCCCGGGTTTGTTGGGTTGATCACACCAACCGAGCCCGGACTGAAGGCTTGCTGAGGCATCAAGCCTCCTCCAGCACGGAAGGAGCTGCGTGACCTGCGCACCCACTCACTTCTGTGCTGCCTTGAGCCAGCTGTCAGGCAAAGCTGAACTCTGCCGTCGGTAAAGAGCATCGAACAGAGCTGCGCGCCAAAAGGGATCCTCTTTTGCCTCCCACTCCTTCGCTACCTCCTTCCTTACGTCAGACCTAGCGTCTGCATACCGAGCTGCAATAGTGACTATAGACTGGATTGCACTTCCAGCAGTAGCAGGCTGATACACCAACATTGCTCAAATAGTAAACTGCATCCTACACAGCTAATGAGAGAACTTTGAGTCCTACTCACAGGGTGGTAGCAAATGAGGGTGTCAAAGATGTCAGTGGCAGGAGGGGGGAAGAGGATCAGTTAACAGAAAACAGCCCTGCACCTGATGGACAAGGAACGTATCCAAAGTGCACAGATACGGAGACATTCTTCTTCGTGTGATCTTCAGCCCTAGAGCAAGTTGAAGCCTACATCAACATGTATGAGGTTTGGCTCTTGTCAAGCCACCGAACTGGGGAGGGTTCCCATCACCAGGACCCAGCCTGGGTGCAGAGAGCTGGAAGGCAGTCCATTCCCCTGCTTGGGAAACTGAGGAAAAATAACCTAGGTGGCAAATCTGTTTCCCCTTCCTCCTCCGTACAGATGCCTGCAATTCATTGTGTCCTGCATCAAAATGGATAGCAGTTTCTTGTTTGAAAGCAGAGCAAACTTCCTGGCAATGCAAAGTAAATGCCTGCACCTTGAATAGGTGGAAGGTTTCTGTTTAAGCTGGCTCTTAACTTGTATCTTGCATGGACTCCAGCAAGTGAAACTGCATTTAAACAGGACACTGCATGTATGAACGATGCAAGGGCCAGTGTGTGCCCACCAGACCGGGGAAGTGCAGTAATCAGGTGGGTCACCTTTTGTGCCCTCTGGGGAGAGGCAATATGGAGCCAGGCACCACTACTTCTGACAAAGAGTTTTAGCCTGGGAATGAGGTGTCTTTAGCAGATCACCAGGATAAGTTGGCTTGGAAGGGAAGTGATGGAAGAGACAGCACTCAGATCAGAGAAAACTCCAAATAATGCACATCAGGACTCCAGGCACTTTAACATACTCCCTGACGAGTCTCTGCGCTTGAATAAGTGCAGGAGTACTCAGGAACTAGGGAGCAGAAAAAAGCGCCACTACTTGAAATACCCAGCACAATCTAACCCACAGCCTGGCACTTTTTTTGTGGACTTAATAATGTGGAGTGATGCTAATGCTGCAGACCTCCAGGACAACAGTACACTTAACACTTCTTCACAGTGACCATATCTTACCATCAAAAATACACAGCAAGAGGGAATTTCCTGCTATCTCCCAGGTCAGATGAGAAGAAATATTAACACTAAACATATGCTGAGCGCCAGCTCTTTTACACACATCAGGTGCTTGTACCTACTCTGCAGTCTGATGCTAACAGGTCTTGCTTTCTTTTACTGCTAACATCTTTTTAATGCAAACGTTTAAGGAGTAAAAGTCAGGATGCATGGAGGAAGGCTTATTACTCAGGGTATTCTGACTAATAAAAGTTCTGCATTTTAAGACTGGCTGACGTGCAGTATGTTCTAGTCTTTTTCTAAGCAAAAATCTTGTAAATTTGCATGAGTCCAGGAGATGGAGCTTTGTGCAATCCACAAAGTATCTCTTGTGAAAGTTCCCACGCAGGCAGCTGAACCAAACCCAGCCACATACGTCTAAAGTCTGTGTAAACACTCCCCAACCAGTACTTCAGCACATCTGCTTTATTGTCAGCGTTGACTCTTGCATGACTCTCGCCACCACTGCCGCAGCTTTCTGAAACTGCTGCTTAGTTTCCTGGGCTTCCACAGTGAGCCATTGCAAAAAGCTCAGACTGGAGTTCAGTATATGTGCTTTTATAGCAAGTACCATCGGATAAACCTCAGGTTCATCATCCCAAGTGCCATTTCACTCACTACAGAGCAAGTGACATGGGCAAAATACTCCAGTTTAACATGGTTGTTGATCACGTGGCACACGAGAGTGATCAAGAAAAACACCAGTGTGTATGCAACAATGAAAGGAATACTCTCAATCTAAACTGCAAGCTACATAAACAGTACTAAACTGCTGTATGCCATGGGATTATCCATCATTGTGATGAACTGAAGCCAAAGCCTGTGTTTTGTTAAACCATATCTATCATGAGTATCTGCAGTATGACATTTCCGATTACAGTTGCTTTCAGATGAGCATTTCAGTTTTGTTGGGGAGACAAATCTAATTGCTGTTTAATACCAAGCAACACTGCAGCAGAACATGATTGCTTTGCTTAAATAACGTTGTTTCATTAAACTGCTCAGATTCAACCCTATTAGTCTGATCCGTAGATCAGACCAGAAGCAAGGCTGACAGGAACCCTTATCTGAAATAGCATTTTTTTACTAGACGAATTTGTGACCCTCAGAATTTTATTACACACCTGCAGGAGGTACTGATGTTTGCCAAGAAGGGAAGACAATTTCCAGAGATCACTGAAACATAGACTTTACCTATGCTTTAAGGGGAATCCTGTATATTAGGCAGCTAAATCAAGGGGATTATTGTGCAGTATTTTACCACAGAACTTGTAAGTCGGGAAGTTTCAAAACTGAGAAGTGACAGTGTCTCAACTGTACAACGTGGCCAAGCTCCTAACTTTTACCTGCTTTGTATATCCCCCTTTGCTATATCCAAAGTTGCCATACACAGAAAGACAAGGTAACAGGAGGAGACCAGACCACGATCTGCTCCGAGCTGGTAGGAGTATAGCGTTGTGTGCCCCACAAGAGCACAGTCAGGTAGACAAAGCTCCGAGACAAAGTCTGGCTCCATTTCCCTGCTGCTCTATCGAGGCCCAGCCCAATCCCCACTCTGGACAGAAAGAGAGTGGGGAATTGTTCCCTCCACCCTCTACCTTGCACATACATCAGTGCAAGAAGGGATTATTGCACCTCCCCACTGTTGTCCACCAAGAGGTATCCTGTGCCAGCAGTAAGTGCCGTGGTCTCTGTCCCCAAATGGCTCTGGGAATCGCCTCCATGCTCAGCTCTACACCACTCCCCACGTGCCATTTACATATAAATATCCATCTCTCTTTAAAGTGTCACTGTACTATAGGCTCACAGATAGGACACAGGGCTGGGATTTAGGACATCAGGGCTCCATGCCTAGCTCTCCTACAGCCCCAGGCAAGCTATTTCACTGCTTTATGCCTCTGTCTGCCTGGAAAGGGTGGGGGATAGCCTATTCTCACACAAACCACTGAGATTTATGGGTCAGAAGTACTAAGAACTAGACGTCAGTGAAATGGTGTTCCTGCAGCATCAAAGTTGCAACACTCACACTTGGTGAATTCCAGAAAGCAAAACACTTTCTCCAGCAGCTGTCTCTTCCTAGGTCATTACACAACACTCACAAGTATAGTACTACTTGGAATTTGGGGCCACTGAAACACTGAGTCACCTCCCTCCACATCACAGGAATGTTTTTTGTTAGTAAGGGCTTTATTTGTTAATCATATATGGTTTTGAGATCCTAGCTTGATTGAAACTAGCTAAACACTATTTTTAAGTATTATTCTTGTATTGCTTTCCAGATACAGTGCAGCTTAATTGCAGAATACTAAACCAAAAGAGAAGCCAGACCTGATTCTGCTGCTGAAGAAACTTATCAGGAATAACTACTGAAGTGAAGTCTAAAGAGTTATCTGTAGCATGAGTTTGAGCTGTAAATGGAATACCCAATACAAAAGATAGGTATTACTGTATCAGCAGTTTCTGATAATTTATCAATTTATAGTCCTAGTTTTGCCAAGACCAGCAGAGCTGAGCAAGGTGGAATGGACCTTATTTCAAGGAAAAGGAAGATGTGATGGTTTTTCCATAAAAACAAAAAACCAAACCAACCAACCAAAAACCACCAGAAAAAAAACTCACAAAGAAACAAGTTTTTTTACAGCCTGTATTTCACAATAGCTTTTGGTGTGCCCCAGTGTCCACTAGCATATATTATACTGAGAGATGTTTCCACCCCTCTTCTTGCAAATCTCAAATGCCTTTGCCATCAGAACTGATCCTCTGAGATTTGGATCCTTCCCAGGTTCATTTAACCTGATTAATTTTTAATGGCTGTCACTGGTTATTTCACCCAGTCAGTCAACAGATTCTACAGTTCAAAACACCAGCCACCCCCTTCCTGCTCTGGCATAACACAGGGCTCAGGATCTACCGAAATCATTCATCTGCATCATAAAGAACTTGAAGGAGCTGTAAAAGAGATTGATCCCTGACAGCTGCACTAAACTTGAAAGCCCCTTCCTGGCTCTGAAGGAGGAAAATTCTGACCTGAAAAGGGGTCTTGAGTGAGTAGCCTCAAAGGGAATAAAATATTAGCCTGTAAAACCAGCACTCACTAGAAAACTCAGGTGATCTTTTAATGTGGTACACCTCTTGCCTCGGGCACAGCCAACATAATTACTTGCCACACAGTGTCTCAAGCTCAGGGGTTGATGTACCAGGCTGTACTTCACTTCCTTTTGTCCTAAACACAGAGCAAACCTCCAGAAATTAACTGCCGGTGGTACTTCTGTAGTGACCAAGCCCTGTAGGACGCTACCATTTATTGTCATATCCAATACATATTGCTATGCCATTAACCTTTTATATTGATTCAGCTCCAGTTACTGTGTCTGTGCGGGTTATTGTCTTTAATAAATCCTGTGGCGACAGGAAAGGACTCACACTAGTCAGCGACACTGTTCATTACAAGGGTTATAGATTTCTAACCAGAGTAAAATTTACCCCAAAAGCAGGAGAGGGTGGAGAGGAAAGAAGGAAGCCTTCATTTTTCCAACTGCAAGTATGTCCAGAAATCCTTGGGAAGCAAGAAAAGGACATTCACAGACATCCCATTTGTGCAGCGAACATTGCTGAAGCATGTCCTGTTGCCAAGGTATGTGCTGGCAGAGGGAGGTTACCAGGACACCACGACATATTGTCATGCAAATGATGCAGTTATTGAAGGGACTTCCCAGCAACAGCGCACATTTTTTCACTGGTTTGATCCCAGCATTGAAAAGGAAACAAAACAACTGCATGAACGTGAAGCTGCATTGGGCTAAGCCAGAAACACCAGCTATCTCGGAGCTATGGGACGACCAAACCTGCCTTTGGTGAATTCAGCGGGCCCTACCGCTCTTTAGTTAAATGGGAACGGGGAAAGAAACCGGCCCTTGAGTCCTGAGAAACACGTGCAGTGCTTTTTAATGACACTGTTTTTCATGGTCTGTAAGTGACACTGGAAACAGTGGAAGAAAGTGACACACAAACCTTCGCTCAGAAAAATCGGAGCACATGTTTCATTCACATTTTGCTACTTGGGATTAACTCGCTTGCAATGATTTTGAGTTGAAAACTGTAAAAAGCTTACTGGCAGAAAAGGCAACTGAAAACACACTTTAGAAGTTGTTTTCCAGAAAAAGCAGGAAAGCATATACTTGCAGCTGCACATTTATAAATCCAAATAATTTCTTGCCTTTTCTGATTGTTATTACTTTGGCTTGGTTGACTTTTTTTTTTGCCCTTTTCAGCTAGAGAAATTCATGGTTTCTAGCAGTGGTAATGACTTACCAGAAGAATAACTGGTGTTTCCTTACTCAAAATAAATTACTAGAAGTTTCTTATTTTTCACAGAAGTACTTGTAAACAGGAACTGTCTATTAGAAAAATTCACAGAGGTAAAAGATGGTTTATTTGCCTCCACAAGTGAACCAGCTGCACACCACAAAATCCTTCAGAATGAACAGATACCTAGTGCTCAAAGTGTCTCTGGACATGACTGAATCAAAGCTTTCCCTTAAATACCTGCCAGGGTTAATCTTTCCCATACTCAACAGTCACCTCTCAAACTCTTCCCAAAAACGAAGGTAGAAACTGTGCATGGCACCAATCACCTACTGATTTAACCATAGGAATAAAGACTCCCCTTTCTGGACTTACCATTCCAGGATGCACTGCAGAAGTAAAGAAAACATGTCGTGTTCATACATTTGAATGGTGCCCTAGCTGACTCAAATCAGGGTAAGCTAAACTCATGTCACCTAAAGGAACGGAAGAAAACTGGCTTGACTGATTTGCAAACAAAGGGGGAAATTTCCTTAACAGAAACTCAGACACACAGCCAGAAGTGTCAGGGCAAACACTTAGAGCGCAGAAACTTGGGGGGGGACAGGGAGAGGGTGCAGGCCTAGGCTGAAAGAAGGCGAGAGGGATGACCTTCATGGTCCCAGAAAACCCCATGGATTATAAAGGACTGGGAATCTGCATGGAAAAAAACACCTATAACCCAAAGAATGCCCTTGTCCTATCTCCCTGTGGCACATCCAATGGAGAACTCAATGCTTCAGACCCAAAGGAAACCAGTTCTCTCCTTACCACGCTCAGCGACCCAGCAGCGACTGCAAGAATCATCATCGTTCTTCCTAAAACCCTACAACAAACCTTCCCGGGGAATGGCAGACAACCGCAGCTGCCAGGGGCTCTGCAAGAGGAAAGGGTGCCTCAGCCGCCAGCCTTCAAAACCAGCTGTTTACCAGCCACAGGGAAGCAGCCTCTGCCACACACCCCACAGCCCTGGGAGAGCTGCAGAGCTGGCAAGCGCTGAGGTCTAGCGGGAGGCTTTCGTGAACCAAACTGGCCACGCGAACAAGCCTGGCACGGATCAGGCGTGGCCACGTGGCTGCCAAGGGGACACCCACATCCCACAGCTGGCTGTGGAGGCAGAAGCCCTGTGGCTGCACCTCTCTGAAGAAGGAAGGGCAGGCTTTGCTGCACCAGGGGGGGCGAGAAAGCTGGAAGTGGGGGACACTGAGCTCCTTTCTGGTGTGTGCCCTGGCGCAATGCAAGAAAAAGCTCACAACAGGATGGGGCGGGATTGCTCAGATTTGTACCTGCTGGGGAGAGCAAAAAATACTGCAGAAGGAAAAGGCAACACTGGAAATTCATAAAAAGCTGCGGGGAATGAGGCAGAAACTGGCACACAGCTTCTGATGGTTAAGTCAAAGCAAAAGAAACCATAGGGACAAGACACTGCGATGGGAGAAAGCAAGAGGGCAGTGGGGCCCAAAGCCTGCAGAACACCCCAGATTGCTGATGAGAGGGAAAGCAGGGTAGTGCCTGAAGATAACCATGGGCCAGAGACAGTTTGTGCTGGTTCTTAAAAAGAATTAATGTGGGGCAACTATTTGCAGATCTGAATTTATTCCCATTATCGCATCCCTCCAGCCAAGTGAAGTTATAGCACCTTTACCCAGAGTAGCAGGAAAGACTCCACCAACTGTCCTGGACAGCCACAACCTGTACTGTACCTGGGCAGCTGGATCACAAGTCCCAAGCTGCCTGGGGCACTCCTGGTGCTTGGCTAACACAGTAGCAGACTTAGGAGACCACCTGAAAGAATTTCACTCTCTCCCAGACACAGTCCTGCACCACAGCCCCAAATGGTAAACCTACCTGATGCTTCCACAGGACCACATTCCTTCTGGTCCCACACTCCTCCCTTCAGACACAGACTGTAGCACCGCATCCTCCACACGCATTACTCAGTATCCTGCTCTGTAGGGGTCCACTTGCCAGGGAGGATTTACCTCTGCCAGTGCCTTGGCTCCCGTTCCCACACCTGGCCAGGCACCCGTTGCCCTGCGGCATACCAGATGCTGAGCAGACAACCTGCATGCCCTGGGGCAAATGAGTTGGACTGATCGTCTACCTCTTTGGTAATCAAAGGGGCAAGGGACTGACAATCCTAGTGAGAACAGACAGCTTAAGCTAGCCTATATGATTTTGAGCAGCGTCAGTAGAAAAATATATGTGCGTAACAGTACAATCACAATACCGTTACCATTCTTCAGCAGGAGATTGCCAAATTCTACAGGCAGTAAATATGGCGTACCTCTCTTTATCCTCAGGAGTACCGCCAACACCTGGATCTAATCTTACTGCAAGCCCAGGATCTGTCCCTGACTAATTTTCATTCCTGATGGTACACCACAAGGCAATTATTTACATGGTACTCCCCATCTCCTCCACTCCCATCGCTGTAACAACCCCTGCCCTTCCCTCTTCTTCTGGCAAGGTCAGCATCTTTCAGCACCTCTGGATGGGCGAAATGCCCCAGGGGTACAGCCCAGCCTGCTTTCAGCCCTTCTAGCCAACTAGTGCCAGAAAAGACACAGTACAGAATGTGTTCAGACCAAAACACCCCAGTAGCAGGAAACACAAGAATTGTGTAAACTTCAGCACGGCTGTGCTGAAAACCATCTATCAGTTGGCACCACATCTGTCATCTATTCAATAGCTTGCACGGTCAGCCCTGACACTTGATCTCTAGGTGGCACTATTTGCAATAGTAACTTTTAAAAAACTAATGTTTCAAAGTGCCATCTGCTGGTACTTTCGTTATTTACATATAGCTGTTTCAGAAGAATGAGTAGTGAAGTGTCCCATGTGCTTTTTCAGTTAGCAGTACCTCCAACCTCAGAGACTCACAGCAACTTTGGGTTTTGGGTGGGGTTTTTTTTTTTTTGGTATCATGAAAGTGGGTTATTGCATCTAATCCCAGAACACTTAATTATCAATGTGACAGCCTTGCAAGTAATCAGGAGCAGCTTTCAGAAACAAAACCAAGTATTTTGACAGCATATGGAGGCTGGTAATTTAACTTTTAAGATGGACCAGATAATAGCACTTCAGAGTTCAACTGGAATGCAGTGCTTTTCTTTTAAAACTCTTAATCACAAGTCTATATTTAGCTTCATAATCAGGGCAAAGAAATCCTGTCCTTCTGCAAAACTAAACCCAGAAGTTACCAGGTTCCACTGACTATGATCTAGAAAGTAGCTACTACCCTTTACAAAAACATTAGGGCTTATTTAAATTTACTTAGCTTTTTAATAGGCAAAAGTTACGTAATGCACCAAGGCTTAGAAGCAAGTCACAACAGCACAGAATAACTCCATTTATAATTTTCTCCTAAAAAAGGAAAAAGTTATCAGTCTGTTCTCCACACTTCTCCAGCAGAAAGATGACCCTTAAGGTTAAAGCTATTTAGAACCTGGAAGTACAACCTCAGCAACAGCTACTGCCCTTTGGCTTTAGGGAAAACTACCTCAGTAAAGATGTAACACCTGAGGAGAGCTAAACTCTTATCTGTATTTACCAAAATCTCAAAGATTCTTAAAATTACTTACAAATGACAGCAACGGTTACTGTCAGGAACTGGTTGAGGTCTGCTTAAGCTTTCTACACAAGGAAAAGATCCATGTTACCTGCAAGGAACTAATCAACCTCTCCAGTTTTGTCGTCGACCCCCCCCACCCCATTCCCTTGTGTATTTTCTAAATTTCCAATTCTTCCTCCTGTCATTGTTTTCTTCCCCAGTTCATCCTGCAGGACACACAGAGGCACAGCCCCACATGAACAAAATACATTTGCTGTGAATGACTAGGTCGCTTAACTAGAGGCTACCAGATAAAAAAAAACAGTTTAAGCACAAACTGTACAGCTGGTATAGAACAGCAACAACCACTACCCAGATTTGATACTGTAGGACAGCAATATGGAAACCATGGCCACATGTCTGCTCCACGCTGAAAACTTCCCATTTACACGCAGCTTTCTGAAACAAACAGAAGTTTCTAAGACACCAACCATTTAGAGACAACACAAACTTAGTTAATGAAAATTTATTCTTTTGGTAAGTCAAAGCCAGCTCTTATGCGACCAGGGCAGAAGCTGTCGATGATTCACTAAAAAGAGAGAAGAAAGAGAAAGAGAGAAATATTAATTGCAAAGGCAGGTTTTCAAACTAGTCAAAAATACTGCTTCAGTTCAAAGCTTTAACTACCAGTCCTGAGCTTAATCACTACCTGTTTAAAATTTTTATGGCATAAAGATTTCACTCTTCCTTTTAAAATACAAATACCAGGATAACAGCACAAAACTGTACACTGGAAAACCTATCCAGCTGCACTTAGAGTCTTTTCAGAAAAAGAGAAACTAACCCTAACATCTATGGGAATTCTCCTATGTTAGCCAATTTTTCCTAGAGAAAGCTACAAATTACTTTCATTTTTGCAACAGCTACTAAGCCATTTCTCAATAAATTTTGAAAATAACATGAACTATAAAAATACCTGAGAACATAGACTGCAGTTTGAATAAAGTGTTATAAAAGTTACCTAGAAGGTAGCGACTTCATTCGTTGAGAGTTTTTTCTAAGTGTTATGACAGTCATTTTAACCAGCAGTGTTTCATTAATTTATCAGTTAATATTTATGAAGACACCTGTTCTTTGCTGCATGGTTTATCTATATGCCTGATGATAACGCACTCTTCAGCCTTTCAATAACAGCCCCAGCATATTGTTTACAAAACCTACAAGACTTCAGTGAAAATAGCAACACAGAAGAAGACTTACTACTTCCAATTGGGTGGCAGCACTCTCTTAGTTTTGTAGTAGCGAGCCAGCCTATGGATTCTGCTTTCAATCAGAATCAGGCGGAACTTGGCATCTTTATCCTTGAAAAGAAAGTGACATTACAACCAAGCACTACTTTGTCTTCTCAATGATGTACAATCCAGACGAGCTTTAATGAAGTAAAAAAATCCACAGCTACTTCTACAAACTCTGCATTCCCATTACCAAAAGCCTGATGAATCCAGTAAAATCAGAACAGGACCAGAAATACATGGTTTAAGCAATGCTTTTAAGGTCTTTTTCATGGACAAAGACCATTCTCCTTTATCAAAATGCCTCCTCAAACCCCTAAGTTTACTCAAAGGGGGTGGCTAACAAGAAGTACACTAAGACTCTTTTGCTTTGTCAAGTTGTAAATAAACTACTGTATTATTTGAAAAAACAAACATAGAGAGTTATCTACTTAAATTAGCACTCACCTTTCTGTTTCTCTCAAGATGTTTGCGAACAGCAACAGCCTTCTTAATCAAGTGATAAAGATCCTCTGGAAGGTCTGGGGCCAGTCCCTTCGATTTAAGGATTCTCAAAATTTTGTTGCCAGTAACAAAGCGAACCTGGGCAACACCATGGGAATCCCTCAGGATCACACCTGAAACAAACATTTACATCTCACACTGAAAAGAAAAACCTTATACAAACAAATCTCGTGAAACCAACGTTACAGTTACAAGATATCCAAAAAAGGTCTTCTCTAAACTAAAAACCTTTCTGGTGCAAACTGAACAAATAGTAGACTATCAGTGAGCAAAATACAAATTAGCAAAGCTGCAACACTTTATCAGATAGCACTTAAAAGACAACTAACCCACCCACCACATTTAGGCACGTAACTCATCCAGTGCTACAATATTAGACTAAACTTCCCTATAACATCTGTTAGTGGCCATTCCTAAGGACAGATTATAAGATTAAACAGACGCTTTACATTTTCTGCTTGGAAAAAGAAAATAAAAAAAAATACTCAACTACTTAACCAAATATGCTTCTTTCAAGAATCAGACATGTTACCTTTTTAGTGGTATCCACACAGTGAATACATAGGTACATCAGAAAACCTGTATTTTTTTCACATGCTATGTAATATAGGTTGAAGGAACAATTACATTATTATAGTGAAAAAAATGTGGTTTGTCTCCATTTAGGAGTGATTTGTAAACCTTACCAATTTGCGAGGGAGTCAGGCCTTTTTTTGCCAGCTTGTAGATCTGTTCCTTTACATCATCAGAAGTAAGTTTCAGCCACTAAAGAAAATTAGAAAAAAACCCAACCAAACAAACCACACTGATGAACACCGCTTAATACAGTCATAGGCTATCTATATGAAAGCTTTTTATAAACGGTTGAAATAGATGCTTTGTAATACTTGAAAAAACAATCAAGAACTGAAATTGTATTTCTAATGATATAGAAACCTTTTTACCAGCTGCTTTATCATCAGTTTACTTTTAACTACCACACCAGAAGCATGAATACAAATTTACAGAGGAAAAAAAAAAAATCACTGCCATTGGGAAGGAACTCTTTAACTGGGCCTTTGACAGAAAAGCAAAATTGAGAACAATTTAGCCATCTCTTAGTGAAGCACCTACAGAGCTTAGTAAAAATCAGAGCCGTTGCTTCCATGATTATTAAGAGGAAGACAACACCAACAAGCTAGGTAATCTTTGTTCTTTCAACAAGCTACAAAAGCTCTTTTTGAGCATCCTAATCATTATTAAACTGTTTAACCCATCAGCAGTACTTCAAGCAGCTTCACGTTATCTTACTTTAAATTGTATCACTTTAAAGCACAAAATAGGAAAATAATCTCATTTTTCCATTTAACTGTTTTTCAGTACATGCTTTTCCACATGCAGCACAAACTGATCTTTCTGCCAACAAACAGATCCACCAAAATACAGTCTTGCAAAGCAAGACCGATTAAGCAGCTGCTCGTTTAGCTGACAAATAAGCCTTAAGTACCCTGAATGAACTAAGGTCACGCTGAATTTACTTACGTTAGTGCTCTGACCAGCAAATTACTGTTGTAAATAGTTTAGAAAACAGTCGGTTTACTCCACAATAGCAAAGGCCAAACTCGAGTGTGAAGAGAATAATTTAACCTCTAGGAATTCTCAGCATACAGAATAAAAGTAACTGAAATAGCACTTAAATAAAGGGAGGTACAAAGAGCCAAAGCGACTTTTTTGTTTAACAAGTCATCTGGCCAGGAAACAATACTTGCTTTCTCGGTATCCTAAAGACCACAGGCTAAGGTAGCATTTTATCAGGCCGAAGTTTACGAATGGTGACACAAAAGATCACAGCTCTCTTCGGTTTTGTGTCTTTTCCTGGTCACTGCTAAGGTGCACTGTGGGAACCGGACCCTGCACTGAAGGCCACAAGGCAGCCGCCTGGGCCCACCGAAGCACGCGCGGGGCGAGGAAGTGACTTACCGTCGGCACGCTGCGTCTGTAGGGCAAGGCTGACTGGGACAAGCCCTTTCTGCGAAGAAGCAGATCACATGCTAAGCGGAGCCCGACAAGTTACAAGCCCTGACCCCACTACAAGGCGGCCTACTACCAGCGTCTCCTACGAGGCCGTACCCAGCCTGCACGGCCGAGGCCTGCGGCCTCCCTCCTCGCCTGGAGCCGCGGCCGCCACCAGTACAGGCCGCGCCAGGACAGCACCGGGAACAGGAGCCCGGGCACCGAAAGCGTGCCCCTTCCCGCGGCCGGCCAAAGAAACCCGCACCTCAGCACCGGCCTGAGCCTTTTCCCACCCCCGCCGCCATATCTCCAGAGGCGCCGGCCTTCCCCCCCCGCCCCATGCCCCACACGCCGCATTGCTCCCGCAGCAGCCTTTCGACTCCCACACCCGTCCGCGGCGCCCTCTTAGCACCCGCAACAGCCCCAAGCCGGCCGCATACTCCAGCCCCGGCCCCCGCAGCGGCCACTTACCCGGGAGCGTGCATGCGACCCATGATGGCGGCCACAAAAAAGAGCGAGCCAGGCGAGGCGACGGCCCTTCCGGCCCCACTTCCGCAGGAAAGGGCGTCCCCGCTCCCAGCCCCGCCCCGCCCGACAGCCAATCAGCGAGCGCTGCGGGCCGTTGGCGGGCTGAGGGGGCGGCGCGCGCCCCGCCGTCAGGGCGGGTACCGGCGGCGGGCAGCGAGCCCCGCCCCGCCCCCCCCCGCCGCCCCAGCCGCCCCCAGCGGACAGTGAAGACCAGCACACTCTTTTTTTTTTGTATGTTCCCCCAGAATAGCGTTTAATGTACTCACAGGACAGTTACAGAGTCACATTGAACCCGTTCAGTGCGGGCACGACGGAGGGCGATATTGTACATCTTTAGTTACGAGCTCGTTTAATTAAAGTATTTGGTTCTTACAGATATATAGACAAAGGGAGGCAAACTATTTGCGCTCTCTGAATTTCATCACCTATAACGCTATCTTGGTCACAGTGTCCGAGCGGGGAGCAGAAGGGCAGGGAGCGGGGCCTCAGGAGAGCCCTGGCGTTAAGGCAGGTGATGGGGAGTTCTACACAACCCTGGCTGTAAAAATCGAGAACGTAACTGTTATCAAAGATCGCACATGCTTCCAGAGACAGGTAGCTGTAGATCGTAAAAAGGCAGTAATAAAAATTTCAGTGCAAAGTTCCAGGTTAATAGAGAAAAGGAAGAGGTCTTAGCGCAAGCTGTTACTCTGAAATACCAAAACAAGGTTTGTATAGACAATTTATTTCTGGCTGCAGGTCATATGTTGCATAAAAGATATTTTTCTTTTCATTAAACATGATATAAAAAGCTGTTAAAACTACAATTTCAAGCTAATTAGTGTACTAGTAAATTCCACACTAACTGAGCATTGTCCTCTTTAACATCCTTTTTTTTTTTTTTGTATGTAGTACATTAAAGTCTTATTGCAACAAACTTTTTTTTTTTTATTAATTGAGAATAGTGCAAAGAGGTGCAAGCTTGGTGCTGTTCCTCTATGTGTGAGGAGAGGCCAAGGCCAGATCCCATAGACAAAATCCATGACCACAAAAAGCTTCAGCCAGTGACTATTTCGAAAAGGAAGGGAAAGGCACAAAATGAGTTAAGCTATGAAGAAGATTAAATCAGAAGTCAGGACAAGTGCTAACAATAATACAGTACTATGAATTTTTTTTTTCAGAGTCCAGACAACTGTTAAAACTACAAATCATTTTTTAAATGATTTTAGTTTATTTGTATTTTGTGCTGTAAGACACTGTGCTTTAATAGCAAACTGCAAAAAAGGCAGTATATATTGCTTTCATTCTATTTCACAATGGAACGTTTCACAAAAACAGTAGTCTACTTTCCTGTGTTTAAGTGACTTGTGATTCTAATGATGGAATGGAGTAAGTCTCAAAAGCATCAAGTGAGCAGGAAATCTATCTAGTTATATAGTTTACTATTTACAGGCTATATTTATATGAAAAATATGCAGAAGATGCCTAATAAAACTGGGATTTGTTAGCGCCCATTAGTATCAACCCAGTTTCTAACATTCAGGATGCTCTTAGCTTTTTAATTGTAATAATTCCTACAAAATTGGACCGTGAATATTTTAGGCACCAAGAGATTCAAGTTTACTTCTCTCTTCTGTACTGAAGGGAGATTGGTCAGTAGCAGGGGAAGGAAAATCAGATTATGAAATAAGTTGTTAGTGTTGGGCATATAGAAGACTTTCCCCATATTGTGTCTCTGTTCATAGTTGCATATTTCACTTTAAAATTTCGCTCTAGTCATAGTCAGTGGTGATCGTCTGTCTTGCTCCAAGACTTAGCACTGAAGTGTGCAACTTTATAGCTTTGTTTAGACAGAACATAATCATCCTAAACACCGAGTAAGGTGAATAAAAAGGCTACAGCTGTAGTGCAGAAGCACCTAATTAAGTAACCAGTGATATTAACAGGAAATAGTAAGTGACATTTGTACTCCACTGTCAAAATATAGTTCAAATCTAATGTTCCTTGGAATGAAGTATTTTTAGTGGAATTAACTCTTACTGGGCATGAGAAACAGTGTTGCTGTGAACTGTTAAAAAAAAAAAGTGACCAAGTTCCTCTCTCAAAGCTCTGTTAATGCAACTCATTTCTGGCCTGCAATTCACCCACCAGTTGTGCTTTTTAACTAGAGGCCATCCTTTACCTGGAGGTACAGGTGCAAATGCCAATTCAGATTTAGTGTTTGAATCTGTTCCACATTTAATCACTGCAGCATTTAAAAGTTCTAGAAATTAAGACATTTCAAAACACTGAGAAGCTGGGCACATTTCCTATGGCACCACATTCAGCCAGTCTTCATTCAATTTTTAGAGATCATGGGTAGAAAAAGATTTATCTAAGTTGCACTAACTATGAAGATCAGTGTAAGTGATGTTATTTGTAAATAACACATCTCAGGAAAAGACTTCCAGTAGGACCTGCAAGGTATCAAATATGAGAACGTTTCCCCTTTTTAAGGAGCTGAAAGTTAATATGTATACATATTTAAATACCAGAAATGAGGTAAAAGAGAAGCATTTGAATTATAAGGCACCATTATGTACAACTTCCATTATTGGCACGCACTCCAGTAAGTCTTAGGGAAGCATGAATCTGGGATTAAATGCAACACTAAGAAATTTTTCCAGCCCTTCAACCTTCATTTCTACAGGTGTGTGTGAAGCCACCAAAATTTTAGCCATCACTGCTTCTGGGATGTCTAGTTAGCAGTGGGAATGTAATCCTAAGACACATCATTTCTTTGATGTTCTCCAGCATCATGCCATGGCTGATAACACAGGTAACAAAAATTAAAAGCAAAAATGGACTATATCCACAGGCCTAATGATTAAGCTATGGTTTAACCAACCAGCATGGTCAAACTGTTCATCTCACTTTCATGGATTAAAAACCCCTTCCTTTACCCACAACTCAAACATTTACAATGATGCTTTGATAACTTCGCATAAGCATAAACCAGGTTTTCTAGAAATCCTCCAAATTAGGCTACATGAACATTGGTCCAACATATCTGTTGAAATGCAGAGTCTCTTAAGATGTACAAGTTATCTTCAAGTAGGAAGATGCACAAAGCACAAGAGAATACAATTATTCTGGTCTTACTCAGGTGTAGAAATGAGTTCACAGATAGGGTACAGCAGTTAGTCGATACCAGTTAACAGTCTCCTTGGTCAAGTTGAAGTCCTTTAGTGAGAGTGTAATTCCACCCAAGAAAAAGTTCTCACGTAATGATTCTGCACTGAGCACACTTAACTGAAGTTCTCTCTGTTTCAGAGTCTCCATGCTATATCCACTGTACACAAGCTAGAAGGTAAGAAGTCAAGAATTTCTTGGTTATCCAAATGAAGTTACAGATTGCCCTTTCTTCTGACTGCCTACCCACTGACAGATGTCTTAACTGCACATTATGACCACTCACTATGTCTGTTCCTCAGAAAATGGGCTGAAGTACATCCATATTTTAATTTGTGCTCCCAATATTAAGTGTTTAAAAGGACCAGTGTTTTTAGATGGAAGTACCACTTACATGCCAAGACTTCTGAATTCATTCTTCTCCACATTATGAATCAGTGAATCCAGGGCAGGGGGATCTTAAAACTAAAGATTCCTTTCCTTCTCTCCATCATTCCTCACAGTCAGACCGAGAAATTTCTGCTTATTTGTAATAGTACATGTACCTACTCAGTTGCTTTGGGGTTTTTGGGTTGTGGTTGTTTCGGTTTTCTTTTTTTGTTTTGGGTTTGTTGGGGTTTTGGGGGGTTTGGTTTGGGTTTTTTTTTTTTTGGTTTTTGTTTTGGTTTTTTTTTTTTAAACAGGGCACAAAGTTCTTCAAACAAGTTCCTTTTCCATTTATATTGTCTAAAAAAATCTGTGAAGATATATTTTGATTACTGCTTAGAATAAGAGACAACAGCAAACCATAGGGAGTTACCACATAAATTTTAACTTGCCATTTCATTGAAAGTTGGATTTCTTGTCTTCCGGGAGATTTTGGTTTTGCGTTTGGATGTTTTGTGCATATCTGGAAGTAAGTATGTTTTTACATAGGGATTTGGATCTGCACCATCTTCTGTAACCTACAATCCAAAACCAAGACAAGTTAGAAAACTAGTTAGTACATACCTATTTGAATTTTTATTTTCAAGTATCTAGACTTTGCAATCTAGCTAACTAAATGCAGCAGTTAAGTTGGCAGTTAGAAAATTTGGAGAAAGAGAGACTTCCACCATTCCTGCATCAGTCTAAGTCAAGAAGGTAATTGACAAAATGGGAAGAGTTTTTGGCAGGGAGCTCAGTATCTCTCTACTTACCAGGTCTTTAATGTGCATCACCATGATAAACAGAGTGCTATTTCTATAGGATATGGATAGCTTTACTTCTCCTCCCACTTTGCCCGAGGTAGGACTTGATGGACTTGCATCTGAAAAAAATATACAATTATTTCCTCTGTAATATTTGTACATTTACATCAGTACTATACTGACTTATATATGGGGAAAAAAAATACAAGCCTTAGACCAAGTTCAGTTTCTGACTTTATTTCTAGTTCCCTAATAAGAAGGCAAGGCCATAGGTTTTAAAGGTTTTTGCATTCTCTTGTAAGAACCAGCTTGGAGGTTTAGAGTAAAAACTCAAATAATTTAGTTAAGCTATAAGCAAGCCCAAGTGATCACATATATTGTTGCAATTTTTGGTATGTTTTTATTTCCTTGAAACTGTATGCAGGGACATTTGGAAAGACAGTGATGCAATGTTTTCAATGACAAAAAACTACAGTTAATTAAAAATTAAAAAAAAAAATCACATTGTGAAGGTGTCATACTATAGTCAACCAATTTATAAACACTGCCCCAAAACATTACCTACCTGTAGGTCTGGCTATTCCATCTATTCCTTCCACTTTTTCATCACGAAGTAACGGATGGAAAAAAGTATAAACAAGATCACACTAAATTTGGAAGAAATGTTGCATATTAGTTTTAAGTGTTAACAAGCACCAAAGTATGAAAACTTGCACTGGATTTGCTGAAGATATTTGAACTCACTTCTGCCACCTCCGAAGAACTGTTCATCAGACTCTGTATATAGCTGTTGAGCTCCACTTTTCTTTTAGCTGCTACATCTTTTATATGTGTTCTTCCCAGAACCATCTTATTAGGAAAGCTACAAGGGAAGAACAAGGTAAGAGTTTTCAGTTAATTTCTCTGGGGTACATACAGTTAGATTTCATTATCATTTCCATCCTGCAGTGCTGACATCCATCTTTTCATACCAATCATGAGTGGAAACACAGCATGCTAATAGGTAACAACATTAAAGAAAGGCAGGCAAACATTTATAGGTAATTGTTCTTAAGTGACACGACACACAGACTAAAGACACTGAGTTTCTCCTCTGGCTCCATCCCTTAAAACTTAGAGACTTTTCTCCCTTAATTGCCAACTTCGAGGTCTAGTTTGCCCCTCAGCAGTTTTGTCTCCATTTCAAGCTATTTCTTCCTCCACCCAGCTGGGAGCAGTTTTGTTGCTTCTGTTATAATAGTGATGAGTGAGTTAAGAACATACCCTGGTAACTTCCAAAGAGGAAAGAGAATGCCAAGTTTGTTGTGGAGCTCCTGAAACTCATCAAATGTTCGGAAGACAAACGTTGGCTCAACTTGCCCTTCTCTCAAAACTCTCACTACATAGATCTGCCCAAAACACAAAAAAACAAAGATAAAAGTAGTAACAATATTATAGATCTGACTTAACAGTATAATTTTCTTAACAATTAACTCTTTCTATTATGGTAATCCTTCTCCTGCATACACATCCCAGTAACAGTGTTTGCACTTTATAGTACAGTTAGGACTACTTAGAATTCTAACTCTAACGCAAAGTAACATCACATGCTCTTCCCCTAACATAGATCCAATCTGACAGGGGGGATAAAGGTAGCAAAGACTAAGCTGTCCTCATTCTTCCTTTTAAGCCTCATCGTAAATTCCTACCATATAGCAGTGTATAAAATTTTAACACTTCAGTGCAGGATTACATCTAGACATGTATCTGTGCGGCCAGAACTACCACAAAACTTTCCAGGTATGGACTATGGAGGAAACTAACGCCTAATTTTTTTTTTTCAATCTAATTATCTCAAGATTCTAAAGGATTCCACTTTTAAAGTGACAATTTGGTAGGCAGATGCAAGTGTACGGCATTATACAAAAGGAATGTTTAAAAATACTGGGCATACAGTCCCAGGATGCAATTTGTCACATTATTATGAAAGGGAAATAAAGGTTGAGAAACTGCACAGAAAATTCAATTCAGTGGACTCATTTTATGGGCAGATGAGTTAAATGTGTATTTAAAAAATGTGCAACTGCGAAGAGCTTTAAAAATCTAGACAGAAGGAGACTACATCATCTTAACAGTTTCCTGGAAGATAAGAGGCTGTTTTGGCTTAGACCAGGAGTACTCAAATACATTTATAATATAGTGATTCAGTACAAAGCTATTCTTCAATTCTAGCATTCTTCAGCTTTGTTCGACCTTCCCTAGCTGGTGTCTTACCAGATTCATACATTTACAGCAAATACAACTTGGAAAGAGATGTACATTTGCATATATCAATATAGCTAACTTTTTAAACAATTTGAGGAAAACGTAACTTGAGCTGACTATTCTAGGCCAAACAGCAGTAGAGAAGTAAAAAAACCAAAAAACCAACCAACCAACCTAAAATGCAGATGGTTGCACATCTGCATAGGAATACAAATATTAATACTAGCCTTAAAGTGTAAGCGAGGTCTATCAAAATCTTGAGGGCAAATTTTAACGCTTGCTGTCTCTAGCAAGACTGGCTAGCAGTGTAGGTGCATGTCCTGGTTTTGGCTGGGATAGATTTTCTTCATAGTAGCTGGTACAGTGTTATGTTTTAGATTTAGTATGAGAATAATGTTGATAACACACTGATGTTTCCAGTTGTTGCTAAGCAGTGTTTATACCAAGTCAAGGATTTTTCAGCTTCTCATGCCCAGCCAGCAAGAAGGCTGGAGGGGCACAAGATGTTGGGAGGAGACACAGCCAGGACAGCTGACCCAAACCAGCCAAAGGGATATTCCATACAACATCATGGCCAGTATATAAATTGAGGGAGTTGACTGGGAGGGGCAGATTGCTGCTCCAGGACTGTCTGAGAGTCAGTCAGCAGGTGGTGAGCAACTGGATTGTGCACTTGTCTTTCTTGAATTATATTTCACTTTCTTTTTAATCTTCCTTTTCATTACAATTATTATTTTTTTTAATTTCAATTATTAAACAGTTCTTATCTTAACCCACAAGTTTCACTTTTTTTTGATTCTCCTCCCCATCCCACCAGGGGTAGGGGGGAGCAGTGAGTGAGTGGCTGTGTGGTGATTAGTTGCCAGCTGGGGTTAAACCACAACATTAATACAGGAAATTATGCTTTTACTTAGGAGGAGCAAATACAACTTTAATGGAAGGTCAAAACAAAAACAGAGTGTTTGACTTAAGTCCTATTCAGGAAGGAGCCATTTTACAGAAGGCAGCTACATAAGCCCATAAACATGACTCAAATTCCCATTTTTTAAAATCACCTCCACCAACACTACTCCTTCTCAAGAAGCGTCTTCATTTTGAAGACTATTATTGGATGCTAAAAATACCAATCTGTACTCTAGCACTCCTGTGGTTGGTTTACCCTGGCCAGCAGCTAAGCACCCACACAGCTGCTTTCTCACTCCCACCACTCACCAGCAGGACAGGGAAGAGAATAAGAGCAAAAGCAAGACGACCCATGGGTTGAGATAAAGGCAGTCCTTGGGAGGGGAGGTGACACAAAGACAATCTCTCACCACCTCCCACAAGCAGACCCATGCCCAGCCAGTCCCCAGGCAACAGCCACTTTGGAAGACAACACCCTCCCATCCCCTGCTTTCTCGGCTCTCCCCCCGGTTTTTATTGCTGAACATGACATTATATGCTATAGAGTATCTCTTTGGCCAGTTTGAGTCAGCTGTCCCTGCTGTGCCCCTTCCCAACTCCTTGCCCACCCACAGCCTACTCACTGCAGGGGGGGGCAGGGGCAAAGAGGAAGAAAAAGTGAGTCTTGACACTGCACAAGCACTGTTCAGCAGCTGCCAAACCAGTGGTATGTTACCAACACAGTTTTAGTTGAACATCCAAAACACAGCACTATGTGGGCTGCTGTGAAGAAAGATAACTCCATCCCAGCCAGAGCCAATACAACTCTCTTCTCCCGGACACAAGCAAGCCGGCCCATTCCCAGGAAGATCTAGATTTCAATTTTGGTTTTACTTTCAAGTCATTCACAGTGGGGCTCAGTCTTGAGTGTCAACATTGCCATAGGTTTCTAGGCTCCCATTATAGTCAGTGCAGTCAAACTTCAGAGAACTCTTCAGCTCATCCTAAATCTGACATTAGTACCTAACTGAACAAGTATCTATAGCTGTATTTACTAAATCTCTGTCAATAAAAGGAACCTAATTGTCTATCTCAAAGCTAGCTACTTAAGGTTAAACAAGGCAAGTTTCCCTGGACTAATCCTCTGTGATTAAGTATTGAACTTATGGCAAGGAGGAGAATGTATCTTGTTGGAAGAAAACGCACAGTATCTTCACTGAGTGGAAACAGATTCCACATACTTACATAATGTTTATCTGGGTTATATCTCTTCTGATATGTAAACACAGACACTTGTTTGATTCGGCCATCTTGTTTAAGAGAGTATGTTTTAGCAGAAAATGAGAGGATGGGTTCATCATTAGAAGGTAGACCTGAGAAACGCAGCTGAGCCAAATTGTGAATGAAGAAATTAAACTTTGTGGCAACACTTCCCAGACTAGATTCAATCAACCTAGAAAAGAAAAAAATGATGTCAAAAAGACAAAAGTGGTTCTGCCAATGAATCAGACTTAAGTCTAAGAAAAATAAAAAACAATTTCTTACTGACAGAGAAGCAGTTTTTAAACTAAATGTGATCAATGGGCTATATAAATAGCATCATATCAGCATTTAATAGAAGATTCAGTATCCAAACTTTGGCATAGGTTGTTATCCAAGAAGTGAAGGCTTTCCAGAGTTGGTTAAAAAAAAAAAAACCCAACCCTGGAGTACTGCATCCAGCTCTGGAGCCCTCAGCACAGGAAGGATATCGACCTGTTGGAGGAGGTCCAGAGGAAGGCCACAAAAATGATCACAGGGATGGAACACCTCTCCTATGAGGAAAGGCTGAAAGAGTTGAAGTCGTTCAGCCTGGAGAAAAGGAGGGTCCAGGGAGACCTTATTGTGGCTTTCCAGTACTTAAAGGCAGCTTCTAAGAAAGATGGGGACAGACTTAGCAGGACCTGTAGCAATAGGACAGGGGTAATGGTTTTAAACTAAGAGAGGGTAAATTTAGACTAGATACAAGGAAGAAATTTTTTTACAATGAGGGTGGTAAAACACTGGAACAGGTTGCCCAGAGAGGGTGTAGATGCCCCATCCCTGGAAACATTCAAGGTCAGGTTGGACGGGGCTCTGAACAACCTGATTGAGCTGAAGATGTTCCTGCTCATTGCAGAGGGGGTTGGACTAGATGACCTTCAAAGGTCCCTTCCAACCCAAACTATTCTATGATTCTAAATTGCATGCATACTACTGCAGTTTCTCCCATATATTTAAAATGAAGTGCAATAACACATTTTGTAACTCATAGCAACAACTCAGTTACACGACATACACACCCCCACTTGCTACACTGGAGCATCATCCCTCCCTCCCCACTGTGCAAAAACACTTCTTGAAAGAGAGAGCTTCTTTAGAATGTATTACAAGGTTCCCAACATATACACTGCTATTAAGCAATTTAGAATGTCTTCAAAATGCAAGTCTCAAACAGCCACACGGAATTATCTACTGTCAGTATTTCAAACAAATTTTCTGCACAAGGTTACGATTAAAGGCAAAGTATTTTAGTACAAGCATTAATCTTACACGAAACTGATCTTATTTATGTAGTTCACTGGTTAACTGATATTTTGTGATTGTACAGTGTAACTATTCAACTTCTACAAACATGTTTGTGAACAGCCTTAGTACATTTTTTCATAGCAGAAAGCTCCCATTAAAAGGATGATGCTGGGAGGTATTTTAATTTTCACTTATCTAGTACCTCGTAAAGAAAATGGTAGCTTCTGCATCTGTCGTTTGGGGCTGGAGAGCATCCTGGACATACTTCAAGTCCTGAACCCCACTTAGTTCTGGTAACCCAGAAGAAAGCATCTGCAAGAAATTAAAATTTACAGTTTTAATGCAATAAACCTAGGATGATTTTACATTGAAATAATTAAAACTTAGACCCTCAAATTCACTTGAGGCTGCACTACATTGCTAAACACTAACAGTGATAGCCAACAATTACTTATAATGAGCAGTTATTCACCATTTCTGCTGAATTATAAGCAGTTAAAAACAGTTTGCAGTGTAATTTATGGTATCATCTTAGTTTTACATTTTCAGGAAACAGGTAGGTAGTAAACAGCTTAAAAACATTCCAAAGACAATCTTCCCAAAAAGTACATCTGATGTTTCTGGCTTTTAAAAGCACCCATTAAGAGTTTCTGCAGCATAAAAAGCATAGCCTTTGAATACAACTCAGCGTGACAGATCTATCAAGTTTCAACTGAATTTAATAAAATTATTACCAATGAAAGTAGGTTAAGGAAGAGGCTTGCATGTTTTCTTATCAAATTGTAAGCTTGACAACAGAGATCCACAAACAACTGAAAGCGAATAGTGGGTTTTTCACCACCATTAATGACATAAGCCATATCTGATGTTAACACAAAAGGAGCTCGATCCCTGTTCAAAAAGCACAGAATTAATAAAGTTAATTATAAGGTCTATTCACTTTGTCACGTGCTTACTCCTCCCCCGCATCCCCACCCCAAGGTAGTGATATTAAATAATCCCTTAATGCTGATTTGATTTTTTGGGTTGAGTTCAGCTGCTTAGTGCTATCTCGGGTTCCCTACACATTCACATGGTACAGGACCTACAGCCAGGTTACCCTACGATGCTTTCCATCCCTCATTTCTGGAAGCCATAACACACTAAAATAAATGTAATTACTATTATCGCCTGACTAAAACGTTAACTCCTCTATCCTGGACATAGATTATCTTCCCCTACACAGAGGGGTGGTAGCAAATACAAACTTGCTGTTCACGCTTTTCTGTTACATCGACATTCACAACTGTTTTTATGAGCCAGAGTCTGTTCTCATTTGTTTCACACTCAGGTATTCCAATGATGTAAAGGTTCTGGCACTCAATTTCTCATTCATTGGTAAAGTTAACTTAAGCATGCAATACATAATCACATGAACATAGCTAAAAAGGTGAAACTACACTACAGTTTTATCCAATATTCCTGGAAAAGTATGACACTAAGATCTGTGTTAGATGTAAGGCTCCCAAGTATCAATAAAAAGTTACATTAATCTTTTCCTGTACCAAAATACTTGGCTTTCATAACTATTGCAAAGAAATTCTCATTGAGATTTGCCAAGTGTGTATAGCACAAGTTCTTAAGGAATGAATGAATGCAGTTTGGAAGCACTGAAGTTAAATTATGTTTAGGAGACGAAATTCCTTACTTCAATCTACCAGTAGCTAGAACAGTAATTTTATTTGACAGCTATGCCTATGTGCTTTGACTTAAAACAGTTCCAGAGATCAGAATATGGAAATAGGAAGCTGGAGCTTTCTCAAAATTAATTTTATAAGGGTAAGTTTGAATGCATTGTAGAAACTCTGTGGTTAAATTGGAAGATATTGGCTTCATAATGAGAACAGCAGATAACAGGAATTTAAAAGTTAATGCTTAGAATTATAACGCTTATAAAAATAGACTAAAAATCACTTCATTCTCTACATTGCTTAGCTACAGAAAATACCTTTTAAAGCTACCAAACATTTGCGCGTGACCCAAAAATTTTCCGAAGTCAATGTGAAACATATGCCCTGTGTTTCGGAGCATTATGTTATCATTGTGGCGATCACAAATTCCCAATACATAAGTAGCTACACAGCATCCTGCACAAGAGTAAATGAAGTTTTCTGAAGCCTGGGAGGGAGAGAAAAAAAGTGAATTGAGATCAGATATCAGTGGGAAAACAGCATTCATGCATTCAACAATCAATCTTGACAAGTGTAAAATCCAAGCCAGACAAGACAGGCCCTAAAATTTGCTTTTTTCCAAAATGGTGTTCTTCAAATAGCTTTGCCAAAATCTTTAGATACCACATTTTCCAGCAAAAATGGTCTTGTTTTTTAAATAAAAAGAAAAGAGGAGTTGAAGACAAACCACAAAAAAAAAGTATGTTAACAGAGAAAAGGGTACAAGACTAATTTTTCCATTGTGTTGTAATAGCATTGTAGCCAACAGAAAACATTTTATTTTTTGAATCCCATGTGCTTGTATGAGAAGAGGCCACTGCTCCTAAACCACAACTAAGAGCAGCCACCATTCTTCCCCATCTTAAATTTGAAGTACATTTTTTCTATATCCAATAAAAACTCCTGATGTGAATCCTGAGAATCCATCTGGCTCCTTTTTAGTTATATAAAAGATTTTCATTTGCTCTTTTTCAAGTATAGGAAAAAATTAAGCTTCCTAAAGATACAAAACAAAAATTCCAATGGAAGATCTGGAATAAGAATTTTATTCTTTCATAAGATGGTACTTATACCTTTTCAAAATCTTTAAAAACACCACCACTAAAAAAAGTTACCTTTTCATATTCTTCCTCTGTAGGATTATACTTTCGCAACCATTCTGCCAGAGGCTTGTCTTTAAAAGAACCTGTCACTCCATATTCCACTTGAATTTTTCTAAGTGTATCTGAAGCAGGAACAAGCTCTACCATGCCTTTATATAAAATATAAAAAAGTGTATTTAACCATCTCCTTAAGTTATACTGCATTTTTATTATTTAGTAGAAACTATAATCTTAGACTAGCTTCTTTCAAAACCCAGTTAGGTATCAAAATAGTGCTATTAGTCTGCTAAGCATTGGCACAGACTATATTACAAAGCATACCATGAAACGCACGTAGCAATCCAAGCTAGGCTTACTTTACTGCAATTACTTACAGTTGCTAGAATGCACATATAAATTATACTTTGAATAATTACTTTCTACTACATAAACTAGTATTGGTCTATAAGCAATAACTGCAAAACATTTTGATGCTGACATTTCTCATACACTGACACTTAAGTAATCTAGTAACTTTAACTGCTGTCAAGTGTTGAAATAGACCAGACTGTTGCTCCAGAAATAAGGCAATGGGCTTTACATGTGGCCTCATTTTGGAGATACCGTTTCCTAAAAATACTTGTACAGTTAAATCATTAAAGGAAAACATTTAATTAACAGAATTTTACTTTTATCTTGGCAAAAGCAAAGGCAAATTTGTAATTTACATCCATTTTTTCTTTTCCACTTTAATCCTTCAAGTACTTTAGGAATACTAATATTAGCAGGAACAACAAAATAAATGTAACATGCTATGCGATCAAGTCACTGTTCAAAGTAGAAAGAAAAGCCATCTGTTTCTCTAAAAAGCAAGTCTTACATAAATAGAAGCATTTTGCTTAGTTTTGCCAACCTAAATTCCCAACATTTCCATGTATTAAGAGTTTTCATCACACTGTTTAGCATCTGACTGAAGAAATATTTAAGTTACTGTTTATCCTCTTAAAGATCTTGTGGTTCCCATTGGCTAGCTCTAGAGAATTAGTGAAAACTACCAAAAAGCATGTTCAAGGTGCAGGGCAGTATTTTACACTCAGACTTAGAGTTCTGTGACCTAGTTTCCAACCTAAAAGACAGCCTCATATCGCCAAGAAACTTTTACCAGCATATGACACTAATCCTGGGGGACAGTGTGTGTGTGGGAGTGTTTTTTCTTCTTTTTGCACATTTCAGTACATGAATGATACTCCCTGACTCAACTACAGTAGATTCCAAATACTTCAGAATTTCAGTTTAGACTTAAATACTTTCTTCCACTGTAACTAAACTTTCAGAATCAGGATTGCTATGGCACCATTATTTTCTTGTGTTGCAGTAAGGGCATCAAGAGAAACCTTAGCTTTTATCATTGTATTTACTTGTTTGCACCACTGTTCATTGACAACAGAACACACGAGCATCTTGGGACTCAAGAGAAGAAACACATTTAAATGCAACTCAGCCATCAGGAAATTCAGAACAGTTTAACTTGCTATACTCTTGAGTACTGAAGTTGCTTGCATGGATGGCTTTTGGCCTTCCACTGTTTCTTGGGCCTGCCTCTGCATAGAAATTTTTCACTGTCAGTGTGACAAGAAACTGAAGCGGGGGAGCAAAGATTATAGGCAGCATCTGGTTTTGCACCTCGATCTTTTCCAGTTGAGAGACACTTGAAGATAACCATTCGTAGATCCAGTCCCTCCTGCAGCCAGATCTTATCCATAATCTTAATCATTTGTAAAGCCAACATATCTTGTCTTAGATCTTCTCCAACCTTAAATGGAAAAATAAAAAGTTAACTAGAGACATAATATGCTTTCAGCAAAACTAAACTTCACAGATTTTAGTTGCTTTACATTTCTAGGAAGCGTTTCTGGAAATTGCTTTACATTTCTTCTATGATTTAGCTATACATTATGCTACTTACTTCCTCATAGCTACATACTTAAAAAGAGAAATAGGCTACATCTAAGTTTTCACATGTGGTAGACTGACTTTCACATTTTACAACCTGTTCAGACCTTGGTTTCTAGATACACAGGAGCAAACTCACAAAATAACTAAACTTATTGGTCTATGCTAAAGTTAACTGATACCAATGAAACAGTGATTATCATTCAACTTTTTTTCTCCAATACACACGTAAGGCCTACCTTAAACATCACATTAATTTCTTCTCCCAAAGGGTCTGCATTTATCAGTGCAACTTTCAGTGGTACTGCATTGGAGCTGAAGAAAGAACATGCCTACAAGTAGATTTAGTGTTAATACTCGAAAAGGAGTATTCCTGTTAGCCCAGAAAACAAGACATACTGACAACAATCAGGTTTGACACACAATGTGTCTATTCAGACTTTTAACACTGCAATTGTGGCTAATACGTGCTTCCTTTGAATAAAGAGCCCTTTGGCTGTCATTTGTTGAATTCTTGTACAAAAGCCAACAGTGCTGCACAGTGATGGTGTTTTATACATTTCGAAAGGAAGAGCAAATAAAACATGGATAAATATTTTATCTGCAGCCTTTTTTTTTTTAAAGCTAGAAGATATTAAAAAAACAGGTATTTGCATGTGTTACAGTATTTTCTCATTTATCTGCTTTCAAGTATATATCCATGGTTTCATAGTTACAGTAGAGAAGGAAAGCAAGATGAACTGTCTCGCCACACAGGATTAAATCCAGTGTTCACAGACCTTTAGGTTCTCAGTCATGCATGATGATATAATCAAGATTGTGCTTGAGCAGGTATTGTCAAACCTTGCAGAGTTCTGGAAAAATAATTTACCTGCTTCTCTTACATTATTATTTGCTGGACCATCACAATAAAATAAAGGTACTGTCTGCCTCCCTGGATTCACAGCATCTCTTGGACACACCCAGTCTCAGGTAGTTTCACCCGTTTCACAGTATCTACCCATTGTTTGAACTTTATAGCCTTGTTCAATTTTCTCTTTTCATTACCACTGCAAACAGGACTTTTTCCTGCTTTACTATAACCAGGATTGTTGGTCTCAAGAGAGAAGGGTCTGAAGATATAAGTTATTACAGATTTTTTTTTTTTTTTTTAATACAGGTACCTTCATTAGTTTTACACAAGTATGTGTATAAATTTTATCTTTGCTCAGCTAATTTCACTGCCTTGTTCAATCAGAATTTTTAATTAAAACCCTCCCCCCAGCATAAAGAGTTTTCAAGCACCTCAATTGATTTTTTTTTTCTATTTGTGAAAGCTTTGCCTATATGTAGTTTTTCCAAAAAGGTTTTAAAACTCCAAATGTGCAGTACCTTAATGTTCAACTCCTTTGCCACAAGACTGGGATTGAGAGGCAAACGGCATTTGTTCTTCAAGAAAAAGAACTGCACACGTTCCATACCATTTTGCAAGGCAGCCTGCAGACAAAGAAAAATGTCAGCTGAAATGTTTTTGTTGGGTTTTTTGTTTTGGTTTGGTTTTTTTTAACTGGAGCATCTACAGAAAACTTCTGGACAAAGTTATCCTGAAGCCAATGTTTTAACTCCTCAGTGTCAAAGGAACGCTAGAAATTGTAACTGCTCTTTTAGCTATTAGAAATCCATAAACCTAGCAGTACAATACTAATATCACACAAATTTGTGTTTTGGGTTTTCTTGTGTGGTTTTTTTTTTTACTGAACCAGATGATAACATCCCACTCTATCAAACTGGAAGTTCATATTATTATGAATATAAAGCCTATAAATATATCCCATTCTTTTGCATAATGGGATCATTCTTCAGCAGTAGTAGGCTTAAATCCAATTCCAGTTTATTGTACACAGAAACCATCCTACTTTCTTACCCTATCACCTCATACAATCTTATGTTTCAGACAACAAATTTGACAAAAACATCAACTTCATTAAGCCATTAACTTGTTAAAATGCAGAGCAATGGATTCCTAGATTTTCCTGTATATTATACATAACATTTTGCTGAACTTAGACTAAAAAGGCAATTGAGGGGATTGTTTTGAGGGTTTACTCAGTCTCATCTTCCTTAAGAATATTAAAAATATATACACACCTGCCGAGCAGATCCACTTGTTTGCTTTACTCTTTCTGCTACCATTCCAAAAAGCTGCACTAGTCTGGTCTGCTTCTCCAGCTCTTCCCTCAGCCTTTTTCCACAGACTGAAAGAAAAGCTCCAAGAATTTGCTCATACCTTACACCAAACTTTGGATCATACAGTGTATCCTTAAGGAGCCTGAAATAAAGGATTTAAAGTAAAATTTTCCTAAGGAAAATACTGCAAACAATGCAATACCAAGACATTAAAATATTTTAGTGAATCAGTACTATATATATCTGAAGTTACTGATATACAGGATAAGGCAAGAAGTTTGTGCCTCATAGAGCCACTGTCTGTTTTTCATGAAAAAAACCAGGATCTACATTTTGTAAACTCCCCATTCACAATGTTCATTGTTTCAAACTATGATATTAAGAACAAACTTTTTTTTTCTGGAAATATTAATCTTATAGTAAACACATTACGTGAACAATGGAACAAAGTAACATCTTACCAATATAGGTAGTGTGCTATTCGAATGCTTCCCAGTGCCCGAGCCAAAAGAAATCTGACAAGAGCACTGTCAAGGTAGGTTTCATACTTCAATGCCTAAATACAAAGAAAATGAAATAAACCAGATCTGGATTTAATTCTAGATGAAGACTGAGATTTTATGACTAATGTACCGCAAATCCATAGGACAATCACAAAGCAATTATTTACTCAAATTGTTTTCCCTACTATGCATTAAGGTTATTAAGTATAGAGGCATGCAATTGCACTGCTGCTACTAGTAATCAGCATTTCCTTTGGGTTTTCAAGAGCAAAAAATGTCAAACTTCAGTGTAGGAGAAAGTTTTACCTGTACAAATTGAGGGAGGAAATCTGTTAACTCATCATCACTTAATGTCTCTATCCAATTCACAGCTGTATTTCGTACTTCCTGATCAGCAAACCTAGAAAGTCACCACAAATCCACATTAAGTTTATTCTGCTCGTGTAGGATTTTTTTTTCTTTTTTGAAATCAGCTAAATACAAAAGAACCAATATAAAGTTTTTAACAGCTCAATAAAGGACCTACAAGTTTGAGGACCTTCATTAGCTAAGATGCAAACACGTGTGCATGTTTGGGACAAGCATACTAACCTCTCAAAACTTCAGTCTTAATAGCTTGGCTGTATAGCTTGCTGTCCTGTCACAAATCCGATTTCAGAATCCTAACCACTATTGCTGTTCTTTAACTACATGACTTGGTTAACCCTACATTAATAAAGTAAGCATGTGTTCTTTAAAATTTTAAGAAAATTTAGCTATTGCTAAAAGAAATTCAGCAATATTTTCCACAAGAATGCCATTCAGAATCTTCTACTGAAGAAGAGTATTTTAATGCACAATACACACAGAAAACTTATTTACATTGTTTTTCTTACTTTGAATCAAGTAGTTCCAGTGCAGCTAAGGGTGATAAAGGAGGCCACTGTTGAAGTAACGAATATATTTCTGGAAGACTTGCCCAGTCCCAGTGAGGGGCACTAACCAATATTTTTGGTAGGCTACTAGTATGACTATGACAATAATGTCTCTTCTCCCACAAAAATTCCTTATCTTCTTTTGATAACCTGCAGACAAAAGCATTTCAGTTTATAACACACATACAGACCATCACCTGAATAACCCCAATGCTACTGGTCATTGTGTATATACAGATAATTGAACACACAAAATGCAATGAAATTAAAATGGCTATTTCCTCCACAAAAGTCAACACGAAGCAAAATAAAGCCTCAAACATTATCAAAACAATTGTTCAAAGTTAAAATTTGGGCAGGACAAAAACAAGTTTCTAGTATAATCTGAAATAAACCAAAACGTTAATGTTAGTTTGGTGCATACAAGTGGGAAAGCCTGCCAGAAAAGCTTTCATGGCATATGAACAGCCACTGTTGAAATTGCCACTGCTCCCTGTAACCAAAAAACTGCCAAGTAGAAATAGGCACATATAACATGCAGCCAGAAGAGTAGCAGTCTTGTAACAGGAGAATATTAAGACACCAGCACTGGAAAGCACAAGTAAATTCATTAAGTCAGCACCATTATTTCGCAAGTTTAATTCAATCTCTTGTTTAAGTCTCTACAGGTCTTCAAAATATACTAGAACCATATTAAAGAAATTCAAGAATAAGCAAGCATTCCATACCCTAGCCACAAATTGTCACATACAAAGAAACCATAGCTAGAAAGAGATGAACATACCCAATAGTGTTATCCTTGGACAGAATGGCAAGGAGATGTTCTCTCAATGGTTTTTCTAATGTTTCTATGGAATGATGCACAGTAGTCTTTGCAGCTTGAGGAATTTTGTATTCAATATCAAAAGCATGGGATGGAAAGTCAATCTGGAGAAAAAAAAAAGAAATTATGAAAGTCCTTAAGAACAGTACAGAAAGCTCACCCTTCCAGCAACCTCAGATGTTTAAGCATCTGAACTCTAGTTCTACATGTGTAACACGTTTCCATGTGTAACTGTTTTCCTGAATATTTTTTTCAATCTCAACTCTTCTACTTAACTATGGTCCTTAACCATATGACAACTGTGTTGTTGCACAGTGCAGTAGTTGGAGTACTCCTCAGAAGTGAAGTGAGGATGCTTAGAGTGGAGACTAATCACAGAACTATTAAAATCTGCACCAGTAGTTTCAACCCAACCACCAACTCCGACCATGTTTTGCGACTGCTAAGCCATGCCTAACAAGGTGCCTTCTCTTCAGAAAGAAATTTGGACTCAGAATTTAGAATGAGAGGTGCTTATAATTCTGTAAAGAAACTGGAATTGCTATTATTTGGGTCTAGACAACTCCCATCTCAGCATATATTTCTATAGATCAGTTTTCAAAGATGTTCCCTCCCAGTACCAATAGCATGTACTACCAAGGCACCTCCAATTTCTCTTACTTCCAGATAGTAATTCCATAACTGACTTGTATACACTTACAGCAGCTTTCATTCTTTGCCCTTGATGCTTTGTAATCACTATTCTATACTGGCTTTCAAATATGACTTAGTAATATTTACATTCTTCCCAAAACATCAACTGCTCTGTTACCACTCACGTAGGAGTTACAAGTCACAATGTTCACACAAAACATAGTCAGATCAAGTCAGAATTATATATAACCTGCAATACTATTCTTTCCATATTTCCTTTCTTACTGGCCGTCCCTGACGTATGATGTGGATGTGATGAGGTCCAGAGTTGCAAGAGCTTTGTCCCACAAGTCAACAATCTGGAAAAAAAGCATGTACAGGTATTAGTGTCACAGTCTGTTTACTTCAACAAGTTATTAGTTATTAAAATACTATTTGGAGATGATCAACAGTCACTACAAGGAAACAATTCCAGAGTATTAGTGTGGTATAGGAGGGAGGACAGTTCAAGCTGAATATGTGTTTCTACTGAAGAGAAGAATTTATCTTGTGATGAGTATTTCAACAGTGATGTTCAGAAAAGAACACAGGAAATCAAATCATATTAGCTAATACAGTTCGGAGCTTAAAAAAGGGAATTATGATCATCAAGTGGCAAATAAATTTGTTTCTTTTCACTGGATGTCTTTTATTCTTTAAGTCTTTTAAAATGCTGCAGACAACTTGTAGGCGGAAAAGGCAAAGGAAAAAGTTCAGTGCTGACACACCTAAATTAAGTGCTCCCTATTTCTTCAGGGAGAAAAGGAATACCTTTGCCTCTGAGGAATAAACTGAACATACACACCCTCTTAACTTCTCAGAAAAAAGGTACAGGCATATGAATATTACAGACATCGCCATTTGCCTGGACTTTCCACATTCCTAGATTCTGCAAGCGCATATCAGATGACATTTATATTTACAAGTTTATTCCCAATATTAATACCATTTCCAACTGTAGTAAGGCACAACTGGGGATACTTCATAAATCAGTTAAGTGGTGAATGTTAGGTATATAAAACTTCTACCAGTCTTTAAAAATCAAAATAGAGTCTCAAAAGACTGCCTGAAGGCCAAGCCTTAAGTATATTCTGAAAGATGTTTTAGGGTTTATATGTGTTTCAAAGAAAGAACAGTTCTTTATATGTAAATATTGATTAACTGGGAGCTTATGATGCCAATAAAAATTACTAAATCATGCCATTAAAGCGTAACAGCTTGTTCTTTTTAATAATCCTCCAGTTTAATATACTTGCCACAGCCTTCTGTCTCATCCACAAATAAAGATATTTTAAGCCACTCCACACACATGTCATCTGAATGGATTTTAACTTGACTATGGATTCTTCCAAAGCACATACATGACCTTTTATTCTTCCTATGTTTTAGTTAGCTAAAAGTTTTAGCTCCTGCCTGCTACTGACGCTATTCTCAACTGTAACTGCAATATTTGGCTAGTAACTTTAATTACCTAGGTCTGGATTTGATTTATGTAGACTGCAAGTGGATTAGACCACCTGCATCTCTACAGTTGCCATATATAGGCTGTTCAGTAAACTCTGGCATAACACATTCTACTGTAGTGCTCTGCATAAACAGATAATACAGTTTTCTCCCCAAACTAACTACTATAAGAACACCATGCAGTATGAAGACAAGATAAACTTGCAATTCAAATCAAAACCAAAGCCGTGTTTTCAATCAAAACAACTTTCAAGTGAAATGTGATATTTACATAGGAGACCCAAATGAAACATTTACACAGAAGGCTGAAATAAGCATCATTTATGAAAAGAAATCCAAGTTTCAGTGGAGACTGAAAACAGCTGCAGGCCATTGTTGCAATGCAGGAAAGCCTAAAGTCTTACACACCCTCAAGCTGTTGTAATTGTCACCAATACAGAAGAGGAAGCAGAACAAGTAGAGCCATATCTAGAACCAAAGGATGCAAACCACATGGAACAGACATAAACAATACATAGAAGTAACTGTCCAGGAAAGACTGTCGTGGTTTAACCCCAGCCAGCAACTAAGCACCACGCAGCCGCTCACTCACTCCCCCCTCACCCAGTGGGATGGGGGAGAAAATCAGGAAAAGAAGTAAAACTTGTGGGTTGAGATAAGAACAGTTTAATAGAACAGAAAAGAAGAAACTAATAATGATAATGATAACACTAATAAAATGACAACAGTAGTAATAAAAGGATTGAAATGTACAAATGATGCGCAGGGCAAATTTTCACCACCCGCCAACCGACACCCAGCCAGTCCCCGAGCGGCCAATCCCTGCCCCCCACTTCCCAGTTCCTAAACTAGATGGGACGTCCCATGGTATGGAATACACTGTTGGCCAGTTTGGGTCAGCTGCCCTGGCTGGGCATGAGAAGCTGAAAAATCCTTGACTATAGTCTAAACACTACTGAGCAACAGCTGAAAACATCAGTGTTATCAGCATTCTTCACATACTGAACTCAAAACATAGCACCGTACCAGCTGCTGGGAAGACAGTTAACTACATCCCAGCTGAAACCAGGACAAAGACTTAGTTGTCTTTCTGCAGCCTTAGATAATTTAAGCTTCCAGTAAGACCTAGAAGTCAGAAGCACACGTAAATAGGAAATCTTAAACATAAACCCTGAAGCTATTTTGCAATGGTGTGATCACTTCTACAACATCATGCCTAATTCTGGCATCCATGGTTCAAATCTATTGGTTAATGTTTCATTGAATAGCTACCTAAGTGATAAGCATTTTGGAATACACTTCATAATGAAAGTTTCAAGGACAAGGTAACTTGAACAAATCCAGGAACACTCAACTGAGGACAGCTACAGTAAGCTTTTCACTCTTTGTGAAAAAGGTATAGCAGGATCCAGCAGCTGTACTTGAAGGAAGGCCAGTCCAAACTAGAAATATGCCATAAGTTTAACACAGTTGTTAACTATCCTTTTATTTTAATTTTTTCAATAAATCCAGCTCTGAATCAAAATGAGTAATTGCAGAATATCCTGGGATCTCTGTTACTCAGAAATAGGCTGATGGAAGAAATGGTTTATTTTTCCTATGAAAATAAACCTGTATTTTAAAATACAACTAAATTTTAAAACAGTATTTTGATTCTCTTGCTGGCTTGTATATTACCACCCTATTATCAGATTTAGGAAATTTTAAAAGGAAAAAAAAAAATCAACATAACCAAAATTCTCCACCTTGGCTCCTGCATATGTAAACTTATAAACATGCAGCATTGAGTATTTTGCAGCCAATGCAAAGATGCCTCTAAAGAATAATAGTACTTAGAAATACTGCAGACCTTAAAATTAAGGTCTTTTATTTTTTAAAATTTCAGCCATCACCATATTTTGCTCTACAAACAGGACTGGGTGAAGATAAGAGCTATTCTTTCCTATCTTAAGACAGTTTTAAGGCAAAGTGCTTCTTTCCCAGTGACATGATGGAAGTATAACACATTGTTTACCTGCTGTCAGGATTCTGTTCTGCTTTGTATTGCACTAGACACTATTCCTGCTAAATTCAAGGCTTGCTGCAAACACTTCTTTTGCAAGTTGCATTCTCTATCACCATGGCTCATGAATTGGCTGAGAACTGGCTGTTTACACTTCATCTGCTAAAATATATGCAAATACTGACTGAACTGCCTCTAGCCAACATAAATGTACTTTTAGATCTTCTAATCAGGTATTAGAACTCATGAAATGCCACCTATCAAGACCATACTCCTTCAGTAGAAGGGAGGCTATCAATTCAGTAAACAGTCACACCTGCAGATACTTCAACTGCATATGACCTATAGGGTAACACCTGAATGTCAGTGGGTTCCTCAAAGAACAACTTGAGTTATACTTACATACTCAACTGCTCCATACTTACAAACGGTACTAACATGACCTCTTTTGGCCCACATTACTATGAATAATTCCTGCAGATAAAACCACTTTCATCCAAACAATATTCAACTTCCTCCAGCAGCTAAGTTTTTTCAGCCAGTTAGATGGAAATACTACAACACAGGACCATGTTTTGTACCCTATTTAATTGAAGGTATTATTTCCGTAACAATACAGTTTATGATTCTTACTTTTATCATGGCCTACTACATTCAGTGGCAGAGAAGCAGCTTCTCTAGTTATAGGAGTGGAGTAAGCTTTATATGGAGTAAATCACATTAATAATATTACCCATATTTTGGATACTTACCGCCTAAAATCAAAAAGAGGTAGGGAAACTTGACCCAATATTTCTGGGCCCTTTCTCTGCTTATTTGAGTCAGGAGAACTCCCACTACTTTGATTTAGGATTCCAAATAAAGTCAGACATAAGACTGATTCCAAAGGCAGCTGTGAAATTTGGATGGGGAAAATTATTCTGTAAAATAAAAGTGTTAAAAATAAGTCAGAGGAAAGACAGTTGTTAGTACGTTACAGGCTTATCCATATTATCTGTCGATGCTTCTCGCTTTCAAGAAGTTAATGAACATTGAAGAACAAGTGTTAAATTTCCATGCAATCATATTTCATTCCACTTTATCTCCTGTACCAATAGTTTGCAAAAACTGCTAAATTATACTTCTGCACTGTAGCCAGATTTGGAACAACCCTTTTTAATCTTTGTCTATTAAATCACATTCCTTACACAGAACTGCACTGTCCAGCATAATCAGTCTTCCCACTCTACTCACTAGGAGGACACACACAATTCCATTTTAGCTGCCTCCTAATCTCTCAGCTTTAAAGAGTCACCTGACAATAGCTTCCCATCCAAATGAGAGAATCTATTAAGAACTACTGAAAGCTAAGTACAATTGGTATAAAACCAACACCCATAAAGAAAGCAGCTGGGGAATATATACCTCACGGAGCAATTCAAACAGATTTTTGTTTACACTGTTTTTATTGCTTAAAATGTTCTTTAAGTTTGATTTTTCTGTAACACATCAAAATATCATTCTAAGAGTCATCACAGCATATTACTAAGCCCGTTACACTATAAAACACTAAACTATATTAAGCAGCTTATAAGCAATCTAACACATCTTCACTGTAATACACTAGTACTTGCCAGCAGGAAATCTGACAATCCCTTACATCAGGAAAAAAAGGTAGTTGGAGTACTCTCTGAAGGCAGGTATTCTAGAACCTGAAACTCTCATTCCTGGTCTGAAATAATTTGTCACTGTAGACTTTCAGGGTGTTCCTCAGGGTCTACCTCTGACCTTTAAAAACAGTCACAGAAACAGATAGAGGGCAACATGGAGCTCACCTGATGCTCCAGTTATGACAGGCTGCCTGATTACTATTAAGTGGGAGAAAGCAAGCTGTGCATAGATAATGAAAAATATCTTCCCCTCTCAGTTATCAGGTATCACCTGCCATCTTCTCCCTATTTCTTCTCTGCATGGCCTTCCTTCTTCCTTTCTACCCTCTTGCTCTGCCCCATAAAGAGAAACTTAAGTTTAGTAGCTCAAACCAGACATTCTCACATGCTACAGATACTCTTAAGCACTTATGCACCTGCTCTCTTCATAGAAATAATTCTAAATTAGATTTTAAATTCAGATACAAAGTTGTTACAATGTATTTGGAGCAAAAAACAATTTAACACAAAAGTTAGTACAAGTCAGTTGCTTTTCCTCCCTATTTACACAATGTGAGCACTGCTTATAAGCAAGCTTTATTCATCCTTCTTCAAGCAGCACAAGCTGTTCCCATTACAAGGAATGCTATGACCTTCCCAACTCCTTATAACTGTATACTACAAACACATTAGCACAGAGCACTTGTCCAGCATTTCCATTTCCACTTTTAAAATCAGTAGTGAAATACCAATTGGAAAAATATTTCTGATTTTGGTCAGTAAGTCTCACACATTGTTCTTTCAACACTTCAACTGGAATTGGAAGCAAGTGTTGCTTGAATGACTGTATTCAGCAGCTAGCTAGGTAGGTACTGGCTAAATCAAAATATTTTAGTGAGTTTTAACATGCTAAAGTCACTTACAGTTCATCCCATTTAATCAAGTAGAAGAAGTTCTTGTATGTGCCAACCTTCTTGGACTGAACAGGTTTAAACAGATCTTTTCCATTATGGGTCAGAGAACAAATCAAGTAGTATTTTTCATAACTGGACAAGGAAAAGAAAGTAAATTAAACATGAAAAACCCCATCTATAAAAGGATGAATTTTACAATTAATAAATTACTCACTTTGATACCCAACCAGAAGAAATTCCATGAGCAGCAAATATTGTGAACTGGAGATGTTCTGTGGCAGTCCATGCTTCCTTGGTACTCTTACTATCTTTCGGAGAAATTGCTGCAGAACTGCTACATGAATTCATATGGAGTCGCAGAAGGGCCTCAACTGCTTTTGTTAACTGGTCTATACTCATTTTCAGAGGGTTTTCAGGCTGCAGTGAACCTAAATTATAATTAATCTTTAATGCATATCTTCCTAAAACAGCCCCCTGAAAGCAGTTTTTAAATACAATTGAAAAACTTTACTCACCAGATGAGCTCTTGCTAGTGTCATCGCCACATTTTAAGGATACCTACACAGCAAAGTTAGAGCGAATTCAATACCGAGAAACCCATATTAATTTTCTGTTGCTCTTAATTATGTTGTACAGAAATTACAAAACATCTGGATTACGCCCATATTTGGGTTTATGTAACATCTCTCTACTCAAAGCTCCTCAAGAGTTAACTGACAGCATCACAATTTCCATATCATGCAGCAACTATTCACCAGGTTCAACAGCTCACGTTTTGTCAAGTCACAACTATTCTGACACCCTTTATGAACTCTTAAAAGACACAGTACATTGGAATATTGCTCAGGATACTCTAACTTCTCTGAGTAGAGATAAAACTTGGTGAGGGCTGTTACAGATGAAAACAGAAGCTCTTAGCTCTCTTACCCAGTAATTTAAGTCTGAACAGCTGTTTTGTCTGTGGCATTTGTTAAGACACCTTTTGTAGGCAGAGTTACTAGAAATTTACTGAATAAATAAAATGTTAAACAACTGAGAAAACTGAACAGCAAGTACTGTTACTTTGTACTATCTGCTGTGTTTGCTTCTTGGTCTGCTAAAATGGAAGTCTAAACATGATGCAGTATTACAGCAATGTCTAGTCTCAACAAGAACACTGTTGAAGCCAACAGGTGACAAAGAAATCATGGGAATTTACTCCCTTCTAATAAGGGAGGGTTTCATGCCAAACTCAACTTCTGATAAAAAAAAAATTTTTAATGAAAACCAAGTTTGTGATTTAAAAACAAAACCCAGTGAATTCCTAATGCTTCACAGAAAGTCTAAGAAGTTTGCCACAACCACTGCAGAAAAATTAAAGCTGTCCTTACATTTTTAGTGTATGAATTGAGCAGCTTGTCAACATTAAGTTTTAACTGCCAAAAAATTTCACATTCTTATAAAAAACATGCAGACACTTAAGGGGAAAAAAATAAAAATCACATCATTTTCCCCTCTCAGAAAAACTGCCATATGTTTCCACCATACTTGTCAAGTAGTCCAAGTACTTTTGGATAACAGGATACCAAACTACTGAAACAGCACTACACATGTAATTTTCTACTTCACAATCTACTGTTTTCTTTTACTTTTTGGCCACTTCTTCCAACCACAAAACAATTACTTTAAAAAAAATAAAAATCAAACAATATCTTGCATAAGGTTTAGATGCAGGTGGCTCCAATTTTTACACCAATTTTGTTTCTGAAAGCAATCCTGTACGCCTTCATACACATTACTGTTTAAGCCAATGTTCATCACAAGAGAATTGCAGGGTTTTACTGATAAGAAGTACCTTTTTCAAATTCTACTGGATAGGGTTATTTTTGGAGGTTATTTTTACAGGGTAATCTAATTATTTCTACAGCTTTCTCCTATTAAAAAGGCAAATGTTGAAGAAATATCAGATACGCTGTATTTCACTAAGTTTTCTTAATATGTCTTCTGCACTTCCCTACAAGAGTTTTTGTTCTTGTGACAACTGTATTTGGTCTGTGCATTTTGCAACTTCTGCTCACTATTAAAAATATATCACTTAACTGATGAAGCTGAAAGTGAATAGAACAGCACATGAATCACCACCAATAAGGCAGCAGGACAACAGAAATAGCGTTACAAGACTACTTAGCTTTTTTCTTTGCACACTTCTTCATTTAATGACTGTTTTTGACAATGTGACTTGAGACCAATTCTGCTCAAGTGAACTCTTCATCATAAGGCAGTTTTATCATCAAAATTTGTGCTATTTGAGAGATTTTATTTTTGTCCATATGATCAAGAATGCAGAAGCATGAACTGTTAAGAGTTTTCAGATGCTATTGCTATTCACATAAATACTGCACAGAAAATTCATGACATGAATTCCTCCTTTAAGCATAACCGTGTTGATTTTAGAGGGCATGAGCTAGCTGTCAGTTTCCCTTGGTCAGACTTAGTAGCACCTGCTGTGACACAGGTCTGTAGTTACAGAACCAGAAAACAGTATTTTAAAACTAGTTTTAAAAAAGTCACTATTTTGAACAGGAAAGGATTCCAAAAGCAAGCAATTAATGCATTAACAGCAAAGAGATGTTAAAATAAATGGAAGATACCAGGTAAAAAAAGCAAAACAAAACACAACACCAAAAACTACAAACATAACCCTGACAGAACCGTTGCTGGTACTTGCAACTACCAAAGATTATGAAATAGTATTTATCTAGTGTTAAAAAGCATACCTCAGAATGCAATTTATAGTGTGAAAGTTTACCTCAGCATCTTTAGTCCTTGGAAGATTAACAGCCCTCCTTAGCTTCTTTACCGATTCCGTTATTGCGGGAGTCTCTACACAATCGAATGTAGAACAGATTTTTCTGACAGTCTTAATTACGTGATCTACTGCTTTATGCTGGTTCTAATAAGGAACGTATGAGAGAACAGATTATTCTGATCACAATTGTGAAACTCAGTATTGCTTTAATTTTTTTTTTTAATGAATTGCCGAGAAAATTTCATTATGAGATGCATATCTCAATTACATTAAACTGTGGTGTAACAATTTGATTAAACAAAAACCTCAGTATTAAGAACTTCCTTATAGCTCAGTTATCAATGCCAAAAACATAGCAGTACAGATTCTAGAATGGGGTCCCAGAAAACATTAGCAGGTTTCCAACCACTTTTCTATTAAGCTGTTGGCAGACAAGTATTTTCTAATGAGATATTAAGCTCAAATTCCCTCATGGCATAAAAAGAAATTGTAGTTTAAAAAAAAAGGATGTTCAATTAGTCTGAGGAAGGAATGCTAAAGAAGCTGTGTTTCAATTTCAGCCCTCTTAAAACAAACATATAGGCTCAAATTACACTTACACTATAGTGTCACTTCCATAATGGAATTTTATCTTTTTTTACTTTACCTTAATATACTTTTGAAAAAAGTTTGTTACAACTTTTGCCTTACGTGTCATTTAATTTAAATGGTTCTTCCACATGAAACAATTGCAAACTGTCATCTTGGAGAAGGAAAGGAAGGGGGGGTTGCACACTTAACAGGAATCTTTTTTGAAAGGAATAAATCAACTTCTTATCAGAGAATGAAGATGCTGGTACACTGCTTAAGACAAACTCAAGATGCTCCTAATATTCCCTTCCTTCTTCTCTTCAAATAGAAGAAAGGCCACTTAGTTTAAATCTAAATTATCCTAGGCTTCTTGGGTTTTGTTTTTTAATATAAGCAAAGTCTTGATCCATTTTCAAAGAACACATGCAGAAAATGAAAATACTTGCTTCAAAATAACTGTTTAAAGGCTTAATGTATAGGTTTCTTTCACAATCATTTATGAGCACTAACAACTAAATAAGAGCGATTAGTGTAATAGCCTCTCAGTAAGATGTACACTGATTCCCAGCCCCCACCCTCCCCACCCCCCCAGACATTCTCATGACCTTCCTAAAAATGGATAGCAAAGAAGCCATTTGAATCGAAAAGTTGTTGGATTGAGAGTTACCTGGCAACAATTAACTTTGTTCTGGTAAGAAAATAACCATAGAAGTCAGAAGACATTGTAAATATTTAAGCCATACTTTCAAAGCTAGCACTTTGAAGATAACAGCTGTTTTGACACATGAAAAGCAAAATTTCCACTGCTATTTTCCTCACAGGCTCTCAAATTAATCTCAATAATAAGACAACAGATAACTTTAAAAGCGTCCAACAATGTGAAATCAAAGGCTATGTACAAAGTTATTTATGGATTTCTATACCCTGTTTCACTTTGATTAGCAAGCTTCAGCTTCTAAATACATACAGGAATTCACTTCAGGAAGTAAAGCATTTCAAATACAACAGCTGCTGATACTTGGACCTAATAATCATCACCTACAGGGTACATCTCCCATCCTCAAAAAGACTGTAGAAAGAGTAGAACATAACTCTGAATTGAGATGTTTTGCACTCCTCACCTCAGCCTGTGAAATCACAGTTAAACAAGCAAGCTGAAGCAGCCACAAGAGCAAAGCAATAAAACCACCATCATATTAAGGAGCAGCAACATCTCACTTCTACAAAAAGACTGGGTTCAAAACTACCCTTGAGAACATGGTGAATCGCCATCAAGGGAATTAAACAACATTAAGGGAATACGTAAGTAGCGGACATCAGCTTGTTCAGACCTGCATTCCTGGAGAGGCAAATGAACACAGCGGAAATGAAAAGTATCGTAATTAAGTCATTCATTTCAAGACTGTTCTTATAGAACCTGTATTATCTAATGTTTAAGAATTTAAGTCTCCAAGTTACATTACTATAAGGAGTTAAACAAAGCTTCTCCTTTTAGAAATTAGTAAAGCAGGTTATCCTCAGCTAGCTTTTGCATTTGGGAAATCACTCCAAACTACTTCACATACAAGCTGTTTTAAGCTACCTATCATGCACTGAAATAGACAATGGTTTTGACAGTGTATTTTTAATTAATCCAGCAGTGCAGAATAAGACATTATTACACTTTTTATAGAACTTGTGTGCTCCAAACATGCTTCAGTTATAACCGCCACTGTACACAACTATTACTGCTCACTTTTGTGTAGATTCCTATCTGTTACCAATATATCATTCATGGCTGACAACAACTGGCATAGTCAGGATTCAGACCTTTTCCTATTCCCCTAAATTAATCTCCTCCAGCATTTTTGAGGAAAAGTTTATTTTGCACCCCAGGACTTGGATGATACATTTTCAATTGTGATGATTAGGTAGTAATTAGTTTGCAAGAAAAGCTAGCAAGAAAAGAGGAAAAGCAACCTAAAAATCCATGATTCCAAATCTCCCTTTAACAGCTTGTTCAGATCTCAGTTTCCCCAAGAATACCTGCAAGTCTATCCCAACTACCTCATTAGTAAACCTTCTCATGATAACTTTTGGTTCAGCAATAATTTACGATGACCTTACCTCATTTTTAAGAGCTATGTTAACTTGCTTGTGATACACATCAAGAAGCTCTTCAATAGAGGACCTGCAAGAAATAGTAGTTATGAACACAAGTGTAGGAGCATAATAGAACCTTGGTCAGAAATTCAGCAGTGGGCTTGATTACTAAAATAACCACATAATATTACCTTATAATAGGTTCTCTGAAAGGCTTTTCTACTTTGTAGAGGTGTTTGGTTAGATGTATGGGTGTTCTGTCATCATCTTCCTGCAATAAAATATTAGATATTAAGTACAGTTCTCACCTTTCTATAATTTGTAATACTGTTTTAGAATTTTCATTACTAATACCTGTGGAACAGAAAGGTAAAGAAATAAGGCAATCTCTTCAAAGGGGAAAAGAAATAACTAATTAATAGCCTATGAAACAGGTACACATAGGGACAGGGGGAAGAGGGAAGAAACAGCAATCAAGTGCCTAACTATGCAGATATCAAATATTCCTCCCTTCCTCTTTGATGGTCTGATACATATCTAATTAAACTCAAAAACTGTTCCCAAATTTTATTTAACTCTGAAATTTGTTGCTTCTCTTTCAGGCTTCAAGTTTAGTCCAAATGCTTGCATACTTTTCCCAGCTATAGTACTTAGTCTAATAAGAGACATTATCCATACTTATAATATTTGCCTTGCAAAAGTTGAGTATTTATTTCACTTCCTCTTAGTATAAAAGGATACAATTCCCAACACCAAGCAGACATACTAATTTGTTTGTAACACAAAAAGGTTACATCTCAGATCCATCAACTCTGATGCAAACTCCCAAACTCTTGAAGACTTACATTGATGCTGCAGTTTAGGAGGTACTTACTGTTCTTGCCAGATCTCTGCATATCACACTACGGGTCAATAGCTGCAGTTTGATTTCTGTATCCCACTTCCGACAGTTCTGAATATATTCATGACTTCCTACGCAGTGCTTACTGTTAAACAAAAGAAAGCTATAGTTACACTAAAAATATGCAGCGTTTTTCAAAAAACTCACAGGGAATATTTAAGGCAACCTGCTGGCTCAAAATAAGGAAATGGTGAATCAACCTCCACACCACACTTCTTGATCTGATTTTTACTTCTGCAGTCTTAGTATACTATTACAGATACCCATACTTTTGCTAAAGCTCTTAACTACTGACACTAACATTGAAACCAAATATTGTAACCTAGAAAACTAATGGGGATTTGTAAACCACTAGTTCTGGAAAAAACAAAACCAAAAACAAAACCAACTAAAAAAACTCCCCACAGATTATTTCAGAGTATTAGAAAACATTGGTAGATTTTTTTTCCTGGTTGCTGGTATTTGAAGAGCAGCTGAGAACTACAACATCTATCTACAGAAATACTCTAGAAATCTGCATCTGAAAAAAACCCAAAAACCCCTGTGTTCAACACAACAGATGGCAGATTAGAACAGATTTCTAGGAAGGTGTTGGGAACCTACTTCGCTGTATCCCAGAGCAACTCTAAAGACTTCTGATCTTTGTGCAAAGTGTGACTCTTCTACATTTAAGACTTCTGCTTTCACACATTTAATCGTTAAAGATATACTTTCCAGTAACTGTGCCATGAAAAAGCACGAAGTTAAATATAAATGAAAAAGAGTTTGCTTACTTCTGTAAAACTTCTTCTTGGCCACAAACTTTCAGGATATAGCTGCCAATGTCCACTTCATTCAAGTCATCATGCACCCAGCAAAGTGCCTGCATTATTATAAGCTCAACAGGGGAACTCACTGTTTAAAGAAATTATATCTAAAAGTTAAATATAAATCTATAGCAAGTATTATTAACCATTGTTTACCCACAAATTGTAGTTAATGAAATTTATTTTTATACTTTAGGGAAGACTCTTATGCTTCTATAATCTCCTAAATCTCATAGTTTGAGATCTTCACTTCTTTCTCACAAATAAAGGCACCTTATAAAACCTGTCTGTAGCTTAAGAAAACAATAAATCCTTTTTAAATTAGGATACAGTGTAGTTACTTGACCATCAGTACAAAAACCAGTCTGCAGTCTGTTTTCAGGAGTTTATATATGAGGATCGCTTTTTTTTTTTCATTATAGATTTGCCTTATTTAGTAAGGAATTCAAATAGGTAAGTGATCCCAGAGCTGCTTAGACTTTATAAATCATTATCTGAAGAGTTGGAGATGGAACTTCTCTATTTGTTCTGCTTTTGAGGAAGTATCAACTGTAGCAGAGGCAAATCCTACTGAAAGTTCTTTTTGCTTTTTCCTTTTCATTTGTCTAGGGCAGTTTCCACACTGTACAGATCAGATCTTAGTAAGCATCACCAAGCCTTTGCAAAAAGCAACTCTTAACTACTAGTACTTTCACATCAGGCTCCAAATGCTTTTTTGAAAAGTCTTTCTCTGCCATCCAGCAACTACAGAACAAACGCAAGAAGTCAAACCCAAAATTCATTTGCCCACAGCTACCAGCTGTCACTGACGAAAAATCCATAGATATGTTTTAACACCACAAATGTTTTAAGTACAAAATGCTCTCTACCTCTCCCTACCTAGTTTCTGATCATCTTCTTTAAATCATTTGCAACCAATGTCACTAAGTGCCTCAAAATTCTGTAAAAAACACTGTATAAATGCATTGTTTTTAATCAGTACCTTCAGAGTGGGTTTTTTTTTCCCTCCAGCGGCCTTCCTAGTTTTCTGGAATTTTCTTTTTTGTAAAGAAAGAAATGTTACTACTATGGTGGATATAGAGAGGTAATGCCACAATAATCTTTTCCACAAGATACCGCAAGTGCTTCATCTCCGATGACTTAATTATTACAAGCATAGAGGTATTTGATAGCATCCGAAGAATGATTATGTGGAATTCAAGAACAAGGAATAATAAGTAGTATGAATTCAGAAACATGATTTAACTCATTATTAAGACTATTTAACTTATTATTGATCTAGAGTGAAACTGCTATACTACCTTCAGCAGAGAACATGGTGGTTGATAGAGAAAAAAGATGCAGTAGCAGTTTATGGGCTATAGTCACAGGCTGCATTGACAAAGGTCTGCCAGTCCTGCAAAGCCTAGTGGAGTAATGCAAAGATGTTACCACCTTTTTCCTGCCCTCCATCTATTTGAAAGACATTCATTTCTTGCTGACACACAATGATTGCTCAGGTACACTTGTACTTCCATGTAAAGTCTAATAAACAAATGCAAAATTAATAGGTATACCCAAATAAGCTCTGAAGTTCACCTGTTTCCCTCCTGGGTCCTTTCTACACATTGAGTTGTCAGAATACTGAAAGACTGCAGCTCCTTCTGAGCAGGACTGAAAGCCACACTAAAGTAGTTCTAGCATTAGGATGCTAAGGTATGCAACAACTTGACCAAGAACAGAAGGAATTAAAGGAAGAGAGTAACTTTAAATATGCCTATTACTAGCCACATATGAGCTACAGATACCTATCTTTCACTAGCTACAGAAGACAAGCAGTTTAACTGTGATTAATTTCAGCATCAGAAAAAGGAAGAGAGCAAAAAGCACAAAGAGTAAGACGTGGGGCTAGAATACAAAACACATTCCAAGGTATTCACAAAACTTCTAGAAATAAAGGGCTGATGCCATAACATTTTAGCTATGCTATCAAAGCCTTTTGTAGGAAAGGATTAAGCCTGTAATATTAGGAAAGTGTAATCTTAAGAATGAAGAGCAGAAACCCTTCCTAGGCTACACTTACAGTCCACCTCATTTCTTAACAAAAGAGTATTAAATCACAGCAGAATAACTCAAGGGCCCAGCAAATTAATATAGAATGAAAACACTTATGCACTGAGAGCTTGTTTTCCATTACAGCAGCTTAAGTGAGTAACAGAGCAACTTCATCTCTTCTGAGAACAACCAACTCCAAAGCATCTAGTGCTACAGATAGAGAACCAAATAATAAACAAAACATCACAGCACAGACCCATTACTAGGTGACACCATCTGGGAATGGAAATGCTCACAAAGGGCTAAGAGACTACAGCAGTATAGAGGCTAAAAAGTAAGTTGCTCTTGAGGTAATTTATTATCAACTACTATATCACCAAGAACTGCCAGCAGTTGATAGCATCCAGAGTTACAGCCTTTAATACAAACAGGCTGTGCAGTCAAGACTACACAGATAATATGAATTTATGTACAGTAACAAGGCAAACCTAGAAGTTCCACTCCAACTAATACTCCTGGTTACCCACAAAACTGGACCAGCTAGTTATGGCACATCACAACAGTATTATTTTAGTGTTTGTGTGCATATGCATATGTTGAAGTCAAGTAATAGATAATTTCAGTGTTCATTCTTATTTCCCAACAGCAATTTGTCTGAATTTTCAGATAGCCTGCAAGAATTTATTTAGACACGTGTTAGAGCATTGAAATAAAAAATTAAATTAAAAGTTAACAATCTCAGTCCTGGTGTCGTTGTCCCCTCAATTACTATAAAGTAGGTCAAACTCTTGAAAAACTGTTTTAACGTTCCCAGCTGTGGATAGAATAGTGGTTCTGGTTTGCTTGGCTTTCCTTTTTAAAAAAAGTTACATTTTATCAGCTTCTAAATATTTTCTGATGGAGGCACTGACCTAGAATTAGGTTCTTTCTTCATTTATTTCTTCCACATTCCCCACAAGCAACCCATGCACCTGAGACCCAGGGATTACAAAAACTGAAAGCCACTAGCCTAGACTGAGCGTACAGTCTTAAACCACCATTCCAAGTCTTACAAGCAAACTCCAATTTAAAAAGCAGAAACATACCATCACATGTAAAAGTTACTGGTTGCTGGAACTCTTCGATTTCTATAGAAACCTTGATACTGGCACTCTCCCCGCTTATATTTCTCTGCAGCATGATTGGACTCAGCACAAAGCCTGGATTTGTTTGCTGATTAGCATAAGGAAACTTGGTCCTCAATCTGAAAGTAGAGAAGGTTTATGAAACATTGCAATGGATAAGTCTAAGACTACAGCAAAATAACATGGTAATAACCACAAGCCAGAACAGTAAAGACTACCTAAATTGTACTCTTTACCTAAATTGTATGTACAAAACACCATTTAATTTTTCTACTCTCAACAGATCACTGCCCACAGTAATTATACAAGTAGTAGTTAGACAGGAAAAAACCTAGCTTATAATTAAGCAGGTTTTCCATACAGATTAAAATATTTAATAGGTCAATGCTTACAGGACATATCCAGCTTCTGCAGAAACTAAGCTCCAAGACAGTTTTTAAAAAGCTAATCCATAGCATTTGCTAAAAATTAGTTAAAAAAAGAGTAATTTCTTTTACGTACAAAAGGCCACAAAACTCTTTAAAAGTTTCAATTTTCAGCAGTCTAATCTGAACTTAGATACTATGCAGAAGGTAGTTATTCCAAGCTGTGGAAGTTAAGAGGCCTAAATTAAAGGAAAGGCTTTTATTTAGGACACAAACAGTATAAAAAATTCAACTAGTAATGAATAGACAGTAGTCTGATAGCTGCTTTTTATCTTCTGCTATTTAACATGGATAAAATAATTTAACCTTAACCTTCTGCCAACATTAAAGCAGTATTATAGGAGATCAAGAACAGAACTCATCTATAACAGTCATCTATTTCATCACCTTGATTCCTGATGACAGCATGAATGGGAAAAAAAAGAAAGGAATCCCTGTAGCAAAAGTTGCCCAGTCAAAAATCCATCAGCATTTTAAGGACTGGGTCTTGAAAGAAAGGGCAACAATTAGATTTAACTAGAAACTGTTAAAACAAGTCTTTTTTATGTGAGCTTTGTCTTAATGTTGTTCATCAGTAAGTTTCACAGGTATATGACTTCCCATTGGTTTTATGGAGTTGGCTTTTCATTTCATAAACATTCCTGTTTTAAAAAGCGGCTGTTATCCTTCAGATTCAAAGATCTCTATTTCCCCCATTATGTCTTGGATTTTGATCTTGAGAGGAAAAAAGGCAAGACTCCGAGTATGTCTTCTCTAGGAATGAAGCAAAAAAAACCCAAACTCATTAAATTGTGGCAGTAAGCAAAAAAACAGAAGGAGTATTCTAGGCTATCAAGTCCCATCTTCTTTGGTATGACCTTTAAGAAACCTAACCACCTGATCAAAGCAGGAACAAGTTTGAAGGTTTTATTTGTTACAGAATTCCAGTTGTGGAAGCAATAAAAATGAGAGCATTGAGTGACAGGATTTAGTGAGGTGCATCACCTAAGGAAAGAAGACTTCAAATTCTTTCTTTTGAAAGAACCCTGATTGAACACCTGAACAACTCCATTGCATTTTTGAACAAATAACACAAAACCAGGAAAAACTGGGATAAGGAAAAAGGACACATACTGAAATTCACCCCATCAAGCAAAAAACATAGGACTAGCCCTGTCAACCTAACTGAAAATGAGTTTTTTAGCTTTTTTTTTTTTCCCCCGAAAGCTAATTTGTGTTCGGTAATATCTTACTTCGTAACTGCTTGAGAAAAAGCTGACAGTTCTTGATTCTGCCCTTCAATTTCTTGGAGAAGCACGTTTTCTGTCAGCATGCCAGTGGTCCCATTGTCTTTCTGCAACTCAAAGATAATACAGTATTTAAATAGCTGCAAACATATTTCTAAAGCCAGCAAAGCCATGTGTAGACGACAGATTTTCAGGAGTCTGAGGTTTATCATTAGCTTTATGTCTACTTCTATAAGGAGAAATATGTGTATCATTACTAAGTTGAAAAGTAAAGATTCACTGGACCAGTGACTCCTTTACAGAAAATTTATTTGACAGCATCATTATCAGTTAAGACTAAGTTGAGAGCTCGGGAACTGTTGTGCTTGCAGTGACCTGTTGCATTAGAATTTGCCTAGATTTTGCTGAACCAGAGGAGGAAGACAGACAAATGTTTTTTCCACCACTTCTGCGATTCAGCCTTCAGTATAGTCCCAGAATCAACCATTACACATCAGTTCCGCCCATGTTTACCTTTTCCTACAAAGCAGGAAAAGATAAATTGTACACCGGAAGGAAGTAGCATTCAGAACACTAAACTCAGAACTAATCTCGTGGTATCAAATAACTGCTGTTTTAATCCCTTATGCCACATGCACCCACCACCACCTCTAAAGTACCCAATCTAAAAAAGAATTGCTAAGATAACTGCAGTTTCAAACAACAAAATCTAATAAACTTAAAAAACCCAAACAAACAAAAAACTACAGCAGTTATTAATCTGTATCTGTTTCAGATCCAAGTCACAATACAGCCATACAAATGCTAGTGTAAGCAAAAAGCAGAGAGCTGCTGGAACAGCCAGTGGGCTTGAGGTAGAACGCAATCGTCTGTAGTCTAGCAGCCACCACTAGCCTGAAGCACTCGTGAAACTCCAAACAGATACTCCCTAGAATAAATTGACCTTGAAGAGTTTTCTCATGTCGAACGCAGGGTCATTGCACACAGAGATGAAGCCTTCTGACCAGTTACATTTTACATCCAGAGCTTTTACAACGCTTATAGAAACCTTTAATCCACCCAGGAGTCCAGGAAAAAAAAAGCAGACTGCACTACACTTTTTCTGAAAATCATCACAACTTATTCATCTTTGAAACAGTGATTAATCCCTTAACTAGTATGTGGGTTATCTATTATTAGCTGACAAAGTTAGCTGAGCATCTGATTTCATTAGATCATACCAGACAATATAGTCAAATTAGACTGTCTCAGAAAAGGGGTCAAATCTGTAACACGTAGAGATAGGGACTGTCAGGTCTTTTCCTTCCAGCATTTTTTTTCCTCAAATTAACTTGTTTAAACAGTATAGCATAAACTTAGAAGGGTAATATGTGCAACCCATAATTGCCACTTTAATTGCATTTAAACCTAGTTATTTCAGCTAAAATATTGGTTTGATGAACACTGATCAGTTCAAAAGGATAAATTCTATATAACTGGGGATTAGCCATACCATGGGAAGGTATTAGAGCAGGAAGCTGTAAAGCCACAAAGCCTGGAATGAAATTCAGGAGCATGTATAATACCTTAAACTTAAAAAGGTTCTTCTATTCCAACATCTCAGACAAGTTCAATCACATAAAAATACTTCTGCGCAACTGCACAAGACCTGCTGGCAAACCTGTGCAATTGTATCTAGTACATGTATTCTTTAAGCAATTACACAATAACAAAAAAAATAAATCATACAATCGTACAAGGAAACAGGAAGTTAACAGACCAAGCGAAAGGTAAACACCTGATAAAGATTCAGCTAACTGCTGAGCAGCACACAACACAAAACTCAATCATTTCAAATCAAGAAGCTGGCTATACAAATGTTAAATTTTCTTTATGTAGGATCTCTTTTTAAAGAAGTTAAGTAATACTACAAGTGAGTACTCAAAGCACTTTGCAACTCTAACCAGAGTATAAAAGCACTACACAAGGGGATTACTTAAAATGAAGTCACACCAGTGATGAAACGTTGCCACTTTATGCCACTATGTGACACTTTTGAATTATTTACAGCAAAATTTGCAGGCTATTCTGCCCTTAAATCCATAGAAATTTAGGGAACTACAAGGCATTTGTACACATACAAGCTTAGCCAGGGTAAACAATAAATTCTAATGTAATGAGCAAAGAAAAAAAAAAGTTTATTTGGTTACCCATAGTTGACCTCAGGGTCACATTTGGCTAAGGAGAGAAACCTAATGTTATTAAAAATACATATTGCTGCAAATTACCTCCTGGTGGAAAATTAAGAACATTAAATACCTTCTTGCTTTTTTAGTTGAATTTCAATACTAATTTTTAATCACTTTTTGGAAGATAATTTCAGGAGGACAAACTTTGATAAACTAATAAATCTATCTAAAATCCACTGGATTCAGATGATTAGGGTTTTGAACGACAAGTAGGATTTGAATTTCTTTAACTTCCAGATGAGCAAATCTAAGAGGTGCAAAAGCTATCAGTCAAACAGGAAATAACTTGTAAGAAAGGACTTCAGGCCAAACTAGATAAATAGTTCAAATCAGCACAGCCTGCAAAAATAGAATTGGTCTGCAAACACAATTACTCTTAACAATAAAAAACAAACACAAACCCCAGTAAATTACCAAAAGTCAAGTTAAATTAAATCCCAGAAGTATACAAAGGAAGAAGACTCTTCAGCTCTGTAGAGAAGAAAGGTAGAGAAGACAACACCTAAAATAGGACAAAATTATGATTTTGCCTCTGTTTTCAGAAATGAGTGACAAACACTGAAGTATTTAAAGAGGAATACTGAATAAATAGATACTTCATCAAATATGAAGCAAAACTCAAAGCAATCTATTGATTCAAGGGATTAAATATAATATGATAGAATCAAAATATATGACTAGAAACTTTTATTAATAGCTTTGTTTAAAGGGGCAGTGAGACTATGAGTTATTCAAGGGAAAAAAGTGATCCAGGCTAGTTAGGGTGCAACACTTCAGAATATACTTTGAAGGAAATAAATACCTGGAGGTAAATGGGATAAAATACAAGAGAACTGCCAAAAATAGAGGCTACATAACTCAGCTTCCTACTATACCAGATGGAAAATTATTTGAACTGGAAAATAAAGGAGCACCACACGATGGGCAAAAGATAAACCAAAAGCCACAGGTTATGCTGAAAGAACATCCATTTAAGAGACTCATCTTTAAATCTAATTATTATCATCTTTAATAACTCAGCACAAGCAGCAGAAACAACCCTGCTGAAAATTTAGTCTTGTATCATCAGCTAACTTTATAATACAGACTAGAATTGGAGTATTATGTCAAAACTAGTTAACCACAAACTGGAAAGTAAATGTCAAATCTTCAGGTGGGCATTCTCTCCAGAAGTCTGCTATAAACTAAGAACTTGTTTGAAAAAGATGGTGGCTTAAGAAAATCAGCTGTATTAATTGACTAGAGGATTGATATATTCTGTTGTGATGCCATCATGAATAAAGCAAATGCAATAAATGTATCAAGCAGGACGCACCTACCTGTAATGAGGGTTTATTCAAGCCACTGTACACGTGCTCTCACACAGAGAACTAAAATTCTCATAAGTCATCCTCAAAAAAATGACAGGAAAGAGAAGCTATCACACTGAGCTTGCAATGAAAGCTGACAAAAATCACTGTCTCTTATAACGTGTTGAGGTAAATATCAAAATGGTTCTTTATCTTAAATACCTGCTGTTCCATTCTGTTAAGAAAAAGATTTCCTAAGACTGATGAGGACAGTGAGGATCTGGAACAGCCTTTAAATCAAAAGTAGCAGGAGGAAAAGACCACATGTGAAGGCAGAGCTTGAGCATTTTATGAATCAGTTAACACGTGATGTGCAAATAGCATGGGATTGGACCCGTTGAACAGGAACAACCCTTTTAAATTCTACATTCTTGAAAAAAAAACCTGGAATTTATAAAACCAGATTTCACTCAGCAACAGTCAAATATTACTTTTGACAGACAACACCTCAGAAGCACTGATCCAATATAGTCAGCTATTCCAGTCAACAGTAACACGACAATCAACCAGAAATCACTGGAAAACTGACAAATACATCACTAGATAACATGACAAACTGAAGAGGCAAACTGCTGTAGGGCTCAAATTTACACACCTCTACAAATACTAGGTAATAATTGAGCTCACATATCACAGCTCAACAGTGAGTGGAAAAAAAAAACAAACCCACAAACACCAAAGTTAGACCTAAGATAGTCACACATGTAATGTTAAAAATGTGATCCCTTAAACACAGAGGTAAAGGTGGTTTGGGGGTTTAGGGTTTGGGGTTTTTTTTGTCCTTCTCCACTGGCCTTCTATTAAACTTTTGCCAGAATACTGACAGCTAGCCCAGAAAAAAAACAGGAAATCCTTCCAATGAGGGGCCAAAAATTTCACTTCAATGGAAATTTAGACAGCCCTTTAAGCCAAAGTCCTGTAAATATTCCTTTTCCTGAGGAAAAAAAAGCCTCCCCCAGTTTGGGGAGGTGGGAAGAATTAAGGAGCAATGTGGAAAATATCCTTGACTGATAACAGTTGGGTTTTATGGCATGTACCCAGCCTGTCAAAAACACCTAGAAAGACAATACCTAAGATTCAAAGCATCTGCAATCCAAAGCCTCCAAGGCAAACAAGTCTTTTACTCCTCCCTCTCTAACCAGTTTCTATAAATAGGATTTTTCCTGCCATTATCACCCTTGCCAGGGTGTTGACTTTTCCACTGAAGACTTCTTCAGTCTTTTGTATTCTCTCTACCAAAAAATAAGAATACAGAAGCATTCATATCCATTTTCTAGTGAGGTGACTAATTTTTTAAAATGTAATGTCTTGTTTTATGATGGAATTCTCACAGAAAGAATTTTAAAAGATAGGAAAAGTTAAATAACCTACAGTCATTTACTGGATTTGGAAAACGGTAGGATGCACTTATGGGGCCATAATTAACCAGATGAGATTGCTACACTATTGATCATCTGCTGTAGTTTAGTTTTGATATAAACTGCATGTGCTCAGTGTCCAAAGAGATGAGTGTCATAACTAAAGCCTCTGATGACATGTTTGTCATGAAAGTGATCCTGATCCTAGAGCAGAAATCACTCTTTTGCCCTGCCTGATAAAAGTAACATCACACAAACACAGTTTTCCTTCTTCCAGAACAGAAGTACAGGGTTTCTGACCCAACAGGCATCCCACCTTCCAGGACAGTATAACCAAAAAGTTCAGTTATGATCTCTAGCATTCCTGCACAGAAGGAAAGCTTTCTACCTATGAAAGAGAATTATAGCGGTCCTGTGAAATACCACAAGTGATACTGGGAGAGCAGAAAAGAGTTTTGACTATGCCACCTTTCTATTCTACCTTTTTTTTTTTAAAAAAAAAAAAAGCTGACATGTTCAAACATAAGGCAAAAAAATTATTTTTTTTCTAAATCTGAGATAAAGGCTGCTCATGATAAAGCTTTGTGTCTAACTCATCATCTTTTTATTTTGCAGTATCATGTGGATCGCTTATTAATTTATATATTTATCAATATGATTTAAATACTTAGTTGTTCTGAAGATTATTTCCATTTTTTTTTGTAGTGTGTTGAAAAACAGCAGTTTCCTCAGTAAATGTGGAAAGATTAGACAAGGCCAGAGTTATTCTGGGATTTAGTTCAGTAGTAATGCTCAATTTTGTGAATATCACTAATACATACACACACCAGTAACATCACACTACTCAAGCCAAGTGATATTTAGCAAGCAAATCCAGACCATAAAGTGTCTTTAAATACTGTGATTAATCTTTGCTATCATACTGCAATTTAAAAATACTGATTTACATACCTGTGACGTTTGGCCCTGTAACTTTGCAAGTTGAGTTGTTCGCATGTTTAAGGACTGGCTCCTTGTAACTGTTGCTCCAGAAGATTTCCCATTAACTTTTCTTTCCAGATGACAAGTTACTAACAGCTTTTCTTCTAACAGCACAGCATCCCATGGATCTTCAGCAGTCATACTTGACGCCCTCTCTCCATCGTCTGCCTTAGTTAAAGCCTCCACATTATCCACTTTTGGTTTACTTAGGGGATCCAAATCTAACCAATCAAATTTGCTAACATCCCTGCAGCTTTCTGAGGCTGGTAGGTTAGAAACCGCAGACTTTATAGCACTCATTTCTAAGTCCGTGCTTGACTTCCCATTTTTCAGAAATTCTGAGGTGCTTGCAATTTTGTCAAATACTTTTGCCATTTCCGGTGTAATTACGGGAGGATATATAGGTAGGCTTCCTGCTGGATGGAAAGGTGCAGTAGCTGCCAATGGGTATGAAATGTATTGTGACTGTCTTGGAAGACCAAGATAAATAGGTTCTCTAGAGTGATAGGAGGACATACTTGGATGGAATCCATTCTGAAATACACCAGTCTGTTTTGTGTAAGAAGCTGAGGGGTAAACAGGAGGTAAAGTGCATGTCACAGGTGCTGGTATCCCAGGCATCCACTGTCTTCTCTGACCCATAGGCCCAAGATAAAATTGCGAAGACACAGATGGGCTCAAAATAGGACTTGCTGGTAACGTAGGTACTTTACTAGATTCAAAACTGTCATCCAGCAGCAGCTTCTCTAGTTCAGCATGAGTAAGCTTCTCTATGTCAATGGTACTTAGTTTATCTTCCATGCTCTTGGCATCAGACTCTGGAAACACCATGAGATCATGGTCCTGTTTGTTATGACTCTGTGCTTTTTGTCTGGTGCTACTAAAAGAATGAAAAGTTTGTTTATTACCAGCTACACCTCTTTCTTTCTGCATCTTAGCTAATGCCTCAGCTTCCATCTGCAACGCCTCCTCTTTGTCCACATCTTTTGACCTTGCAGCTGCCGAAGAAGGTGATGAGCGCTGTTTAAATCCATTGCTACTGGATATCTGGGCCATACCGCAAGAGCAGATGTCCATTTAAAGAAGCAACACTTCCCTTGTACTGGTCGTCTATCCTTGGCTTCAGAATAGATTTAGCAGATCTGAAAAGGAAATGAAACATTAGAAATGCATAAAAGAAATCACATGTGGAGAACTACTAAGTCATACATCACCAACTGACAAGGTTGCACATGTGCTTCAGAAACCCAGCATATAAAATTTTAAAGAGACCAATTTTTTTGTGGGGTCAAACTTAAAAAACGAAGCCACACAATTATTCACAGCCTTTGAATTATGTGAGACCCATTTATTTTTCTTACTAGTACTTACGAATAGGTAGAGTAAGTACTTGGTTTCTCTTTGCACCACTAAACCTAAGACACAGGAAAGCTACATTCAGGTACTGAACTGTTTTCAGACTTGAGCAATTCTGCACACTTAGCCAGGTTCAGTCTTAGAAGTCGAAATCCTGCTAAAGACTATACAAATATCTATCATTGATAAAGCACATTATCAAGAGGACTTCCAGTTTACTTCAATGTATTACAAAAACAATCGACCCATCAAACTGCTGTACCATGATTATGATGGTTTTCCTTTGGAAAATATCATTGTACTTTACCCTCTTAACAAGAGAAATAATGCTTATGAAATGCTATTTCTTGGACAAGCAAAATAAGTGATTTAAGTACAGCTGCTCATTAAGTAATCCCTTTAACAGCCCCTTAAAGGAAGCGTCATTCACTGCTAGGTAAGGGAAGAAACTCCAAAAGGTCACTTTTGCTTAAGGCTACCACCAAGAAAATGACATCTTACATTTCTCCAATTCCAATCTTGTGCTCAGTACTATTATACAACTTCCTGTATTCACTACAATATCTATGCCTCTTTAATACAACAATCTTGATTACCACAAGAACTATGTTATTCTTCAATATTGTTTCTAATTTATTCTACAGCTTTTACACACAGCCAGGTTAAAGTGGAGTCCAGGAGATAAGATGTCTTCCAGTAACAGCTAGTATGCATATCAAGTAGCAAGATAAAAATCATGAATAATGAGTTTCTGCTAGGAGGGTTACATAAACAGCAATCCCCATTAAAACAGTTTCACTGAACTAGATGAGCCCTTCAGATGTAAATCATCATGGGTTTAAATCATGCAACAAATTAGAAGAGTTCTCTGCAGCAAATAATGTAGATAACTCAAAAGTCTGTCTTTATGTTCCCATACTATTCACACCCATTAGAAGGGGGTGGGGGTTTTTTTGTTTAGGTTTGGTTTTTTTCCTCCTTGAATCAGACCAGAGATATGTGCTTTAAAAAACCTGACTCTACTTCTGTGGACTCACCACACGGACAACAAGATTCTTAACAGATTTCTAACAGATTCTTTAAATTCTTTAAGGCTCTTGCCAAGTTTTTGTTTCATCTACTTCATTTCAGTGGCTTATATTGTGAAGGACAGACATCTCTATAAGAGGTTCTATACATTTCAGCTGAGTCTGAAAACAAATTCACGTGAAACCCTTCACAAAGCAAGATTAAACTAGAACTGATGTTACAGGTACCAAGATAAAATTTAAGTGAAAGTGGGAATCTTCAGAAAGACTGAAACAGTGACAGACTAACACAAAGATATAAAACCCTGAAAACCACTCAACTGAAGTCCTGGGGAATAAAGTTTTAAGGAGGAGCTTTGGAGATTACTAGTATGTATCCATTCCATGAGATAACATGGATGAAGCCTACAGAAAAAAGCAGATACCAGATCCTTTTCCATAGAATACATTAAGCTGCAGAGTTTGACATTCATTAAACCCACAACTTTTGCTTTAAGAGGTTCTGCCCTATCTACTGCCTATTTGCACAGCTGAGTGTTGACCCCAATCAGGGAATGGATTAAAAAAACCACCAAGCTTTTTTGCTGGGTTCCCTTATAGACAGTGCAGGTCCCTGGTGCCATTTGCAGCACAGCTGTGGCCATCAGTACCATTCAGTTATTTACTACCCTCCTGTTAGCAGGACAGTCATTCTAAACCTTCTCCTAAAGATGTACTGAATATTTTGTAGATAGTCTAAGCCTACTAGCCGCAGATAACATCCTAAAAAGACGACTAATATACTTTACACCGACCGCTTAGACTGCGGAGATATCCAAGCAGGCTTTCATCTCTTAACTTTTGACTGGTTTAAATTGCTATGTCAAATTTTCAGATGCAAGAACATCTTGATGTATGAAGTCCTCTCAATTCCTGCGTGGCTTTTCCAAGAAGCATCAGCATGAGGTAAGTGCAGTTTTCAGAGTCTTGCTGTTGCCTAAGGATTCTAAATAGCAGCAGGATTTTTTTTCGTGAATTTTATTAAAAAAAACTAAAATAGGATCATACTTTCTGATACTATTCAGAACTGTTTGGGCTACAACTTTGAAGATTATCAACGCATTCTGGTGCTGCTTGATAATTACAGCAGCAAGTGATTTTTCTTAAGGCAAAAAATATCAAGATTATATGCTCTTCAAAGTAACTATATATAACAACTGTGGCTCCTTAAAAAAAGTAGGAAGCCTTATTTTTCTGCTGAAATTGACAGCTTTGATCTCCATACTCACCAAGCAGTCTCCTACTCACAAGAAGTCACTGTTCCACAAAGTCACGACTGCAGATAAACATACATTCCTTAGCACTCTGAAACGTGGTGCAAAGCTACTGCAGCACACTCATTCGTACCATCTAGAGAATCCCAGTCACTCAGTAATTGCTTGTTTATTTTACAATTTCACATTACAGTGCTGCATTTTTGTCAGTATATGAATGCACACTTGCACTGACAAATCATGACTTCTAGTATTCAAGACAGAAGAGTATTATTACTAGCAGCTATCTGAAAAGTTGAATTTTATTTTTATTTTTGCAAGACAGTCTCATCAGCATACATACACACACTTAATTTGATCACTGTGTTTAAGTCCTGTCCTTGGGAAACTTCTAAAACCAAATCATTGTATAAATTTCTGTCAAATTTTATAAGCAGATTGCAGTTTTCAAACAGTTTGAAGTTAAAAACAGATTTAAAAAAAATCTGATAAAATTGCAATAGTTTTAGCAAAACTTTATCCTGCCTGCCAGTTTTAACCAGTAAATGCACTTGAGAAAACATCAGAAGAAAAGCTCCCTATGCGTAATAAGCATGACTAAAATAAAGACAGACCTTCTTTTAAATGCTAACTACACCCCATCAGTTAACATTTTAACATAAGATTAGCTTCACTTTGAACTTCTGACTTTGTAGCCATCTAAGTTCAAAGGCAGAGAACTAGCAGAATTTGAACTTCTCCAACACTACAAAGAGAAGGGCAAATTCCATTTGGACTATCTATCAGCAGGGAACTCCTCTCAAACACTCAGAATAATATGTTTCAATTCGAACCCCAGAAACAGGAAAACCAGATACCTGAACCATTACTGACCATACCATAGGAATTCACGAGAAGTTTGCAACAACTGGAAGTCATCGGAAGACCTAGAAGTAATCCTTAGAGAGTCAGGATTGTTTTCATCTCAACTGCTGCACACTATTTTAAGTAACAGTAATAATCAGTTTTCAACTGTCTGTTTGCCTTCAAGAGCACAACTCTCCAACCAAAGAATGGGTCAAATGCTTCTTTTTTTTTTATTAAAAAAAGGAAAACTAGAAGCTACTGAAGGAATTATAACAGAAATTTGAAAGTGATAAAACAATCTCCTACACCACTTACTTCTCCCCTAAATCTGAAATTAAATGGACACATTCATGCCTTATACAAAGTCACCATATTTACACTGCCTTATAGCAGTAACTCAGCAATACAGCCTGCTTTGTTTAAAAGTAGGTCTAAGAAATCTCAACCACCCGATTTATCTACAGCCTTGATGAAAGGTAATCTGTCTCTTGCAGTGAGACTTAGTTAACTTTAAGCAATATTTTCTTTAAGTATTCAACCAGATGTGATCAGACATGAGTCTGCAGACCTCCTTCTCTGGCTCCAGTCTAGCAGAGTTTCCCTAAGTGCAACACTTCCTTGGTGGCAATTTTGAATAAACGTGTTTAGAGTCCAAAGTTCATTTGCTCAGTCAAGTACCTGTGTATTGCTATGCAATTTTATTTGAGTATTACTCATCATTCATTATTTCAAAGGCATCAAATGCTCTTTAAAAAAAAAATGCAGCAACAAAACTTCATTAATATCAAGAACCAAGAAATAGCAAATGTCTGACCATCTCCTTCAGATCAAAGCCTCTACATGGAATGGAAATTAATTTCAAACAGGATTTTCACTTAGAGGCTTACATTAAAAACAAAATATATTTACACAGGCACTAATCTAGCAAATACATAAAATTGAACCATGAAGAAATTTTCTTCTGATGAGGAATTCATAGGTTTTTAGTAAGAAACTTCAGGAGAATCAGTACAAGATATTTCATCTCTACCAGGACAAAGACTCCCAAAATCTAAATCAGTTTCCCATCTTAATGAGCAAGGGATGACTTCATTCGAGGTAAGTCCTGTTACCTTAAGCAGAGGTAATCTCACCATCTGCTCATGTACATGTTAACATTCTTCTCTACTTAAGATGAGTTGCACAACAATTTTCTTCTCAAAAAACTCCAAGGCTTTTAACATTCTATTTATAATTTGTTCTAGTGGTAAAGAATCACTGAACATATTATTTGGCAACTCATTCTTAAGAAATACTTTATAGTATCACAAATCAGTGCACATAAATTCCCTAGAGTCCAAACACTAAATACAAAAGCAATGATAACAAGTCAGACCATTTCCTGCATTCTTTATAAAGTAATGCCCTGACATACAGTAGCCAGACCTTCCTCAAAACAAGTGTAACTTTCACAATAACTCTGTAGTTATTTTGCCATTAATTAAAAAAACAAAAAAAAAAAGATTTGAGGTATTTGCCTAACAATGATAGCTATACTTAAGAATTAACAAATCTTGCCTGCATACCAGGGACAGTAGCAGTTTTATGGGATACCAGGGAAAACTTAGCAAAATAAGACAGCAGTAACATACTATGGAAAGTACTAATCATCTGGAAAGGAATTCATAGCAAGACATTTGCCACAGCAGGAAAACTCCTTAGCAAGAAAAAACAGAAGAACTTTGATGTTCAAAAGCCCTCTCTGCCAGATGCATTCAGATTGCTACAAACCAAGAAACAACTGAACAGATACTTCTAGAAGTCATGTCACTAAGTCTGTTATTTTTTAAAACACTGTTAAGTTTAAATTGGAAGTTTTTTTAATAATGTGTACATATGTAGTCCTGAAAAGTTAGTGTTTCAGGTATATAGCCCTATCATTGCTATCTTTCCACTAAAAACTTAGTAGCTTCTGTAATCCCGTCAATTTAGCAAAAATAGAAAGTATCCCCTTACAGATGAGATTAACACAGTTAACCAAAAAATTAAATCCATTTCATTTCAGGTCATACCTACAGAATCTTCAAAGATAATTGCACTAGCTTAAATCAGGTACAATTCTGAATTTGGCACAAACTCTGAACCAGCAGTCATTTCTGTTTTGCTCAAATCATTTGGCTCGCAAATACCTAAGCAGCTGTACAGAGACCAGCAACGGCATCTCTTAACTTTGATTTTGAAATTTCATTTACAACTAAAAACTACAATCTCATCACAAAACCTCTGCTCTTGAGAGCTAGGTAAGAATAGGGTGTTTCCAGTACTAGAACAGGAAGCCTTCAGGAATGCTTCAAGGTCTTTCAACATTGGCAACAAATCCCTTGAAAAATCCAGCCTTGGCTGTTCCAGTGCTTATAAAAACACTTATGATAGAACTCTTCTAATTAATTTTCATCCAGGACACTATGCAGAAGACTGTTACTAGATATGGCATACTTTGTAACTGTAGAATCTTGACTTTTTGATCAATGTTCCAAGAGAGACAAAGGGTGGAAGCATCTGTCATGATGTTCCAGCCAAAGCTTAGTGTAGGCAGCTACAGCCTACAAATCCTGTTTTCCATTGTCACAAAGAACTCCTCCCCTTCTTGAACCAGTGGTTTGCACCATTAGCCACTGCAAGCCACTCCACCAGTAAATGTGGATACATGCAGATTTGATACAGTATGTTTGCAAGCTTCTTCAGCATATTTGTGCTGTTACACTCCTCCCCTCAGATTTTGAACTCAATCTCCATTTCATTTAAGTCTGTTGAAGAAGTAGGGGTCTTAAAGATAATTAAATTTCATCTAAGTTTCGTAAAAACAAGCAACCCAACACTGCCAAGAACACTGGGTGTCACAGCTAGAAGAAAACAGTAGCATGAGCTCATATTGTTGGACACCACAGATTTATTACCAGGATAATCTTTATAAATGCGTGAATCATGCCAAGAAGTCCTTAAAGCCAATCAGCTGAAGACACAAATCAACAGGAAACTTGACATCGGTTTCATCAGCTGTAGAACTACTCACCAACTCTTGCATCTCTGTATTTCTCCCTATTTTGTTGTCAGCTCTCTAACAGCATACCTACAATTCTGTTGCTGCCCAGTATTTTCTGGATGCAGATACCAGAAAAAAGCAATAATGAAACTGATGGCATCCCGGGCTGTTTCATTCTGATGCACTTGGCCAAGATTTTTTTTTTCCATGCCTTACAGCCAAGCCTATTACCAGCATTGTTTGACAAAGGCTAAGAATTTTAGTTTTGTTGCAATGTTTCTCCTTACAGAATCATGCTTTCATATCCACTCCTTCTGTTTTAGAATTTTGCTTTTAAAACCTTTTTACTGGTTCTTTAGCTTTTAGCCACCTCTAAAGTTGCGCTTTTCTCCATGTCACCCTTATGATTCACACTCTTTTCCACCAATCCCTCTTTTCAAAGGGTACTTGAAAACACTCATGCAATACAAAATATTCCACGCAGAATCAACATTAGCTACTGTTTTAGGGTTTGGGGTTTTTTTTCTTTAAGTAATACCACTGCCCCAAATATTTTGATTCCCCAGCTGAATGATTTGTGCAGTAATCCATGATTTGCAAAATAGTTTTACTCTGGAGTATCACTTTCATGGAACACTTAAGACTGGAAGGGGCCTCAGGGGGCCTCTAGTTCCATTACCTGCTCAAAGCAGGGTCAGCTATGAGAAGGTAATAAGGGTGCTCAGGGCTTTATCAAGGCAGCAAGATTGCAGACAAAGTTTTAGTTATTCATACAGTGCAGGCCTGATCACAGTAGAGCATGACAAATTACCTGGAGCATCTGTCTATACTAGTACTAGTACTAATCCCAATACCAGTAGTACTAAGCAGGAGGCAGACAACATTTTAAACTACATATCCAATTCAACCAAAAATATAAAAAGTGTCTAGATCATGGGGAGGACAGAAAAGAAACATTTGTGCTATCTGCTTTGATTACCTGAATAGAGATGCCCAAACACCTTCCCTATATGTTTTACAACATTCTACAGCACCGACATAGGACCATGGTAAAAACCCAAATTTTCTTAAGGTATATTCCTGAAGTAAGCTCTGCAAATACCCTCCTAATGTCACAAAGCATTCAAAACACAGCAAAATGCAGGAAGTTCATGATGCAAATGTACAGTGGCTATTAACACAGGGAGATGAAAACAACCCTCCACCACAAAGACCCTATTCTATTCCCTGGGCAGCAGTGCACAGTGTACACCTTCAACAAAACATAATCAAAAACATCAGTAGGGTAGGTAGAGAAAACCATGTCACCGCAGCTCTGTCCCAGATTTAACTCCATATCACTTTATTAGTATCAACCTACCAGTCTAACCAAATGCAATTCTGCTGCATTAGCCAAATTATTTCTACCACTTGCTTCAGCAGATGAGTTTCCCCTCAGGCAGGAAACTTGCACAGTTTCAGTTATAACCAGCAGATACTTCTTAGTCACAAACCTACTGTTTATGAAAGTATTAAGCAGTATTGTTGATTAATTGACAGAACAAATTCACTGTTCACATGTACCTTTTTGCTTTATATATTAGAAAATATAAGTGCTTATTAGATGTATTGATTAAAAAAACCAAAAGTAATCATTGAAAACACTACACTGGTAGAAAACTGAACAGGATGGCTATGCTCAGACCAAAGATTCATCTCATCCTTAACTTGTCTCTAAGGGTGGCTTCAGAAACGCAAATGGAAAAAAACTAAACCAAGGCAAGCATGTAATGTCACTTCCGCAAAATACTCTTCTAGTCTCCACTAATATGCCACTCAAGTACTTCCTGAATCCTGAGGTAACTTCTCCAATATTAAAGACCCCTGATGGATTTTTTTTTTCCTCCAGGAATTTGTCCAGCTGCATGCTGAACTCAGGTAAACTTTCAGCACTCACCTTATAACTCAGCACTGTCACTACCCTCTGCTTTTCTGCTGTGACTACAGTTTAAGCAGAAAACTGTATCAGTTATTGATAACCTGTTCTTGATGTGTCTGCTATAACTACTAGTATCAACTACAATATTGAAACCTACAAGCTACAAACTCTATATGGACCAAATAATTTTATCTAGGTCGACATGCAGTAACCTACCTCTAGATACAAACTAGTGACATACACAAATACCATGAGGCCCTCATACCCTACATATTGCAAGTTTCCAATTATCATTGGTTTTTTGTAAGTTTATAACTTTATGTTTATAACTTTAATGCCACACACCTGAAAATTACAAGTTACATGAAATATGCAGGCATACCTTCTCCCTCTACTTCAATTTCTTCAACGAAAGCACTCTGAAGCGACCACCACTTGGAACAAACTAAACTTACTCTAAATAAATAATTTCAGGTTGCATTTCTACTAAGGTACAGATCGAAGTAACGTTTCTCATAACTTTTTCTAACGTGAGCTTTGAGGAAAACATTTTATTCTAAATCTTTTATAGATTAAGCGAGCTTTATTGTTACTGGCATGCTTTGAAACATTTCCTCCTTCACTTACTTGTCCAGTCTGGAAACAACTTCTGCATTCTTCTGCAAAAAATGACATCACAGCAACCTTCTCATGTACAAAGGGGCTGGATGAATGCTGTATTAGATGACTGATGTTATTGACCACTGCTGATAAAAACTGAACTCTGGTTCTGGTAAGTAATTACACATCCACATTTCCTACTTTAAAAATAGAGGAATATGTTTACAGTTACACTTCCACAAAGCAAACAATTTATATTTGTGCTATACTCTCTCATTTTTAAGTTTGTTGTACTATTCTAAAAATAAATAAATACCACAGAAATTTCTGCACTAACTGCAGACACTAAAAGGCTATACTTCTAAAATAAAAAAATGGAAGATCATTATCCGAACATCATTAAGGCTGACCTTCAAACACATACCATATCTTATGAATTCTAGTCATGTTAGCATTATGCTTATACTGTCCTACCTATCAATTTATTGCAATTTTTAAAGCCTCCATAAGATAGCCTTAAGATTGTTCAAGAGTTTGAAGACAAACAACATGCAATTCTACTCTAATCAAATTCAAATCTAGTATTCATTTTCTAGATAGCCCCATACCAGCCTGGTTTTGGTCCCATATCAAAGCCTAACACAACAAAAAATACCCCAAAACATCACCTCAGCATTTTTATTTTTTAAGTAACATTTTAATTCAAGTTTCTTCAGCTAGATAGCAGGTACAATAGCAGCACTGGATAAGAAGTATCAGCAGTGTCAAGTTAACTTAGTTTGAGAAGTAAGAAACAGAGGAACACAAATTCAGAGAAGATTTTTTTTACTTGACATTTTGAAATGCATCATTTTCTATTTAAGGCATTCAATTTTCCTTGTTGCTACACAGAGCGCTACTCAAAAGAGATAAAAATAACTAAATCATCAATTTATATACACTGATTATCTGTACTGATGAACCTTCATGTTTGAGTTCTTAATGATGACAATAATACTCCAAAAGGAAAGAGGAACCTGAAGTATCCAAGTTAGGATTACTATTACATTGTAATTAAGTAGGACAAATCTATTTTATTAAATCAATCAAAGTTTTAAATCTTTCTTGAGATCTCTTATGTATTTTTTTATAAACAAGCATCTTTATGTTAAGGACTGTTCAAATATAGCACAACATTTAAGAGGATGGGACTCTAAATAGTTTATTACTTGTTTGGTTTGTGGGTTTTTTTTCCCCCCAATGGAAGGCCATTTAATTTCAAGTATTTGTTACTTCTCCCTGTGCTTTCTCCCACTGCCTTTATCATTTACGCAACTTTCTTTCAGTGTCCATCTATTCCTACTAGTTTTGCTTCAACTTGCTTTCAGTTTAAAAAAAAAAAAAACAACCACCTAACTTGGTGGGCATTACAGTCCCTTTTTTGCCCTCCCACAAATGTGGTAAATGAGCCCCATTTAAGCAACTTCTCTTCCTCCCAGACACATAAAGAAGGTTTTTTCCAGGCCCGCTCTCAGTGTTGGGGGAATGACGGACACAACTGCCTTCAAAGCTAACAAAAACCAACTAACAAAATATTTTCGTCAATCAGATTTTATCCCCCCTGCCCCACTTCTACTTCCCCTTTAGATTCTTCATAAATCATCCATCACTAACTCCTGAACACAGTTTACATTCTAAGTAGGTATTGCACAACATCTTTTACAAACATCACACATTTTTCTTGAGTTTTCAGTTCCCTTCAGAAAGAGATTTACGTTAAATGCGCAAGGTTGTTATTTAAAACCTCTGCATCTCTCCCCTACCCCGTCAGCTTAACTGCACTATGCTCTAGGACTACATTTGCAGTAAGTAATACAATGACAAGGAAGAACATCAGAACCTTTCTTTTCTTCCAAGCTCTTTTTTTTTTTTTTTTGAGTGCACCTTACTACCATACTCTCTTTCCCCAACAACGGCATAGCTGTTAGCAGGAGGCTACTTGTGCTAACAAAGATGCGGGTATACCTTTTTTTATTGCATTGATACAGAATAATGAATTCGATCAAGTTGTGAACAGTAAGCCGGTTACACGCTTCCCTGTACTACTACTATCTGCAAAACTCCCGGAGGAAGCAGCAGAGCTGTTTAAGGATCAGCTTTGTAAACAGCCAACTTCTCTGGAACCCGAGGTTGGCTAACCCACTCAGAAAGCCATCAGGAAGATGAATAAAAGGGAAATGTAAACCTGGTGGGTCTCTGCAGCGACACCCAAGGTGTTCCCCCCCCCCAGGGTGAGCACTCCGGCTCCCGAGAGCCTTCCCAAGCGCCTCCCGCTCAGCGCCCGGTGACAGCTACCTGCCACCCCCCACGCTTCGCCCTCAGCTACCGAAACCACCCCCGGGACGCGGAGCGGTGGGGAGCGCAGGCAGCTCCTCAAGACGCCTCCGAACCGCCGCTCCGTGTCAGAAGCGGCACCGCTCCAGCGCTCCGGACAACGCAGTTAGCCGACCAAGCGCTTTGAGCGGGCAGCGCCGCCGCCGCCGCCTCCCGGGGGCCCGCACCGACACGGAGAGGCGGGGACGAGCCGTGCGGGCAGCGCTGACCCCGGCCCCGCCGCCCACCCGCCACCGCGGCCCGAGCCCCGGGCCCCACCGCTCGCAGGTGCCGCCCCGGCAGCGTACGTGGGAAGACCGGCCGCCCCCCGGGCCCGGAGCCGCGCCGAGGCCGAGGCGGGGAGCGCCCGGAGGCCGAGGGTCGCGTCGCGGCGACCGCTGAGGAGGAGCGGACGAAGCGGGGCGGGGGGGGGGGGGGGGGGCGGCGGCAAGCGGACACCGGCGGGGAGGGACAGGACCGGGGAGGGGGGGAGCAGAGCCGCAGCCTCGTCCCGACACCCAGCGGCGGGGCTCCCCGCGCCTACCTCGCAGCGCCGCCGCCTCGCGGCAACGGCCATTTCCCGTCTTCCCTCCTGCCTGCCGCTGCCGCCGGGAACGCGCGCGCCAGGCTGGAGGCAGCCCCCTGCCGCCGCTTAACCGCCGCCGCCGTGCGCTCACTTCCGGCCCCGGCCCGCAGCGCTGGCGCGGGGGAGGGGGGCGGGCCGCGGCCCTGAGGAGATGGGCGGGGGCGGGGCGGGGCGCGGCGCCGGCCGCTTCCACCGGACCCCGTCCCGGGCGCCCGCCCGGCCGGCACCTCACCTGTGTCTGTCGTGTCCCCCCCGCCTCCTCCCCAGCGCCGCCTCCGCTCGGGCCCGGCCCGGCCGGCAGCGGGTCTCCGCGCCCGCAGGGGAAACGGGCCGGTAAGGGCCGCGCGGCCGGCGGTGAACCGTCGCCGCTGTGGCGGCCGGGCCCCTTCGGCCACGACAGCGGGGGGGGGGGGGGGGGGGGGCTGGGTGGCTCTGAGGTGACCCTCCGTCATTTCCTCCCCTTATCGCCCCATCTTCCCAAGAACGCGCGGCATGCCTGGAAACTTGCACAACGCACCAGAAACGTCCGTCTGGGAGGCAGGAATGAACTTCCTCCGCCGCTGGCCGCGGAGGGAGGGTACTGCCCGTGCCCGCCGGGAACAGAAAACAGGCCGGAGGAAGAGGGTGAGGGGTGACGGCAGCGAAACGAGGGTGCTCCGCAGCACACGGGCTCTAGCTGAAGGAAGAAACGCTGCCGTCACTTGCCAGCGGCTCGGAACAACGCGTTCCACTGAACAGCATTTTGCCGAGTTTAACTTCAGAAGCTACTTCGCCAGCCCCGGCAGCTCCCTGCTGTCAACTCCAACCTTCCTGACATACCAACGCGTTTCAAAGAGACGACGTTTGGGTTGGACCTTCACGATAGCTTCAAAAGAATATAATGCTTTGAGTAAGCTCGAAAGTACCACATCTGGGATTTTATACAAAGTTGAGACAATGGGCCTTGCGTAAGATCTAATTAAAAGTTGTAATGGGCATTTGAAAGTAACAACGCAATTTTTAATGTAGATGAAAAAGAATTCCAGAGAGAGTAACTTTGTGTTCTGTCCATTCAGGGGCTACTACTGAAAATAATCAAATAGTTCAGTTTATGCCTACCGGTATTTTATTCAGCACTTTTAGCACACCAAAGTTCAAAAAAATACAAAACGATTAATGAAGCACAGAAGACACATGAAAAAGTGTCAGTTTAGAAGCTACAATATAAATGAATGAATAAAAGGCAAGTCATAAATACATGGCTGGAAGTGACATTTTCTGTGTGATTATCTATAAACCCCCACCATTTTAGCATCTGAGCATTTTCTATCGGATAAATCTTGACCTAGCACCATTAAGGTCAATGAAAGCCCTTGCAGGTGACTTCAACAAGAGCAAAATGGAGACTTGGAAGGCTGACACAAAGTGTGTCCCTGTAGAAGCATCATAGGCGGGACTCTCATTACACAGATTAAAAAAATTACCAGAGTTCTTGCTACCCTTGTGATCTAAGCCATTAAGAATTTTTCAGGTTGTCAGTTATTAAGAGGAGAAATTGATCCTTTCTAACACCATTCCAGTATTGACAATCAATAAGCCAATTCTGCTCCAAATTTGAACACAGAACAGAGCATCAGTGGAAGACCTCTACTTTGCACTCAAGGTCCAGGTTTCTTTCCAGACTGTCTGTCCAAATATACCTTCTTTTCGGATTGCATTTTAGATTTTTTTTTTTTTTTTTTTGTCCTGGCAGTCGCAGTCATGTCTCCTGGCCACCTCTTCCACTGGGCTCCTGTAGAGATCCTGGCCAGGAGACCACTGTACATGGAGGAGTTAGTGACCCACATAACAATGAGACAGAGGCCTGTGCTGTGCTGCCCGTACAGCCTGGCCTTCAGACCCGTGTTGTGCTGTGGGTATCCCCTGGCCGCAGGATAAACTTCCCAGCTCCCGCTTGGTACCGGCGATTGCACCACCTGCACATCCTTGCCTTTATCTAAAAGTGCAACAAGAGGTTCCCATGTGAACGCCCTTCCTGTCTGGCAGCAGAAGTCACGGACAGAATTGTTTTCTTCTAAGAAAGTCCTAAAATGACTGACATGGGAAACCCTTTTCTACGGATGGGGTCTGCAGAGCATGCTGTGCCTGTTTGATGCTGTACAACTGAGGGTTCCCAGCATCTTCATAATGCTGCCTCTAATAAACAGCAGTTTAAATGATACTTTACAGAGGCGGAGTGCCTTACCGGGATCCTAACAGACCAGCACCTCCTGGTGCAAACCAGTTCCCATGGTGTTTGTGCTGCCTTCCCCCTCACACACGGGTCACATTAAACTGCTCTGTATTACACCTCCGACTCAATGGCCCAGGGTTTAGTCCTGGGACAACCATTTGTCTGTTTCATCCCTCACTAACCAAAGGAACACTGATCTGCTTAGCCTAAATAAAAGGCAGCTACCACATCCAACAATTTCAACAAGATCACGAGTATCTGACTGACCAAGCTCCATCATGTTACATAATACAGGACACTATGACAATGTCAAATATGAATCATAAAAGTTGAGACAGGAAAGGTGATTTGGTCCATTCTATAGATTAGCACAAAATTTTAGACTATTATCAAGCCTGCCTACCAGTACCACAGTAGCTGTAAGAAGCTTCTGTGCCTTGCCTTAGAAATTATCTCCTTGTCAGAAAATCTTCCTGCTATTCTGCATTCAAATAACTTAAACCCATCCTTTTTAGCTGTATCTCATTTTTGCAAAATATTCTAAAGGTACTTCATGTTAAATAGGTACTGATTTCCTTTTATCACACTGAATACAGACTGAATATGCTATTCCCTCCTTTGCTTTCACCCCTTACACTGAAAAGCAACATCAGTACTTTTGCCTCTGCTTTCACTGTTTCTCAGCTACATTCACATTACATATATACCAATTACTGGGTGCACTCCAGAAGCAGTACTAGCCAGTTTTAGAAATAGCATTTGTATATCAGATGCCACGTAGCATTCTCCATAGCTGGGCAGCCAAAATAGTTCTGGTTCAAGAGAGATAACCACTTGGCATTGGAAGCTCAGCTTCTAGGTAAAATGACACTACCCCCTAGATAGCTGAGTCAATGAATGGAACAATGACATAGCCTGCAGACTTGCTTATGAATGGATAATTACAAGTTACACATTCCCACATGAAAACATTACGTCAGTTTTAAAGTATTTCTTATACAGGAAGTTACTAATATGCCCATGTAAATACAATGCACAAGGTGTGTGTCTCAGCAGTCTCACTACCTTGCTACTACATACGTTGTCTGTGATACATTGACCAAATACCACAGCTGCCCTGAGAGTTTTCAGGATACACTTGGTAAAGCAATGTCTTGTTAAAAAAAAAAAAAAGTTGCAGATAGACAAGCAGTAAAAAAACCATACAATTTTATTAAGTAACATTTTTATTAAAATTTAAATTGCACACTACAGACAGAATAAACATGAGAGAATTTGGTCAAATACTTGGAGAAAGTTAAGTGCTGTTCTCACCACCCCGATACTCAAACTTCACAAAAGAATTCCAACACAATATATGCAAAAATCAAATCAACTTGTGTAACTAACTATCCTGACACTGGTATTAACTGGAAATATGAGAAACTGCAGTTGGCCGATGCCTTTTAAAACAATACTTAGGATACAAGGAAGCTTGGCGTATACCCAGATCAAAAGGACGGCTACATGTAACAAAGCATAACAAACGTGTTTTGGTGAAGATAAGATGTGGGAAGTAAAAAAAACCAAAAAACAAAAACCGACAACAACAAAAAAACCACTTTAAAAACAAAATTGCCTGAATTTTCTTCTCACCCTAAAATGCATTTATGTAAGCCCTCCAAGTTTGACAGATTAATGCCTTAATTTAACTACTGGAATTGCTACTTGCCTTTAACTAATTGGAAGGAATAAACTTGATGTCTATTGTTAGAGTGTCCTTTTTGTGAATGGGAAATTCTTAGTAGAAGCACAGGGATTATTAAAGGACAAATGTGTTTCCTCTGACAATAGGAAGATGGAACATATCGTAAAGGACAAAAACCTCTTTGCAGATACCGTGATGTGTACCAGAACATGGTACTGACTTCGTGCAGCACGTCTGTTCCACGGAAATTCCCAAACATTTGTTCATTGGGGTGGGGACAGCAACACAAAGTTCACCCCCCCTCCTGCTGATACGCTCTCGCTGGCACAGACCACGTGCGGGCATCTCACTGCCTCGTGGTCTGGGGGAACGGCACTGCAGGGCTCCCGGCTCGGCAGGGTGGGCAATGCTGCATTTTGGCCAGGTGCGAGCACCCACCCCGGACCAGCCAGCCTCAACATCGTAGTCCCAGCAACAATACAAAGAAACCTCATGCAGTTGTCATTACCGGCGAGCTATGCTCAGTGCTGTAGCTCTTCTTGTGCGTGTGGCCTTCAAAAGCCTTATGGCCTGTGACTTGTATTTATGGAGCAGTTTAGAAACTCGTATTTGAAAGAAAAAGGCTTAATTTGAATTATAAAGTACACTAACTCAGACTACGCAAGAAAGGAAAATTATGCATCTACGTTTACAACTCCAATATCACACTGCTCTTCAGGATAGCTACAAGATTCAGTGAATGTTTGAATTAAAGGCTAAATAGTTTAAATTTATCTTGTTATGCTTTCTTAAAGATGTACATATAAAGAAATCATGTAAAATATACTGAGAAAGTATCAGCTTAAACAGAGTAAATACTCAAAAATCTACCAATCCTCAGCTAATCAAGACAGGTAGTTCTAATGTCCTCAGGGTGACTCTGATGTATTTAAAGGCAACAAGTTTTAAGCCCTAATTCTGGAACATCTGGTAATTTGTATCAAAATTTCAGCTACGATTTTTTAGTCTCTATAAACTTTTTTTTTCTCTGAAAACCAGCAGAGGGAGACAGGTTCTCTTCTACTCCTAAAGAAAGCAAAAGATTTTACTACTTCCTCAAAAATATACCTTCTGAAAACTAAGTATAATTTCCCAGATTAGTCTCACAATGCCTTTTCTCAGTAATTTTGAACTTAATTATTAATACTCACTTTTCTTGTTCTGAGTGTTTATTCAAGCTTAAATGACTATTGCTTACATCTGCAGATGTTTATTCAACAGTATGTTGCTATTAATATTTTATTGTGGATTTCTTTCAGGGAGAAAGGGGATATAGTAATGAATGAAAGAGAAAAATAGGCCCTGGTTATGTTTTTATTGTTTCACTGTTATGCAACAGCTTGCATGTGTTTTTCACATGTGTAAGGTCTGCATATGGCTCTCAAAAAATCTATAAAGTAATTTCAGCTGACTATATACACAAGTTACATATTTAAGGCTCAAACATAAGAAGAAAATTCTGCTCTGCAATCTAAAAATACTGCCAATAGTTTCAAGTGCAAGTAAAACATTCTCTTGAGTTAATTTCTTAGGACCCAGGTCCTGTTTCAGTAAATGGGAATTTAGGCACACTACTACTACAGATCTTGGCACAGAAACTTAGATATGTTCCACACAGTTTAGGCAACATTCTCTACAAAATGGCATGACAGGGCATATATTTGAAATTCTTCAGTGATTTTTCATATTTACCCCCCCCCCCTTTTTTTTTTCAAAAATAAATTATGCCCAGAAGAGCTACTAGAACAGGGAACTGAAGAACAGAAACAATTTAACACATTTTACTACTTGTTTTACTGTAAATACTTTGTAATAACTTTTAATCTATTTTTTCATATAACCTCCTTTTACAGATGGTTTATATAACCAGAGAAGAAATAAGAAATGTTTTTTGGATAGGATGCACTCTAAGTGATATGCACAATTTCTATCATTTGAAGGCTTTAAATGAAATGAAGCTTCTGAACATTCTTAAAATGGAGTAGAAGAGTTAGAAAACACATGCAGAAACTGTGTCACTGCTGCAAAATACTCAGGAGGTACCGTGGGATAGTTGTTAGTCTACAGTATGCTTTGGTAAGGGCTATTAATGTAAGAATGATGCCAGAAAAACCTGAGGGAGAAACTGTGGGCAACAGGATGCATACCTGGAAATAGCAATCATTCCTTGGGTAAAGGTAATTGAGGTAATTGGGAAGACTTCTGGTATTTAAAATCCCAATCACAGCAAGTCATGCTTAATCAGACACCCAAAGGTAGAAGATAATAAAACTTCATACTGACTATTCACTTGAATTATCCCGTATTGAAGAATTAAAATAAAATAACCAAACCAAACCAGCACTACTAGTAGGAATTCTAGAGCAAGAGACTTCCACAGTGATCTCTTTGGCAGGCTGCTAAGAAAGAGGCTACAGGGTCTTCTCCCAGCTGCCCAAATTCCTGCAGCTCCAAGAAAGATTCAAGCTCTCACTGACAAAATCTGGCATTTCCTTTCTGGTACGAGCTAATTGCATGAAGCTTCATGTAGTAACCCTATGTTAATCAGTAACACAACCTCCCGGTTCTTTAAGCACTGCAAGTCAATGGAAATACTCTACTATTAAAAAAAAATTTGAACAATTCCTTATGTCATGCATTTATTTGCAGTCACACAGTGTATATTGCTGAAAAAAATTATCAAGTACCTTCAGTGAGACAGTTCTCATATCCCTGTCCAAGTCTAACTCTGTCATGGCTCTAGCCCTTAATCCTTGTATTTTGGTATACAATTTTTTGTAGTTTTCATAGGGGAAGTTAAGCGCACAATGTGTTTCCTGGAGGACATTTGTAAAACTGGTTTTCAGGTTAAGGGTCAATGATTCAAATTCATCAGATTTTATCTAATGGATGTTCTGGAAGCAGCAGAATTAATTTAAAATGCCTGAAATCCTTGCCAAGATGCTTTAATTGGTAAATAAGCATCTTCTGCTTAGGAATGACAGTTATGTAAGAGTAGATACTGGCACATTATTCAAAGGGATTTATTGCTTGCCTTTGCCGTTTACATTCACAAGCAGAAAGACATTCATGCTTGAGGGACAAAACTGGATACTGTTTTAATGAAAATGATGTACGAGTTTGGTGGAAAACTTTTCAAACAGGATTGCAGTGGTCAGCCCCCAGCAGAAAGAAGCCAACAGCATTAATACGTGTCACAAGTCACTTAACTTGACGCAGCACTTGTGTGCGTGGGAGAAAAAAAGTAGTGTATGCTCATGTATGCACTGCTCACTGAGAAACTTCAAGGAGGACAGCTAATCAGCATACCGCACAGTTCTGGCATCATTACGAACCCCGTCTTTGTAGATATTCCTCATCCATCAGAATAATTCTACCACATACATCAGGAACCCTGTCAGGATCGAGCTTATGCATCCAAGTGTGGGTGTGTAGAACACACTGGGAACGTCACTTCTCATCTTCCAAGGTGTCAGAGAAATCACCTGTCAGCAAACCTTCTCGGGATTCGCAGTCATCCTTCTGCAATGAAGCAGTGACATCAGGCCATGGAGAAATACAGCACTCATCCTAATTAAGAGCAGAGCTCAGGCAGTATTGAAGCATTTGCAAACACAGTATCAATGTTAAGAAAATTACTTGTTTTCCAAATATAAATGTAATACTAAGTTTTAAATAGTAATGGTCCTTTACTTGAGAAATATACTACTGCATAGTCTTTTGGAAGAGCAGAAATTCATCATCCAAATCAGGAATCACATCACAGTAGCATTAAACATGATCTTGTATTGAAAAGCATGACTTTGTATTTAAATCCATGGAAGTTTTGCTCTGGTTTCACTGAAAGCATAGCCTAAAAACAACAAAATTATCTTTGCTTCATCCCACAAAAACTGATGGATGAATCCACCTGCAATGTTTTGGCATCCCCCAGAGGTACCTGGCTGAATCTTTGACCTGTGAGAGACTATATATTAAAATACCAAACTAATGAAAAGCTAGGCCCTCCAGCTATTTGTTCATACTCTGTTAGCAAGGGCATCCTGTCCTTCTTAGTCTCACATTATTAAAAACAAGTCCAACTCTAACCTGGTCATTAGATTATGAAGTAAAATGCCCATCTCCTATCTAATATTAAAAACCTTTGAAAATCCGTAAGGTTTAAGTTGAAAAGCTAGAATTTTTCTAAAAGCAGGTAGTCTTTATGAGATTTAAAACCTGAATAAAGATTAAAATGCTAGTCTTATAAAATGGCCCTACAATGCAGTGAAGTATTATAAATGTAGTTCCTGGCTACTACCTTTTCCTAAAGCAGCAGAGAACATGCAGTACTGATCATCTCTGATCTCTCTCTTTGGTAGAGACTTTAATAGCTTGTTCTAAAGACAGACAGAAGTGGACTTTTTTCAACCCTGCAAATACAAGAAACATTCCCAGCCTTTTAGATAATTCCCTGAATACCTTCAAGTATGCATACAGCTTTCACTAAAGGTGTAAGCCATGGATTTGAAACAGATTTTTTTTTTTTCTCTTTTTCCTAAAATTATTGCTATCACAAATCCTACAGTTTGGAATAGCCAGGCTAAAAATCCTGTTCTCAATTATACCACTTCTACGTGCTTAGTTTTTCTCACATCACAGTTTCATGAACTTTGCAGTCACCACACAGTTTTCTAAGGAAAAGGACAGAGAGCCTGACAGCTGTAGAGGGCTTACACTGAAAGCATTTAAAGAATCCTTCTTTAAGCTGATTGTAGTGGAAATTAAGCTTTACTCATTTTCTATTTGCACCAAAATTAACAGGGTTGATCTCACAGATCACTAAAACATTCCCCAGAAGTTTACAATCTGTTATGTGCAGTCTCAAAAGCTATTATTATGTTGCATTCAGACAAAGAAAGAACGAATGAACGAACCAGAGCAAAAAGCTGAAACTATCTGTTTCCATGACTGTATATCATAATGTAATTTGTTAAGATTCCATGTGACCCCTCAATAAAGGGGATTTGCAGCAAACCCTAGAGTATAGTCAGTCTCTGAAAACCAGGCCACATGGTACGACGTGGTTAAGACCAGAACTCAGGTATTCAGCTTCCCACAGGCTCTTCCATAACTATTAGATTGTTTCCAGAAAGTCCCTTTTAACCCTAAATTACTTCAAAAATACTCAAAAATTTTTAATCTCCTTTCAGATATTGCAATTCAGAAAATTCACCAACCTTTTGGAGCGTAATCACCAATAACATTTTTCCACTGCTGTATTTTTTTTCCTTTTTTCCCCCCTTCTTAAGTAAGCATATAGGTTAAGGAAGCTCACACAAGCATGCTAGGTTATTTCACCACTTAGCATTTTAGCGACCTAACCCAAGTCATTTAGGGTCAAAACAGACTTCTACAACACTGAAGACCCTGCAACTCATTAGAAACCATTAGTTCATCAGTCAAACACAAATGTATTATGCTCTCAACTAAGTGCATACATGGAGATTAGAAAGTACTAATACAGCATGACTAGCACCTTTGCAAATAAAGGACTTCAAAGATATATATACACTGCTTGTCTAATGGCAAAAGGCAGACAGATGTGATGACAGAGTTAGAGCTTTTATTGAAAGCTTTTTTTTTTTATTTTAAACCCATGCTTAAACTCCCATGTCCCTCTCTGATCATTAAGCACTGGGAATGAATATTTTGGGCTGTTGTTTTAAATGAGGATTTAAAAAAAATCTGATGCTGATATTTTTACTGGCTTTGAAAACCCTTAAACGATTAAATAACTTGACTGCAGTCTACTACTAATCCTTAGTGGTACAGAAGTCAGAGTATTTTGATGCAAGACATCAATTCTTGCCCAAAATTTGAGTCCTGTGAGGGACGCTACATCTGCAGTCATTAATGTGAAGGGAGTTTTACCTTGACTAGATGATAAAGCCTTAAGATTGCATCTGAGTATCTAAAAAGAGTTTTGTGTAGTCACGTCAGTTGGTAAAGTTCCTTGAAACCTCAGAAAATAGTATTAATTTAAAAATGGCATGGGAAGCAATATTTGTTTCCATCTCTGCGAGTATAGCAATTCCACTCAACACAAAGACTGTGTGATTTGTTGGGTAGGTTGGGGAAGAATAACTCTTCAGGAGGATTTGCAGGGGCTCCCTATGTCCCTTTGCACAAGAAGTTTTGGGGAGAGGCTCAGACATGCCAGACAAGGACAGATGAAAAGGATTTGCTGCAAGACAGGCTTTCCAGTCACCTTGTAATTAGGTAGCTGAACCTGCACCATTTCTTCGATGAAATTATACATCTGCAGCCTGAGGCTCACAGAAAAAGTTTGGTAACGCTCTTAAAACAGATAGTTCGTTGAGGCAGACCAGTCTGTCTTGGCTTTAGTTCACCAGCCTGCAAAATGGACGTTAGATAACTGTGGTTTTGTGAAACAAGGAACAATTGCAGAGTGCTTTCAGATAGACTGATGAAAGCTTTTACTTTGTACGTTACATTTTTATTGGTGGAGGGTATATAAGGATGTGGGAGTGACACCAGAAGATGTGACAACATAAGCAAAGAAAATAATGTTCAGAAGAAGAACTGTTGTTGTGCTGATCTATTTTATAGGTCAGTCTTTCTCTCAGACATTTCCACCTCCACTACCTTTCACAACTGTAAACACTTTCAGCAACTGCAGCAAGTACCATAAAGAAAGGCACTATTGGCTACCTTTAATCCAGTGTCACCACCAGAAAAGCAGGCAGCATGTAGCTAACCTATTGTAGGAAGCTCTTAGGTGTTGGTTCACAAGGCCGTTTTTCCACTTCTAAGTTGTATCAACAGATTTGGAATCAAAGCTCCTGTTTTTTATTTCCAGTGTGGCAGTTGCTCCAAAACATAGAATAACTTCTTTGCTTCACAATCTATGAAACCCCTAGCTTAACATTTACCTGTTTCACAGAATAAGTATGAACACTAACAACCATAAAATATTTCATATCAAAATTGCCTGCAAGAAGAAACAGTGTCTAAGTAATTATAGTGTGATGGCCATTTAGTTGCACAATTGATTTCATGTTCGTCTTCCAAAATTATTTTAAAGGTATTACTTTTATATTCATACCACTATTTAATTCCTGCTTCTGCAAAAAATATTCTTAAAAGTGAGTGGTAGTTGCAGGAATATGTAGCAATCTTGATTTTCTTTCTCCACATAGTTTTTTGTACACTTTGCTTCAAACTGTCCTTCCCCCACTTACCCCTGTGACATGAGTCATTCAGGTCAACCACGTAACTTTTCATCCAAATTAGAGACATTCAGTAAAATTACTAGTTAGATACCAAAGCAAATGTCTATATAGAGTCCATCTTTTGAAAAAGCTCAAGCTATGCAACAAAATGTTATACTGATCTATGAGTTTTCCTACTCCAGGATATGTAATTTCTTTTGAAAGAGCTTGCATTATGATTTATTTCCATTCCTCTGCAGGAGGTAGAAGCCCGTATTTCCATTTTCTAGACACTCAGCTCAGCAGAGGCAAGAAAATTACAAACAATGCTCTTTCAAATATTCTCACCCAGCCTTATTTTTATGAATACTTTTGGAGGTGAGGAAAACTATTTGCAATGCAGTATTAAACATGTATGAATTGACAAAGAATAAAGATCAATGGTTGATAAAGTACAAAGGGTGACAGAAGCAGAGTGAAACAACTTTTAAGCTACTTTTATGTTTATAACTAGAGTTTATATAGATCAATACAAAACATGCAAATTCCCCCCAGCACATCTTTTGGAGAAACCTCTTTTTAGAAGTTCATCAAAGAAAGGAAAGTTGAGATGATTTCCCTTTCTGTAATAAAGTTGCCCCTCGCCACATATTATTTACACATCTTGCTCATAATACTACTACTGAAGAGAAAGTGTTTCATCTCTGAAGTAGACAAAATGTTTCCTGATGGCCAGGGTCCAAAATAACACAGGATGGAGCAGAACTTGCAACCATATCCTCTCATTCTTGTAATATTCAAATTTCCTCAGCAAGGTTTTCAGGAACAAGATAATGTTGGGGTCCAACAAGGACACCAACAATACTTCTTGCTAAATACTGTTTCTTCTTCCAGTGTGAGGAAATAAATACATGTTCAGTCTACAACTCATTGTTCCAAGGAGCACATAGATTTTTTTGTGTGTGTGTGTGTGTTTTATTTTCAACTCCCCAAACTGTAAATATTGCCAGCACTATTCTACAGATGTCCACAAACATGCATATTTCATTTCAGCATAACCAGATGAAACAGTGGACAAAAGGGTGCTTTACGCTGTAGAGAGTCTAGAAAGGTTGGGGAAATGGCTTCCAGACCAGAAATGCTCTTGCTACCCTTTCACCACAAGATTCGGTCCTCAACACATTCCCCATGGAAGAGTAGCGGGGAAAAACAAATAGACTCCAGACAGGCAGGGGACGGGGGAGCGAGAGCCACCTCTCCTCAAACATCTGTGGAGCACAAAAATGAAAGGCCATGAATTCTGGTTTAAATCCTCCACTTGCGTATTTCCTGAAAAACACTCAATACACACATTCACCTGCATGCTTGCTCAGGCTTGTGCATGCTTATGCTCACTTGCATGCTCACCAGTATGAATATACACTGATGCATCTTTACATTCACTCACAGGCATCCCACGTGCCCGTTTGCTCATACGCTCCAACTCCTGCTCTGTCTCACGCCCATGCTCATGTGTACTCACTCACACTCAGCTGCATCCCCTTGCACTCACGTGTGCTTCCCCCATCCTGTGAGATTTTTCTTGCTAGAACAACTAAACTCATTCTTCGGCCATGCATTTTGTATTTTCAACACCAAGTGCTGCTAATGGCACCAATTATTATTTTGTATGCAATTAAAGATAAATCCTTACCACGAACTAAGTACCATTATTTAAAAACCTAAAGGAAAATGAAGACCTTCGGTTCATACAATTCATCACAACGCAAGGTAACAGCACTTTTCATCCACAGTGCCTAAACTTTTCACGTGTAGGTAAGTGAAAAGCATGCTCTGAACTTTAATCTCTCAAAGATACATCAGATCCTACCTCATCTTTCTCCACAAAGCAGTTAAAAAGCTTATACTTTAACTCTGATTGGCAATCCAGACCAAAAGGTGGGACAACTTTGCAGAGCAGAAGACAGCTACGAAATTGCAACACACAATACCAAGGAAAGACAGGTGGCAATATTCAGCATGTACCTTTGAATCTGCCACCTGATCTGATTGCTTGCTTCTTGTGTTATGAGAAATAGCGACCATTTCTACTCACCTCCAGCATGCCACTCATTACATTACAGGAACAGACCCGCATGTCATATTTACGATACAGGTGCACAATGGATTTATGCAGTAATGTAACAATCCTTTGCATTTTATGCTATCATTTTCCTAGCAATTCCATTATTCCTAATACTTGCTATTTTGACCACCACTGAGCATTGCACTGATGTTTTCAGAGAACTTTCTTATTACACATCCACAATCTGAGCAACAAAAGAGCTAGTCCAGAGTTTGCCATTTGGGATGAAAAAAAAAAGAAAAAAAAAACAAAATCAAGACTGTCTTCTTCAAGGCAAATAAGTTTACATTACTAAGACATTTGCTGCTTTATCACCCAGCTACTGAGTACTCTGCAGATCCAAAGTAAAAGGTCAATTTTCAATTTTATTACTCTAAGTAATTACCTGTCATCAACAAACTTTCTCACATCATTTTGTACCCCCTTTAGGATCATTTATGATAACATTGAAGCACAGAGGCCTGGTACAAATTTCTGGGAAACATCATTGCTGACTTCCCCCCATTAGTCCAAGGTTATAGAAGAAAAATAACAAATAAACCAAAAAACCTAAACACCACAAGAATAAAACCCCCATGTTGACTCCCACTTTTTTCCCCTGCAATAACTGAGTGGTAAACACATGCATATAATTGTGACAGGGCAGAAGTAGATGTAATTTTAAAAGACAGGCATTTTTAAAAATTACTATGACAATCTTGTAAATATCTGGTAGATACTTAGCCTTTGCCTAACATTCAGATGCTGCTCATCTGCTTTACAATGACAGTTGCATTATATAAACTGCAGATGACTTGAAAAAATATGTAATAAAATATTGATTTAGACAAGAAATCAAATGAAAACTGCATCAGGAATAAAGTACTACATATTCCTTTAATGAAACATTTATGGTACTTCTTATTCTGCATGAAATTTGTGCGATATACATACACAGTATATCCTTTACCACAAGTCTTTTTTTTCTACTTCTTTTAATATTTCCATTAGTGGAAACGAGAAGCCAAGAAAATGCTGTAAGCGATACACTTCTTGCTGCAACCACAGTACCCTACCTTTTACTTCTTGTTTTTCTTGCTGTTCGTTATTATCTCATTTCCAAGCCATCCTCTCTTCCGTTGAGAGTACCAAAATAGCTTGTACCAACTTAGATGTCTTATCTCCTTCTTAAGCAAGATATCATTCCTCTTCTGTCTTCCCTTTGCGACTTTTCCATGTTGCTTCAAGTCTGAAATTATCCTCATGTCCTGTACTAGTATTCATATTTTTCTACACCTTCAAAACAGTGAAACCTGTTGGTTTTTTTTTTTAAACTATGCTTTCTTCCTCAATTTACTCTGTTCTTTCCTTCTGAACATACTATGGGTCTTGCCTCAGTTCTAACTATAAGCATTTTGGAGGCAAGATCACACCTGTTTCTCCGACCACATCTCCTTCTTTGTTTCTAAAGCACCCTGCATCTTTACCAGGTTTTGGTAAATGTGCATGTAACTAATCTTCCTCTACAGAATAAAAACTGTCTATTTTCTTTTTCAGTCAGTGTAGACCTGAAATTTTCAGGCAAGCTTCCCTTCTCCGATCTCTAAAGTCCTGAGTCACTAGCTTGCTCGTTTAGAAAAATGTATTTTACAAAATCTTACAGAAATGTAAACAAATACTCAAAAGGAAGTAGGCATAGACCTAAACATATGATTAAATACTTTGCTGCACCAAGGCCTAAATATTCCTGTTTCCAAATGAAGTTATTTGGCTGATAAATTTCTGTTTAAGAGTTGCTGAATTTAAAAAGTGAATCTGATTAAGCATGTTTACCTTTATAAAACATTTTTATAAAACCCTTTATCAAACCCTCTTTGATCAGACTAAGATTTATTATTTTTGTTCTAGGGTAGCAATCTTATTAAAATTCAGTAAATAAAATTTTCTATTATGAAAATATTTATTTCTCCTCATCCTTTCCAACCCTTTCCAAGTTCACAATGTATTTTACTTTTCCTTTCACTTACAATATACAGAAAAAAATATTTTTTATAATTTTAAAATTAGAAAATCAGTCTGAAAATTAATACATCACTCTGAAATCTGCAGCCAGAAAGCCAGATAGGTACATACCCAAGAAAGTACAGGCAGAAGATGAGAGATAATATAGGATCACTTCAGACTTACAAACTTCCATAGACAAAGAGCTCTCTTGTTCTGTGTCTGAGCTGTTCAGTACCTAACAGAAAAGGGACCTGGAGTTTCTACTACTGCAATATAAATAGTTGCAGTTACACTGATAACTCGTCTTTATTTTAGAATTTGGGTTTTGGTTAACATTAGAAGACAACGGATTTTTTTCTCTACCTCTCCAAATTAACTAGTGTAATGGAATTCTCCTCAAGAGTTGCAATAAATAGGTTCTCGTTATATGTCATTGAGTAGATGACTAAAACCAAAACAGGAATGAGAAATCTCTAATAACCAACCAGAACAATCCATCCAGTTTTTCATTCCAATTAATCACATGACATGACCAGAAGCAGATCCACCAAGGGACCAAACCACAGGCACTCCCAGTCACCAAGAGGCACACATCCCACCCCGTGGCTGTGGTCAGGCTGCCAGACGTGCCCCAGATCATGGAAGGGGGCACCGGCACAGCCCCAGAAAGCCAGGGATCCACCCTACCCAGAGGTTCTCCACCCTTCAGTAAAAGCAGGTTCCAGTCTGACATGAAATAGCCACATAGTCTTTGGAGAGAGAAAAATAAGTAGCATAACTAACTAGGCTACAGTACTTATCAGCTTGTGACTGACAGAGGGTGAAAACAATCTTGAAATAGTCAAAGCAATGATAGAAATCTCCACTCCAAGCAGCAGGCCTTACAACAGCTTGGGACCTGAGAGAAGGAAAAAAAAAAAAAAAAAAGATATTATCATCTTTCAGCTGTTGGTTATTTGTTTTTAAAACTATAAAATCTTCCTGCTTGTGCTTTCTACTAAGGGGTGAGGTATTGCAAATTTAGCATAGAATAGCTGCAACACTGTAAGAGCATGTTGTGGTTTAATTCACAGCAACTTATTACTGAATTCATACATTTGGCTTACAAAACCACAGGTTAGAAATATTCCCTCCTCCCAGCCTGGAAGGGGTTCTTAAAATTGACTGCAATTTTCAGCTCTGAATTGCAACATTTGGATTAGTTCTATACAAAGTCTTTTGTTCTACATTTCATTTCCTAGAAAGGCTTCTACTAGCCAAAAGTAATATACAATGCTACTGCAATTCTGTAACAGAAAGATGTATCTTGCCTCAGTAAATTCATCTCAGTTGTATAAGGAATAATAAATCAGTTCCATATATCTGCTACTAAAGTAAGACTGTCTACGTATGAATTAACAACAGAAGATCTGGCAAACTCTTCCCTGTGTAAAAGACAGACTACACAATAAAAAAAAATTGCTAAAATTACAGCATAATTCCTCTACTCCCTTTTTAGCCAGGATACTCGTACCAGGGCTTAAATGTAAGGAAGTAATTTTGTTGAGAGAAAAGCTAACCCTGTTACAACAGGAGGCAACGCCCACAACATGGGTAATTCTGGTACAGAACAGTCTCCTGAAAGCCAGGATATGGCCATAACTGATAAGCTCGGAACCAATAACTACAGTAGGATAAAGAGTTTCAAAAAAAAGGGTAGTATTATTCAGGGAGGACATGAGCTGTACTTGTTCAAACTGGGGAAAGATACCAGGCAGAGGTCTGCTAGAAAAAGAAAACTTTTGGGCCATACACTAAGCTAAGTAGAAACTCGTATAACTCCTCTGAAACCAATGCCTCCTCAAGGAGACATAAGCCACAGCAGAGTCCCATCACTGAATTAACTGCCTTCTTGCCTGCCACTTTCATATGAAGTCAACAGCCCTCCCACACCAGATAAATTAGGCACTTAACCGTGACACTCTTTACAATCACTATTTTATTTCAATTTCATGTCTGTGGTTATGCCTATGAACTCATTGCTGTGGGGAAACACAGTGAATGACTTCAGCAGCCTCAGCTCTGCAGCCAGCAGGTACTTGTACACCTCACAGGAAACCACACGTTGTGCTAGCTAAGCATGAGTTTTTCAATACCAGCATTGCCACAGCCATAGAGGCATGGAGAATAAACTCTGTTCTCATTTCTGTGTTTTTTTCCTAATTCAAATGAAACAAGCAACAATATGCCTTCTGCCACTACTGCTTCTTCCAGTAGACAGAACTGGGCGGGGGGGTGTACTTTACCATCAGCCTTGAAGTTATCAGCTTACTCTGTGGTTAAAATATTAATGCTAGTAAGTTAGCCTTTCTACCCACTTTTACTCTGAGAAAATAACATTTGCTGCTGCCAATGGCAAAAGCAGCATCTGTCACTGTGTTTCCCAGAGCAGAGAGACAGAAGAGGGAGATTACGGAGCCAAAGTTTAGGACTACTGCTTCAGAGACATGTGACTACCTAACTCTTTGTTCTGCTGATGAGAGTTTTTATATCAATAACCTTCCACAAAATAAAAAAAAAAAACAATCCAGGAAAAAGTATCAAGGACACTCTGATACATAGGAGGCCTCTTGAAATCCTACCCATTTTTTCTAACGTACTGGAACAGGGTAACAAAACAGTAGCCAAAGATAGTCCTTTCTTTCACTCTGCCATACTATGTCCAGCGTTAAGAACAGTGTTTCTCAGTTTCAGATTAAGGTAACTGCTTCCCTTGCAATGTTAAAATCCTTAGCAGCTTTCAAACCCCACAGCTTCCTGCATGTTGAAACTGGTGTGACATTTAAGAATCCAAAAAGCATCTTCTAAACCATCTAAAGTAGCAATCAAACAGCTTTAGAAGCTGTGTGGCTAAAGCCAGGGGAGATCTGAGCTAAACAGACCCAAAAAAACAACATACAAGCCCAAAAGAATTAAGTGAAAGAAAAAAAGAAATGGCAAGAGCCAGAAAAAGGAGAATGAATCTGTCAATCTCAATAAGCCTAACATCATTTTGTAACTTATAACAGAAGGAAAACCCGCTTGAGAAATTTAGAAACCGACTTAGAAATAAAGCAGGAAATCATAACAGAACAAACCTTGTCACTGCATTAAAGTGAGTGTATTTTGATCTAATGGTATACACCAAGATGAATTTTCTTGCATTCCGATATGCCAGGCTTCTCATGTATTGACCAGTGTCAGTACAGCTATTGCACTACTGCCTGGGCACCTGCCCTGTTGGTTTACAGGATGTTTGTGTAAACTGGCCATGGATGTTTTTACCATCGTATATTCCAAATCAGCCACTGAAGAGCTTGACGTTGTGCCTTACTGGGAAAAACAACATTGGATGTCCCATATTACCAATAGCATCAAGGGCACAGCTCCACACAGCTTTTTTCGTTTTGGCACCAATAGCTGTTTAAAGAATTTCCAACTCTCCCCCATGCTCCCCTTCACTGATGCTAGTAAAGGCAGAAAAAAAAAGTGCATATATTTTAATATTTCCAGCAGGAAACTGATCTACCCTGCAGCCTTGCAAACACCTGTACAAATACAGAAGACAAAACAGTATGGCAGAGCACCATGTTGTAGGCTATAACCTTAAACTAAGCTGCAAAAAGCGAGGATGATCATGCTCCCAGAAGGCCAACTAAGTCAGTTATGGCCAAACACTACCCAGCGCACTAGAGGTTTTCCTTCCTGCCTTATCATGTAACTGGCTCCTGACGACACGTAGGTGAGGATGCTGGGTCGCTGCCACGCAGGCAGAGCACGATCTCCCTGCCTACAGCAAGTCATGCTTGTGGAGCCGGTTACAGGTCAAAAGGTCCGGTCCCAACTGGCTCTCCTTATGCAACGTTGTGGTTTACCCGGATAAAATGCGGAGCTGCAAGTTTACAGGTTCTTTTTGCACATATTTGTGGCACGCTTTCAACTGAATTTTAAGTATCATTGTATGTTTGTTTCAACTGTTCCCATCAGAACAGCTACTCAGTTTTTTGCTGCAAGTTGTTTGTGGTAAGTGACATGTGTGTACAAATTTATGCTTAATAAATTCCAGTGCTTCCAGGTCCCCCAAATGAGTCTACAAACTAGTAAGGAATGCTAACTGACCACAAAACTCTGTTTCTAAAGTGAAAAATAGCGTAGGAAAATTATTTTGTAGTATTGAACAGTATCTCCGTGAGAGACAGGGAAAGCTCCAACTAGTGTCAGCCCTATTACTTTAATAGCTTTCTATTACCACAGATGTCATTATAGACAGTTTACATTCCCATTTTTTCTTTCACATACATAACCGAGAAGCTACAATTTCAACCACTGCTTTGGACTCCAATTCTCATTATAATTAAGCATTCAAAACCCGATAACAGTTTTGAGTATCTTGCCTAGACTGCGCAAATCCCTCAATAATTTACTTTTTCCTCTTGTTTATATAAACTATTGCAACAGTTCCTTAAAAAAAAAAACAACTTAACTTGTAGATACTTGTCCTGTAAATCAGAATAACAGAAATACAATGCACAGTGATAGAAGTTTTTCACTTTTGCACATGTCAATACATCTTTGTTTAAACATGAGTACAGGCTCACAGTATTAAGAGGTTACAACTAGAATCTATGCTTATTCCAGAAACAGTTATTTTTATAGGAACTATAGCGTATTTGCTGTTACAGCTGGTATTTACCTAGCTGCTAACTTTTCTGAATAATTTCTGAGCACTTTTAGTGTTTGCACAGGTGTTTGCAAGGCTGCAGGGTAGAACACACAGACGATATTAGACCAAAAAAACAGGTACGACACTTTGGAACAGGGTGGGAATGGAAAACCACACATCGAACCCCAAGCATAAACAAATGTGCAGGCCAAAAATAGTTTCCGAAATTGTTTAATCTGCACAGAGGTCAAGATTTCCCCCCACCCCTCTTTTTCTCCTCTGTTTGTAAGAGAAAGGGAAAACCAAGTCCGAACACAGTAAGGCTCAAAGGGGTAAAAAACAGCAAAAAGAAGGAGCAGTCCTGGAAAAGGATGCCCGAAAATACATTTTCAAACTCCCATCTGTCAGTTCGGCACCGGACACGTAACGGTCAGGATTTACTCCAGCCAAGAGAAGGTTTGCACAAAGCCCATCCGCCCGAAGGAGCCGGTTTTCACAGCGGTACCAAGGGAAGCGACGGCATCCGCGGGACAGAAGGAGCTCCCGTCCCCGGGGGGCCCGCGGCTGCCGGCAGCGGGCGGGCGGGCGGGCGGACGCGCTCCCGCCGCGGCCCGAGCCAACGGGAACACCTTTGCCTCCCGCCACGCAGCGAGGGGCGGCCCACCCGGGGCGGCCAGCCGTTCGCACGGGCAGCCAGGACGTGTGGAGAAGGCGGCACCGCGCCCCGGCCCGGCCCGGGCCCGGCGCGTCTCCCCGGGGCTTCCCCATCCCCCCCCCCCCGCGACTAACGGGCCCCTCGGGGCTGCCCAGCGCCACAGCCCGGCCCCCCCCGCGCCGCCCAGGTACGTGCCCGCGTCCCCACCTCCCCCGTGACGCCAGAGGCGCGCGGCCGGGGCCCGCCCCCGCGGCGACCGCCACGTACCTTCTCGGCGCAGGCGGCCACGGCGGCGGCCCGGCCTCTCGCGTAATCTCGCCTCGGCGTCCGGCCGCTTGCCCAATCAGAGCCCTCCGCGACGCCCGAGCGGGGGTCAGGTCCGGCCAATCCCCACGCTCCGGGGGGCGGGACCTGTCCCCATGGCAACGGGAGCCGGGGCCGCCGGAGTGCTGTGGGGCTGTCGCGCTGTCGCGCCGCGCTGCACCGCACCGCACCGCGCCGTACCCTACCGCACCCTACCGCGCCTCGCCGCGGTGCCGAGCCCCGCAGATCCTCAGGAGGACGCCCGGGGGACGCCCCCTTCATCCCCGCGCCCAGGAGATACCTCGCCCTTAAGAAGCAGCGGCTCCTCTCCCACCGCAGGGGGACCGAAAGGTAGCATGGCCCGCCCCGGGCCGCCCCCGGGGCGGCGGTGCCCCCCTCGGTGGCGGAGGGGGCCGGCGGGAGGCGCCCCGCGGGCGCGGAGCGGAGCGGAGGCCTCGCGGCGGGGCAGCTCCTGTCAGGGAGAACCGTTGGCCGGCGGGGGGGCGGCCGGGGCGGGGGTGCCCTCCCTGCTGTCAGATTTGAAAACACGAAATAACGGTCATGGGGGGGAAACGGTGCCGGGAGGCGGGCGGGCGGGCAAGAGAGAGCAGCCCGCCGAGGCGAGGGGCTTTCTCGCGGGGGGGGCGGTGGCGGTATGAGGGGAGAAGCGAAGTTTGACCGAGAGCGTCCTGCCGCCCGTCAGGAGGGAGGCTGCCCGGGTTTCTCTCCCTCCCTCCCTCCCTCCGGCCTTCTGGCACGGGTGCCGTCCGCCGGAGCCGGTGGCTTTTCAGGAAGTAACGCTTCAGCAGCCCCGCTGATGGGCGCGTAAGCAGTTCGCTCTAAAGCACCACGAGAAACCAATGCATACCTGGCAGCAGCAGCAGCAGAACCTCGACTGGCTGGTAACTGCACAACCCGCAGGAAAAACTTAGGCTGCTTTGCCCAGGAGATTAGACTGATTTCACTAGAAAGGGTACAGCTTTTCAGCGTTATGTTTACTGTAGTGCCACTGGAGGAGGTGGGTAAAGTACTCTAGTGTCAGGCTAGCCGCTGTACTCATAGAAAGTATTCCAAAAGAGGAAAAGGTTGAAACATGGTTGTAGAGAGGTAACTTTTTTTCCTGAAATGAACGTGGTTATGGTTTCCAGAAGAGTTCACGTTTGGCAACACTTTTTAGTAAGCCTGTAGGAGAAAAAGCCTCTGTTGAGTCGCAAGTATTTGCTGTGGAGAAATAACGTCCAGTGTTTTCAAAATTAGACCATCACAGTAACAACAATGAAGCACCAGTACACCATGGTATCAAGTTCAACGTGGAGGTTTGCTTTGGGGTTTTTTTTTTTTGTCATCTTGTTTTCTCCCACTCTAAAGAAAAGGCCTGTAGTTGCCTCAGTATTGGTGCAGTTCTACCCCGAATTCTGAAGTGACTGTCCCTCTCAACTAAACAGAGCAGCACAGGAAAGATTTCTGCTCTGAAGACTGGATAGGAGATGAAGAGCCACTAAAAAATTGTTTGAAAAATTGTTTGAAACCAGGTGCTGTTGTAACCATTATGGGCCTCCACTTAAGACTCACAAAAGGTTTATGGGAGAAGCCCACATTTCTGTGAGCACTTTAGGTCCACTTACATCTTTTACTGGTATTTCCTACACAATGATCTCGTACAGTCACAGTGCAACATCCACCATGGGCTGCAAATTATTAACCTGATTACATATAGTACCTCCTAACTGTGATTAAGTATTTTCCTTTTTACTCACTACTGTAATCTTATGGATGGTGGCAATATTTTATTTTAGAATAAGAAAGATAGTCATATTAAAAAAAGTAATAACATGTCTATCATTAAACAAATTGTGCTGTAGTAGAACAATGTGAATCTCATTCACTTCTAACCAAGATAATTAACTAAACAAAAAGGGGGAAAGCAAAATTATAAATTAATATTGCCCATTGGGTCTGCTTAAATCTTCCATTAGCTATTGTATGTGAAGGCACCTAATGTAGGTATCTGATGTAAATTTGCTTGTGACTTGATGCTATAATACAGCTCGAGATACCATTATTTGGCATCTGAAATTATGTTCAGAAAATCCTATCAGGCAAATAAAAACTAAGCAACAACAAAAAAAAAGAATTCTTTTTTATTAAGACTAAGGAGAAGTTTCCATAACTTGGCTGTGTAGTAATGGTAGTACTGCTGAACATAAACTTTCGGTTCATATAACCCAAGTTAAAGGTTTTCTGTCAAAAGCTGCCCCCAACTGATATGTATATAACTGAAATTGTAGTCATGAAAGGGGAGAGCAGTAGTTCTCTGAGACAATAAAAAATGTAAAATATTATATTGACTCAAATGTCAGAGGTGTGGAAATATTGACCTATACTTCAAGTGATATACTGACTAAACAAATGCGCTTTACAAAAGAAAGATAAAATCCTTTACTGTTAAGTTAAAAGCCGATAGCAGTGTTGCCTTGATTTGAACTCCTGTTCAACAAAGGCATTTATCTAGTGAGGTATTGTGCTCTTGTCTATTTGATTGCTCAGTACACAGAAGAGATCTCTCAGAAGTTCCTGATAGATATATAGGAATCCCTTCTGGTAAGGGATATGCTTGTAGGTCGCTAAAAACATGGCCAGGTACTTAAGCCAAATCAAATGAAATCGGAGGCAAAATTCATGTTAATTTCGACAGTTTTTGCTCTTGCTTACTATGCATGATTTGACAGTTAGAAGAATGAAAGAAACTGCATTTTATTAGAACCGTTTTAATCATACTCAGTTGTAAATATTATTCTTCATCACAGGTAATTCAGGAAATTTATAGACCCTTTTTGTGATAACATTTCTCATGCTTTATATTATTTGTAAAACAAGAGTGGCATATTTATGCATATTTGGATTCCTAAGCAAGTAGAAATCAATGTTAATTAGCAAATTATGGGAATAAATCTCACTAGGCAGCTATCATTAAGTGCCTAAATATTTTAAAATCTGGCTCTGTATCATTAGATCTAGATTTATTCTTGTTAGCTATTTTGTGTTTTCTTTCAAAGGGGAAAAAAGTACCTTGAAGTCCTGGGGCATTCAAGGTTTACTGTAGCATCATTATTTGTTATTGACTAGAGCAAAATCCATATTAGTAGAATAATTGAAATGCTGTTTGATTTGAGATTAGGGTTTGAGCAAATACTTTGGTTGCATGTAGTAGCATATTTGAAATGAGGTTGCTTTTTATGCTAGCACTGACAAAATTGCTGTTGACAGTTATACAAAATGAATTTGTGAGATTCCAGGTGTGCTATTATATTTTGTTCTATATGGGAACTGAATTTATAGTACAGGAAGCTGTATTTGTAGTGGCAATTATTTTTTATTAATTTACTTTTGAGGTTGATAGGAGTTATATCAAGTATGCCTTGAATTCAATACAAGCGTTTGCTTGAGTATTGGCTTCATAAATCTTTTTGGTTTAGCCAACTTTATTGAAAAGAATTGATAAAATCATGCAAGTTCCTTTTAAAAACGAGACTAACATTTCAGCATTCTTCAGTTAGTAAGATAGCTTTGTAGACACTGATACTTATTTTTATGAAATGATAGGGAAGTTCCTTGGAGGCAGGTAGTATTATAAGTACGCATGTGTATTTGTGTATGTGCACAGAGGTTTTTAAATAATGAACCATTAACATTGCAACAAGAAAAAACAGTTTTCTTTTCAAACTTCACTTATGACAGAGCTAAGCACGTGTAGCAGCAGGCCATATGTTTTGCTTGTATGCCATCTTTATTTCTGGACATACAGTTGCATTGTAAATAGTACTTGCTGCTTTCCCACTTGAGCATTCATAGTTTGTGTTACTATATAATATCCCCCAGCATTTGGGTGACTCAATAAAACAGATGAAGTATATTTATTTTTAAAAAAGGTTCTGTCAGCAAATGTTGTACTACACAGTTGAGGCATGCTGTCTTTTCCGAGAAGCTGAAAAAAGAAGCTGTTCTATCAGCCAACTTTTGTAAAGAGAATGAAGCAGATAAAAGTGCAGTGAGAAAAATGTAGCTAATACACGTCAAAAGAAAAGAATTAAACAGGATGAGAAGAAAGGATTCTACTGCCTTTATGTGCTTAAAGAATACTGTTTTATATAAAACTATATTTACGTACAATATTAAAATGCTTCTTGAAAAAATAAGGAATGTCTCCTGGTGCGGAGAATTGCATGAGATGTATTCTAACAAAAGATTAGGACAGCATGTCCAGGTTGAAACCTGTTGGATTTTGGCTAGAAAAAAAGAAGCAACATCTGAATTATGGGGTTAATGGACAACTTTGACAGAAGAGAAAAAATACTTGAAGGATAATGAAAGGAAAACTGTTGCTGCTTGTGTGGATGGGACATTTACTGAAAGAGGAGAGGGAAAAACGATGCTTACATATTAACTTTTAAAAGGATGAATTCTCATTTGGGAAGAAAAGTATGCAGGTGTTTCTGTATTTTGAAAGATAACTTGTAAAGGGAAAACTATTGCAGACTGTAGCCGTTTCCCTTTTTACATTGTTTTCTGCTCATGTCTTCAATGAGAAATCTATATCTAGAGGATTGGTGACCTAGTGAAAAGACGTCTTCACCACAACCAAAGGTTTAGCTTAGCATCTTGAGCTGAAACATGTTTTTGCACTTCCTTCTCAAAATTGTTGCCACATTTTAGCCATGCTAATACTGGATTAACTCACTGGACTAACGTTGTGAAGAGGATGCATTAACTGTAGATTAATTGACTTTCATTGTTGGTTAAGGTATGATAGCTTACAGTGTCTGTGCTGCAAGTCCTCCTGAAAGAACAGGGAGGAACTAACACTGATACTTCAGGTGTTTCCAAACAGAAAATATGGCAGAAGAATAATCTGTTTCTGCCTAATTTCAAACATTTAATGTATTTTTTTTAAGATTTTATGAGCTAATCAATTTATATCTTTGCAAATAATTCTTAAAGAAATGGAAAAACCCATGGCATTAAACGTTCTCTGTTTAAACTGTGATATATGGACAGGTATATCACTGTTTCAGAGAGATGAACACAGACTGCAGATGCTAGATGGGTATCTCAAACTGCTGAAGGAGTACTTTACATAATATTTCTAATATCCTCATTTTAGTACTGAGGTTAGAATATTCGTAGGAAGATGAAAATCAGTAGATGTCTTACCTCTTTCCTGTTTTGTTTTGTTTTGTTTTTTTAATTCACTGCATATGAAGATTATTCGCTTCTCCAATGTACAGCATTAAAATAGGAAGTCACAGTATAGTCATGACTAGAGAATATTGCTATCATCCTGCGTGTCTGCACTGTATCTCACACAGGTTTAATTACTTCCATATTAGATACAGCAGGCATATGTGAAATTTTATGAATAGGTAGGCTTATTTGTGTATTCTATAAGTCTGGACTTATGTTTACGTTGCCCATCAAGGTATGCATGGATTTGGCGAGTGCAAACATGCAATATGACATTTACAATGTCATGCTATCTTACTTCATAATCATCTGCTGAGCTTCTACACGTGCAGATGCTACACACTGATATCACTATGTGTTTTTGCCTATCTCAGTTTTAGAAAATTTGACATTGGGTGTTACTCCCTTAAAAATATTTGTGCTTTGCTAGGAAGGTGATGGAGACGTCAGTACCAGAATAATGCTGTTTTCCGGAAATAGGTGTTAAGTTAATGAAAAGTAAATTTTCAGGTTTATATTATAAACACCTGGCAGTTCTGTAAAACAGGTGTGCTAATGGTATGTTTAGTTGCTTGTGTTAATGTTGCTAGAACAAACTCTAGAAGCTGCATTTTATACTTATCTTTCAAAGCCCATAGCTCTTTATAATTCAAATGTCCGATCCTGTTCCACTGAAGTTGATAGGAATTTGTGATTAACTTTAGTGGGAACAAGATCAAGGTTGCTGGCAGACAGCCTGCTTCTTTTCTTTTCCAATTGTATTTTTCTGTTCATGCAAGTACATTGGTGGCTCTATTTTCTGCTGACTATCTCATTCTCTTGGCTCTTGCTCTGTTTTTTTTAAAATACTTTATACTCAGAGAGGTTTTTATTTTTTGTTTTCCCTGACAGCTTAGGATATTAGCTTTGTTTATAAACTACAGTATTTGTCAGTTCTAGAGCACTACTTTTATGATTAGCTCTCTTGATATATTACAAGTAGAAATGTTTGTTTATACCTTTAGGAAAGATGAGATTGGTTTCCGATACAAGAAGATTAGAGTTGTGCTACCTTTTCATCTAGGTGGGCTACATGTCTTTGACTAAAATCACACACCCATGGCCAGGCACGAGGATGTATGCTGTGCATTATGTACCCCTGATGACAATTATCAACTTGACATTGCTCCTCTTCTGCAACACCGTGATTGTCTGTTGAACTTGGTGGCTCTGAGTCCTTACAGAAGAAACCACATTCCTGGGTCAGACACATAGATTCACCCTAAAATGGCTGGGAAGAGATGGTCATCCAGGAATGGGTTTCTCAAAAGTCAGGAACTCTTGAAGGTAGCTGGCAACAGGCTGAGGGTGGAATGAACTCTTAATAGTAAAGTGTTTAGTGGAACAAAAGCTGGAACCCCGGTTTTCCTCTCATGCTGCCTCTTGTCACTCTTCCCTCTAGTTCCTGAATTTGAGAATCACGCTGAGTTTTTTTCTTGCATGTGATTAATATTAGAATTTGCAATGGGCCTGGTTTGTCTCTTCTGATACGCGTCAGAGTAGAATGTGCTCAGTGACTCAGCTGTGACTGTCACACTCTAAAGGTTGATGCATGTCTTAGTCACCTGCTTTTATTGAGGGAATTTTGATGAATATAGTCCTGGACTAATAGATACCTAAATACAATAACTCTGTCTTTACTAGGTAATTATTTTTTATTGTAATAAATGTATTTCTAATTTGCTTGTTAAAGCACAGATTGTGTAAACAGTTGAGTTCCTCAAAATACCATGGGAAATCCTGTGTTAAGCATAGTAGTCAGCAAAGTCAGCTGTAATTATAGAGATATCTTTTGCTTATCCATTTTGGTCTTCTCTGCTTTTAATTCTTCCTGGTACTTCTGGATTTTTTGGCCTGTTTTATCAAAAGGGCTACAATAAAAACACCCTATGTACAACCTGAAACAAAACTGCCTGATGGGCAGTAGATAGCCTTATTTTCAGAGCAGCTTATTATGTCAAATAGATGTGAAGAACATGTTGTGGTATCATCCAGTCTTTCCCATTATGTATGACAGCGTGTAATTACAAAGAATGGTATTTCCAAGGGAACCCAAATTGCCCATGAGCACAAATCCCACAGAAAGTCAGCAGATCCAATGGCACTTAGTTTGATGACGGCTTTTGATAGATAAGCTCTGCTGACTACTGCAGGGGTAGTTTAAGATGATATAGCTGCAGTTGCCCATCCCAAATCCACTGGAGATTAGTGCTCCCTGATATGAGGTTTGGCAGACCAACATGGTTGCTTATATCTCAGTTGTTTCAGTTCAGCATGGACATTTTATCTATCAGTTTTCCTGAGTAGCAAGGGAAAAAGTCTTAAAAGTTTAACGGTGTACGCCGCTTTGGCCTAAACGGGCAATCCCCATCTCCACAGTTATTCACGTTACTAGAAGATGTAGGTCATCAGCTTTAAAAAGATTATTTATGTCTTTAAAATGGATCAAAGACCAGGTGTCATTGTTGAAAGTGTTGGCTTTAGTACGTGCCATGGGCAAAGAATGAATCAATGCCGTTAACTATGGCTAGCACATGGCTTCTCTGCCATGGTTCATCTCACTACCTGACCTGTTGGTCTTACATGAAATCACCATGCTCAAGTAATAGCCACATGTGATTTTCAAAAACACTGTTTACGCACCTTACATGAGTAGAGTGGCTTATGGTAATATTAAATTACTTTTATTACTATAATTGTGTATATATTAAAATATTTTGCTTGGAAAAAAATATTTATCCATCTATCGGGGTCCCAATTTTTAGCATTATCAGAAGCTACAGTTTCTTTAAATAAATACTTCAAACATACCTAACCTTTTGAAAAAATATTTCTAAAAATACTGAGAGTATAGTTATTATACTCATATACTTTGGCGTTTTTAGTTTTGTTTCATATCCATTGCCTAGACTTCCTGCACACTTATGGCCTTTCACTTACCAGTTTACTTGACTGTCCCATTCATACTCTGTGAGAATTTCAGCAAGGTGGACTTTTGTTTTACCTGTAATTTTTTTTTGTAGTAATGCTCTGTGTTTAGAGAAGTTATTGCCCAGGCTGTTCATCCAGAATCTTTCAAAGTAGATTTTGAGGTTCAGTTCTCTCCTATTCATTTTTTAAATACACTTAGTTGACAGATACTGAATTAAGTGTTTGCCTTACTTTTACTGTCTTTCCTGTTTCTTTCATCTGAAAAGGCAAGCGCAATGGCTTCCTCACAACTTTATCTCAGTCTGCTTTGGAGTGAACCATCACCTTGCAAATATTCTTAGTCCTACCTGTAGAATTTATAAACCTTTCTTGTTAAGAAACAATGCTCTGATCAAATCTGTAGCATAGCCTAGGTCACCCAGGGTTCTTCTGTTTCAAATTGGTTATTAAAGGACTGGAAAAGATTCAGAGAAGACTAACAAGCATGATCAAAGGTCTGGAAAAACTTCTGTAAAAGGAATCATTAGGTAAGCTAGCACTCTTTAGGCTAGAAGAGTGAGGACTGTTGTATAATCACTGTTGGAGAGCTATAATATGGAAATGGTAACTAAGAATAAATTGTTTACATCTCTTCCAGTACAAGAACTTAGGGGGTTCACTGAATGAGGTAAATGGATGACAGGTTCAGAGCAGAGATGGTTCACACAACGTGTTATCTGTGGACCTACTTGCCATACTTGTCATGTTACAGGTAGTCTGTTACAGAAACACTATTTTCTGTTTCTATCCAACCTGGTGCATAAGTTAAGCTATTTCCAGTTTCCATTTGTTGTCTTCAAGCCTATGTGGTGATCTAGATGTGTTCATATGTTGACAGGTATATCAGAATGCCTTAGTAAGGACAAAATAACAAACAGTGTTCAGAGACTGACTCTAACAGCAGATACGGCAATCTACTTTTAGAAAAAGGAGGACAAAATTAGGTGATCTTGTCCATGCAAGACAAAAAATTCAGACAGTAAGATGATGGTTGTCTGCCACCTAAAAGAACTGATGGCCTGCATAACATATATAAACTTAATGTTATCCATGCCACTGATACATAAAATGAACTGTGCCACTAACAGACTCAGCTGACAGCTCAAATTCAGGACTTCCCAGCAGCATTGTTAATCTGCCCTAGTAACCTAGCCTGGCCTGAAGATCCAGTATGAGGATAGGAAGGGAGACTTCTGGGCAAGTCCATTAACTTGGTGATTTGGTTTATAGAAGTCATCCAGTTAGTACTCAAAAATATTCAGTCTTGGCATCTACGTCAAGATTAGGAGACTTGAAAACCTACTATTTGTTAGTTATTATCATTTCCTGTGATTAAATCCTGTTGAAATTGCAAACCTAGGCACAGCATTTTTACAACAATATTCTGTAATTAAAAACATCTGAAGTATTAGACCTTTGGCATTTGTAAAAGTGATAGTGAATAACTAACTCCTTCATTTATCAGCTCTATAAAGTCACTGTAAGCTAGCAGCTTGTGTGGAAGTGTAGAAATTAACTTACTAGTTCCAGAAAATCAGTCTGGATCTGACGGGTTTTTTTTGTTTGCATGTTTGCTTGCTTTAAAGGAATGACTGAGGCAAAGCTAATCAGACTTGCTGTTGTGGATCTGACAGTAGTGCTGACATTGAATCTAAAATGCTCAATATGACAACAAAAATAACTCTTACTATCCTGTCTGGTAATGATCAGATGTTAGTCATTTTTTACACGAAAGTAACAAGTATTTGCTATAACTGAGCAGCATTCAGTTAGACTCTTTTTTGCTGAAGAAGTGATTAAGAAAAAACAGTTTCACAGAATTCTTGTCATTCTTGAGCCTTTGACACACAAAACAGAAGATGTATAGGTAGATATGTTTTTATCTCTAGCTATTGCCTCATCCCCAACAAAAGAAAGGATATCTCTGCACATCTTGTATGCATTTCTCATTTTTTTTCTTAATAAGAGTGCTTTCTTTTATGTAATAGTTATATGAATAAAGGGTGTCAGCAATGCTTAATATTAAATGCTTAATGTTATCTACATTTATGGCCTTAGTAAAAGGGCAGCTTAATCCAAGCAAAAGTAATGCTTCACTGTTGAGTATCAGAGCCATGTAGTCAGGAAAACTGGCACTGACTGTAATTAAAGTTTGTTCCTCCCACCCCACCCCACCCCAAAAAAAGAGATTTCCTGCTGGTGGACATAAGTACTTTTGATGGAATTACTTGCATGGCTAGTTGAAGCACTTGTACAGAAATTCTCCTTGTAGCAGGTATGCTTTTGATTTGTTTGACTGCACATTTTTTAAATATTACATCCTTTTCTTTGACATATTTAAGCTAATTTTAGACATTATTTGACTGGCAACTTTCACTTTCCAGGAAATTATTTATATTACTTATGTAATATTGGAGTTTGCTCAAGCTTTTTATAGAATATCCAGAGACTGTGGACTGTCATAGGCTGAATTGGCTATATTGTCTCAAGAGCCTGACTTCGCTGTCAGATGTTGGATTACCATCATTACTTTTTTAGCTGGATTTCCTGTACTCGCACTGTTTAAGTATTCCATCTTACCAGTTTCTGAATGAATTGAGGTATTTTCAACCAAATTTGATAGAGGGAGAGAAGAGAGAGGTCAAGAACTCTCAAAGTGCTCCGTGCTCACAAACTGTGTGTGAGTTAGCCCCATGTAAGATACCAAAGAAAGTCTAGGGGAGACTGGCTCCCTAGACCTAAAGCCCCAGCCTGAGCAACAATTTCAGGTAGTGTGAACACTTTTTTCAGGAATCTCTGTCAACTTGACATACAGATATAACATGGATTGTAAAATATTTTTCCTGCAAATAAATTTTGGAGGGGATCTTGACTCCAAGTTAGGCAAACTACTCCATTGCTGAAACATAAAGACAACTGGCATTACTACACTAAGATCTGATTCAGTGTCCATGATTATCTTTAGGAGTTTGCCAATAACTTCAGGAAAAACATGATCAGAGTGGGAATGTCAGTATTAGTTATGCAACACTTGGCCATCCTAAACGAGTGTATGAACATCGGATGTTCCCACCTGTTCTGCGGAGCCACTGATAATACCTTTCAACATGTTAAAAACCTCTTACTGTTTACAGTACAACTTAGGTTTGCCACACAGTTGTAAGGTAATCTGAGGAAACCTGCTTGTGTAATAATGGCCTTTAAAAATTAAAGCTGTATTTAATTCTTTGAGTTTTAGTGTTCCTTGAGAGCAGTAAAACATGTGGGAAGTGGGTTATTACAGGTATCTATGTAGGAATGTAAAAAAAATTCTAATCAGTACAGTATGATAATATCATTTATGTTATTTTTTGTGACTTGGTCTCATTTCAGATGAAGCGGCTATCTGTCCTGCCCCAACAGTGTATTTTGCTGATGACATGTCTCCTAATGGCCTTGGAAGCTGTACCTATAGACATAGATAAGACAAAAGTTAAAGGAGAAGGCCACGTAGAAGGAGAGAAGGTAGAAAGTCCAGTAAGTGTAATGAAATTTATCTAATTAAATATTTTTTCATAATTGTTAGTAATCTGGCTATAGCAAACTACCTTCCTGAAATTTAGATGTTCTTTACTGGAGTTACTTGCAGGAAGGAAACTAATATTAGCCAGTATTGTCATACGTCTACTGTTGTGAGGTTCTTTTTAAATTTGTTCTCTTTTATTTTTTTTCCATGAGGGGCTAAAGGTGAGATGACACATGGAAGGAGTTCCCCAGCTTACAGTAGGAAGAAGTGCTTACTGTTCCACAGAGACTTCTTTCAAGCGATTGAGTGGTGGCTTAGGACATTCCACTCAGTGATTCCAGTTCAGTGTTTCAAATAGAATAGTAATGAATGAATTACACTTTTGGAAAAAAAAAAAAAACACAAAAAAAACCACAAAACCCAACTATATTAACATGACAGATGCTTGTGTATTACATGGATTCCTGAACACTTTTCTTCTCTTCCTTGTCTGTTGTTGAAACAAATGAATCACAAGATTAAGTTGTTTTAGGGCAATGATGCAAATCAGAAGAAAACAAAGATATGTAAGAGAATATAATGCCTGTGTTGCTGAGATTTGAGTTTCAGTTTAATTGTATTTAAACAAAATGAAATGTTTGGTAGTATATTTTTTCTCAATTTCACGTTCTTTTTTTGAAGGATACAGGACTTTATTATGATGAATATCTCAGGCAAGTAATAGATGTCTTGGAAACAGATAAGCATTTCAGGGAGAAACTCCAGACTGCTGACATAGAGGAAATAAAGGTATGTACAAAAAAAGACTTAAATGAAGGTTAATTAAATCCATAATCACGAGCCATGTATGTTGTATTCTTTTTTCCTTTTCTTTTTTCCTACTCCTCTCAATTTTTGTGAGCTTAAATTTCCTCCCACTCTTATTTACTTAGGAATTTAACTCTTACTAGATCTTTGTCTGTAGTCAAGGGACAGCAGAACTTCTAATTAAAGAGTATCCCATAGCATACAAAAAACCCCCAACAACGTATACTTGAATGCATAGTTTCTGCCTTCTGCCTATCTACTAAAAAGCCAGTTTCAGACTTCATACAGGGAGGTGAACCTTCATGTACATCAAAACAGCTGCAAGCGTAGCTCTTACTCGCTGTTGCCTGCTGAGTAACTTGGAACACTGTTTTGAACACAAAAGTATATCTGCCTTCTGAGATTAAGATAGTGCATCACAAATGAATGTGATGACATGGAAGAGGATTACAAGACAAATTTTAGAGTCGGGGGAAATTGAGGAGTTGTACTAGAAGTAAGGTCAGTGTATATAGGAATAAAATAGACCGCTGGCTTTCTCTGCTGCTGTCCTTTCTTTGTGCCAATCCATATAGCACTCTCTCCAAAACCTTACCACATTCTTGTCTTTTCTACTTTAGTTCCTGGCTCTAGGTGGTGGCTGTTCTGCATTCCCCTTTATGAGCTAGAAATTCAGCAAGGGACAGGTAGGAAACAGTCTAAAGTGACAGACTTAAAGAGGAGATCCTGCCTTTTGCATTTCCTTTAATTGCTCGTGTTGCCATTGGCAGCTTTTGGCTCCTTTTTCTTCTGTGCTACGTCTAGTGTAACCCTTGAAGGTTACTATCCATTTCCAGATCCTGATAAATATTCATGCAATACATATTGTTTGCTGTTGCTGTGCTTGTACCTTCTCTCTCTCAAGTCTTACAGCTATCATCAAGTGGATGAAGAACACAGCACTTTGTGTACATCTCACAGTTGTTTTGAACTAATTTGAGAACATTTGATTAAGAAATTTGTCACTTAAACATTATTAGGTATTGCTGCTTAAAGGTCATGCTTTTGCTCTTTGGAGGAGCAAGATACTTAGAAATTATCTTTTCAGAAAGCTTTTAGGATTCCTCCTGTTTCTATAACCATAGGCTTAAAAAAATTTGAATCTGCTCTTTGAAAAAATTTTGAGATTCTTACAGTGTGGGCTACAGCATATCCAAAGACTGCCACTAGTCTGCTGTCTTGCAGCTCATGTCTAATGGGAATCGTAAAGGCTACTTTCTTCTATTTTTTATACATAACTTGTTTTTTGACAGAGTGGAAAACTAAGCAGAGAGCTTGATTTAGTAAGCCACCATGTGAGAACACGGCTGGATGAACTAAAAAGACAAGAGGTGGCAAGATTAAGAATGTTAATTAAAGCTAAAATGGATTCTGTTCAAGGTAAGAATATAAAATTTAACTAGGTGAGTTAACAGATGGGGTTGTGTTGGGAGAGGTGTCCAAAGTTGATCAGTTATGCTTTGTTGTCAACAATAATGACTGTAAGCTGAAAGTGAGTGTCCTTTCTGAGCTGGCCTAGGGCCAGTAAAGATCCATCTTTATAGGAAAGTGGGGAGAAGAGCCATCTGTGTTTTATAAATAACTAAACTTGATTCTGGCAGTGGATTTTTCAGATACTTCTAATCCTTTTTGAACCTCTTTTTTTTTTTTTTTTTGTAGTGCATCAATTTATAGATTACTCACTGAGAACTAGTAACATAGTAAAACTATGTTTAAGAATACAACATGACATAGCATTTCATGTCTTTACAGGGTAGAAAATGATTTTTTTTTTTTACAGTCAACACAAAAGTTTTCCTTTTTTTGTTTTTAAGCCCCCTTTCCACGAGTTAGAGTTATTGTACAGATTTATAACAAATATTGAACATTTCAATTTAGAAGATTATTTTTCTTATTTTTGGGGCAGTTTTAAGCTCCTGAGTAAAGAAGAACATTTGGAGTGAAAAAAATTCTCCGTAGCGTTTTCTTAATTGCTAATGAAATCGTACAAACTCAGGCAATTTCTTCTAATGAATAAAGTATACAGGTTTCTAATGATTCTGATTGCTGTATGTTTGTGTGGGAAATGGTGCTATCCCTTTTTATTTCTTATTACTGAAGATTTTTTACATTTAGAACTAATTCTGTAAATTTCTTATTAGTGGTTTCTTTTTGAAGAGAATTAGTTGCTCATAAACAATTAAGTCCTAATAATGGACTGCATTATCTTGTTTCTGAAATGCTGTTTTTCACACAGAAGCTCTAATAAAAAGGGCTTAATGTGCCTATGCAGATTATTCCATTATTAAAAATCTTTGCAAGTTATGGGGATGGATCCTACTGAATTGAATAGGTAATGTATCAATTTAAAATACTCCAAGAATAAGGAACTGTCTTCTAGGCTAAGGCAAATTTAGAGGTGGCAAGTAGACTGAAGAAGTATGCATGTGCAAATATGTGTTTGGGGATGTTACTACGGTCAGGAAAGCATCAGATTAATTTGGGAAAAAAGATATTTACAGTGTAGTACCTTTCCAATGAAGTCTATAGGTACTATCATAGTATAATTAATGAATAATTATATAGAGTCAGCTGAGGGCATCAGATCACCTTTATGACCTTTGCTTTCTTTTAATGAAAGTTCTCGTCCAGAGAGTACAGTCTACTGGTAGCTCAGCAGTGCAGAGCAGCGGTAGCCCCTCCTCAGGAGTCAGTGCGTTGCCTCACATACCTGCCAGACCCCATGTTCATCTTCCTCAGGCGGCTCTTTAGCTGCCAAGAGCCCTGTCTCATGCTCCTATTGCAGGCAAGCAGTCCAGTGACATCATGGTGACACTCACAGTGAACTAGTTGACAGCAGCTAATAGTACCTGATTGTGTACATAGTAATTTTGTGTATTTTGTAATTTTTTAGTAATTTAATGGACTGATTACTTCTAGCCCTCTCTACTTTCATAAATCAAGAGTAACTAACAGAGCGTGCTTTAGAAAAATAATTCCCCCCAACAGATCTGATCTTTTAAAGTATAAATGTGAGATCTTCCATTTGGGAAAGAACAAGAACAGATTATTCCAGTTCAAAATATTCAGATGATTGCTAAGACATGAAAACATCAGGAGTGGGAAAACATTTTGTACAGTTTATAATCAGCCCTGCCAGTGAGTACTTCACATCACATACAACAAGTATGGCCAGATTATCTATAAAATACAGCTGCATCTGTACACCTAGGCAACCTCTTGGAACATGTACAAAAGAGCATTCTAGAGTAACAGCAGGCAGAGCTGTTTGATTTCCTTTTATTTATTCTGTTAATCTTTTCCCTATAACACCACTTAATGTCTTCTACCTGATCTAAAAAAAGAAAAAAAAAGACACAAAACCCCCTGTTTTCTTCCCTCTCAGATGGATCAGGTTTTTAAAAAAAAAAAAAAAAATAAATTTGAGATTATATTCTACATACATTCAGCCCTGATCCAGATGTGTTTTTAAACATTTTCACCAAGATCTTACTAGACTGATCAGTACAGAACAGAAGAATGTTGGGGGTTGGGTCTCAGATAATACAATAATGTGGCAAGTAAATACTGTCAAATAGAATGAGTCTTTTCCCATAAGTGTAAGAAATGGAGGAAAATGAGTTTGGGGGCTGTTTTGGTTGGTTGGTTGGTTGGTGTTGGGTTTTGTTGTTTTTTTTTTTTTAAAGACTATTATTACACTTCTAAAAATGTTTCAAAAATAGTCTAAGGCACATATATTTCAACAGAAATTGTGATCTCACCAGGGAGGAATGATGGTTGAAATCTGCCCCAGCCAGTGTTTGCTGTTTTGTGATAATACAAACACAGCATTGAGTGTAACAAAGACAGATAGTTTGCCAAAGAATAACATGTTCAAAATGGTGTTTTCCAGTTTTTTTAAACAACTAAAATATTCTTTGCTAAGCCATCTAGTAAAAGGTTGTCGAAACTATTATACATATCAAAGTGTATACTGCTTAAGATAGCATTATTATTAGCAGTCAGAAACCATGGTAACAGCTAGAAAAGCCTTTTGTAGAAATATGTTTTGTTGTTAGTGCATTGTGTATTGATATTGTTGGGTATCATTCCTGTCATAAGGAAGAGAGAAATGTTTGCAGCTTTTAGACACAGGACCTGACTCCACTGTCTTGCACTTCTCATTTTGCACAAATGAAATATTAATATCTGCTTATCTGATTTGATATGATTTTACACCATATTGCACATACATCTTTGGCCAGACATAAGTCATTTGCAAAATGTTGAGGGCAGTAGAAGAGTCAGACTTCTCCCAGTTCAGGAAAAATATGCAAATCGTTAGCTTTGATACTGCACATAACTTCAACTATCTCATTTATATAAAAGAGAATAAAATGTTTTTCTTAGTTTGTGAAGCTGAAATTGATTGTACTTTCCCTTGCTGAAACACAAGCCTTAATTTGTGCATGTTGAATTATTGCATGCAATGCAACACTGACACATCAGAAGGAATCTAGTGCAAATTGCTATCAAGTTTGGCGATCTTCAGGAGAAGCGACTTTAGAAGTGTTGCTATAGTTTCCTCCAACAGTGAAAAAATTATCCAGTCCTCAGGGAGCTCCCATATGAAAGTTTTAACTTCCTGATCTTGCTTGACTTCAAACTTATTTTAATGTTTTACCTTTGTACCTTGTTCTTTCAGACACTGGCATAGATCATCAGGCTCTCCTTAAACAGTTTGAGCACCTGAACCATCAGAATCCTGACACGTTCGAACCTAAAGACTTAGATATGTTGATCAAAGCAGTGAGTGCTAGATATAAACTACTGTGGTTTTTTTTTTATATTAATTTTTATGCATTTTTCACTGGTAAAGGCAAATACTTTTATATATACACCACTTTTTTATAGACAACATGCAGTTTTCATTTTCAGAGAAAAGTCAGTAGTCTCCATCGCACACTTGAAAACTGTTGTCAGTGTGCATTATGCTAAAGAGCCCATAAATTTTGGGGTGGCATCTTAACAGGACTTGCATTCATGTGCCAGTACAACTTCAGGAATAAAATATGCCTTTCCAGGAGCCTTTAAATTAAATACGGTTTTGACAGGGGCACATTTTTCCCAAGTGTATTTTCTGATTTCTATTTCTAAATGATTTAGGTGTCTCACAGAATGACATAAATAATTATCCCTAAACTAGCCACTTGAATTTTGGGATCTGTTATATATAGATCAAGCTGCAAAACTACAGCAGAGTAGAACTTAAGCTATCAATGTTAGAAATTGCATATGCTGGGCAGGGCATTCAGTGTCTATTTAGGAGATTCAGTATCAATCACAGGTGTGGGGGGGTGTTCAGTGCTTGTTTATTAAGGGGATGCAGTTAAGCTAAGCATGGCATGGCTTTTTTCAACTGCTGGAAAAAATACACTTCCCAAGGAGAAAAAGATTTTAATCTCAGATATGCTTTAGAGAACACTGCATGTCTGACATGAGTATTTGACAGTTTTTATATTTTCAAAATAAATTGAAAGATAAGGTATATTTCAAGCTTTCTGTAATTTTTGTGGATTTTTTTTTTTACCCTTGGAAAATTTTATCTCAATTTTCTGTAAAATTATTTTTTATAGAGATATTATAAGGTTTCTTGCCATTTCTGAGCATCACTTCTGGGAAAATTCTGGTTGGCTAGGAGAAGCATATCCTCAATGGCGCAGTTCTTTCTCTTAGTACATGTTTGGGTTTTTTCTGTCTTCTAATTTCTCGGTTCTCAGCTGAGATACTGACAGAGTGTAATGGGCATTTTAGGGGATCGTTGCTTTGGAATTGTTTTTGAAAAGGTACAGTGAATCTGAAAACTGAAAGGTAAATAATGGAGCGGCTATATCAGGTATAAACATGTTACTTTGAAAAGCACTACCAAAACATCCTTTAATACCTTGAGCTGTCTGAAAATGATACATCTTTAAACTCTATACAGGTCCTTGTCAGAAATTCTCCCCTCACACCCTTTCTCTCAATATAATTGTGGTTTTTGATTTAATCTGTATTAAACTACTGCAGACTAACTCCCATTATTAATGAAGGCACTTTTTTCATTAAAAGGTAGGCTAATCTACAAAAGTTCTTATTCTGAAATAATCAAGCAGGTTAATGGTACTATTTGAAGCTGCACTTAATTCGTATGGGACTTACTTAACTTGAGTTAATTTATTATTAATTGATGAGAAACGACACCTTGATGACTTCTTACAGTATTGTGTAGTTGCAAAAATTGTCTAGCAGTTGAACCCTTGCAAATAAACTTCTGTGAAAATAACAAAGTGAGGAGAGATGTTTTTGCATCACTGTCACGTGAAAGGAAACCCCCAACTAGTCTACCTCATGTTTAAAAGGAGAATGGCAATATGGCCAGCCTTGGCCACAGATCTGAACAATACAGTGTTTTTAATGTCATATGTGTTAACATAATTGTGTGGCATAATCATATATCTACATATATCTATATTTTTAGGCTACAAGTGATCTGGAAAACTATGATAAGACCCGCCATGAGGAGTTTAAGAAATATGAGATGATGAAGGAACATGAGAGGAGAGAGTATTTAAAAACACTGGATGAAGAAAAGAGGCAGCGAGAAGAATCCAAATTTGAGGAGATGAAGAAAAAACATGGTGATCACCCTAAAGTTCACCATCCTGTAAGGCCACAGTCTCTTCTTACATGATTGGGTGGAAGCTTTCCTTTCCAGAGAGAAAAAGCTAATAAAGAGAAGGGTGTATCTTCTTATTCTCAGCATTTGCCTCTTCTCGTTGACATGGGAGCAGAGTGTGGGAACAATGCAGAGAGCATTACAAAACCCACTATATATACCCCCATTTTTTCTATACAAGTATGACATTTGCTGGCAGAATTACTATTTACAAAGAAGATAAAACTCATGAGGAAGAAGCCAGAATGGTATTCAGAACTGTAGGGATGCCTTCATGGTATGCCTGGCCTGCAAGGAACTGCATCACAGTACCATTTGCTCTAGAAAAGGCAAACTAATTTAACTTCCTTTAGCTGTTATTTCTAGATGAGTCTGTGTGGCAATGACTGATGATTACAGGCGTTCCTTTCCACAGAATATGCATTTCCTTGACACCCCCTCTTTGCCTGGGCCTTTCTGTCTAATGAAAGTATTAGACCTGAACAAAAGAGAATTAAAGAAAATTCCATTGATTCCATTTGCAACATGACTAATGAGAAAATAAAGCCTTTCAGAGAAACCATAATGCAAAGGTAATGCAGAAAATTTACACTTAATCATATTTTGAATAGTTTTTCTTTGTAACCAATCTATAGGGAAGCAAAGATCAACTGAAAGAGGTGTGGGAAGAAGCAGATGGACTAGATCCAAATGAATTTGACCCCAAAACATTTTTCAAATTACACGGTAAGAGGTTTAGTTTAATTTAATGAACAAGTGAAGTGACTTTCTGTTACCTTCTGCTGAGGGCAAGTTTGTCTTATGCTAGGATGAAGACTTATACCTCAAGTAATTTGGATGAATCTGAAGAGTTAAGAGGACAAAATATTTATGTTATTGTTTGTAAGTTTACTGCAAAGTTTTAAATGTGGTTTAAAAGTTGGAAACAGAGTTTTGTTTAACTGCTCGTAAAATCATACAGCAAATAACTAGTAGTGATTCCTCAGGGAAGTATGGATACTTAGAGGGCTGTCCACATCTATAACTTTGCTTACACACTACGTACTAGGAATAAATCCTCAGAGGTGTCCGTGGGAAAACCTGCTTTCTCATCATCTCTGCAGATAAGTGGCAGACACACCTTATCTTTGGAATGGTCATAGAAGTGCCAAGCCTCTACAGAAGTTGCAAGATTTCCTTAATAAAACAAAAACCAAATTGCCCCCCAATCCTGCCTCTATATTTCTGAGTAGTGTGCAGCTAGAAACAATAAAATAGGAGCAGAGATGAGGATGCATCAAAATGGGCATTTTGCTTTAAAAGGGATTATATAAATGTATAACCTTATATTTTGACGTTGTTAAATGCTTCATAATAAAGTACCCTTAAGCAGATCCTGCCTGGCACTGGGCTGTGAAGGCTTGAACAGTACATAGAATTTGACTAATCCCAAAGATGACAATTTAACTGAAGTGTTCTAGCTTGAGTCTGAACTTTTATCTTCGTTTACAAAATATATAAAAATGGATTATAGTTATTAACCTTATTTATTCTCTCTAGAAAGAGATCTTGAACGATAATTTTCTGAAAATTTTTGGTAGCTTTTTTATGCAAATCTTACCAAAACAGAAATAGCCAAAATAACCCTTTGCCTTAGAGCTTAGTATATGAAAAACTTTGAAGCAATTAAACAAAAAGATTGCATAATAATGCTCATTTGAAGTAGACGTTGTCTTTCAATTTCAGAGGTAGTCTAACAATATTCAGAGTAGAATGTAGGATAAAAGATGGATTGTTAGTTATCAAGTATTCTCTTTTAATTTGTCATGAAAAGTCATTTTACAGTGATCTCTTCTCAAGCGCTGCATATTTATATAGATTTTCACATAATTCTTTAGGTTTTTTGGAGAGTCATACTGTTGGTTAACAAAGTTTTTCTACAGATTTTTATTGCTCCTGAATCTATTTGCAAATCTAGTTGTTAAATTGGGGCAACTTGTTCTCAGCAATATTTTTTGGCAATTGCAGTCTGTGCAATCCTTTTGTGACCTTTTTCAGTTTGCTAAGAAGTAGGGAGATTGTTCCAGACTTGTCTAACCAACCAGCCAAAAATGGCAATACAGTTCAGCCAATGCCTGATAAAAACCTAAACAGAAAAAACAACTCATGTAACCAGCTTCTTGTTAAATGATGTTTTTAATCCACACAAGATGTGGATGCTGATACTTACTTAACTCACAGAGAACTATTACATGTATTACTTTCTGTACTTACTCAACTTGTATTTTCAACACTTCTTTTTGTAGATGTCAATAATGATGGTTTCCTGGATGAGCAAGAATTGGAAGCCCTATTTACTAAAGAGGTAAAAAAAAAAAAAAGTTCAGAAACTTAACTGGTTTCACTAAATGGTTACAGGGCTGTCTGTATTTTTTCAAAGATATATTGGGGCTTTGGACTAAAAATTAGAGTATTCATGCCAAGTTTTGTGTATCCTTAATGTTTCTACAAAAGTATAAAAACTTATCAGCAGGGAAGATAAAGTAGTTGAAGCATAGGACTCAGACACCAGAGATCTAGTGTTCATGCATTTCTCTGCCACAGGCTTGCTTGAGATTTTTTAATTAATCTGCAGGATAGCTATACCTGTGTAAGTTGCACTGCAGAGAGCTGCACTCCTGCTCTAGCTAGATGCAGCCTGGTAGAGGTTCTAAAGCTGGGTAGCTGTGCTCATTCAGAGCTAATCAACAAGTCATAAGACTTGTTGAGAGAAAAAGGGTCACGCTCGTGTGAATTGGCTCGAAGACAGTACATTGTGGAAGCGGCTACAGAAATTTCATGTGTTTTCTATCTAGCTAGTTTGGAGGACATGTATATCTGATAAAGTAGACAGGCTCTTAGTTTCTTTAAGCTTTGGCTTGTTGGCTGTGAAAATGCAAATATTAGTACTTCTTTGCCTCCCAGAGGGGTAATGACAGCAATGTTTGGAAATTCTACAGGAATGGGAATTGCAGAATCAATTAATAAACAAAAGGCCTTGGTCTTCATTTTTGCAGTAGGTTCTGTTTTGGTATAGCAGAAAAAAACCCTAAACCTTCCACTCAAAGATCCAGTACTATGGCTGTCAATATCTAGTCTTACAATTTTTTCTAGGTTTCATGAGTCGGGGAGCACATGCACTAAACAGTATATAGAGAAGCTTATAAATTCAAACTACTGTAAATTTTTGAAGAAATTAAATTTGCAAATACAGACTTCTAACAATACTTTGCCATAATCCCCTCTAATACAATGAAGATATATGGCAGTCTTTTTTGACAGATATGTCCCACCATTTTGCAGTTTTGTAGTTTAAAAACAAATAATCTGGGGCCTTAAGATTACCTATGGCTAAGCAAGCAAAGCTAAATGACTGAGAAAACTAAGTAAAAGCAAATAAGCATGAACTCACCAGAAAGACATTGTGCAAGAAGAGCAGTGGACCATTAAATTAAGCACTCAGTTTGTCTTGTGATATCCTGAATGCTTACAGGGTTAGCTGCATGCTCTGGTAAAAAAGCTATTCTGTCCTGTTCCAGAAACCACGTGGAAACTCTGCCTGCTTTGAATCAAGTGTAGGATCAGACTGTGTCTGCTGAGGTCAATTTTACTGTAACGTCCACAGCACTGAATTATAACAGACCACATGAATTAACTGAAAACTTCATTCTTAGCAATGAAAGGCTCACTTGTTGCTTAAATACTATGCTAAAAGAGGAGAATTACACACACACGTGCTCACTCTATTGAAAAAATGGTGAACTCATGTTTTTAGCAACATCTTGCGCTACTGTTCCAAATATGCTGTCATTTGAAAGCAGCCCTTTCTCCAAACTAACATTTGCTAATTCTGAATTTCAGCTAGAAAAAGTTTATGATCCCAAAAATGAAGAGGATGACATGGTTGAAATGGAAGAAGAAAGGCTAAGAATGAGAGAACACGTAATGAATGAGGTGGGGACTGATGTTCAGTAGAGCTGCTGATTTCTTTCTGTGTTCAAGAAATACAGTCCTCCTGACAGGAAGTGTTGTCCAAGTACAGCAGAAAGGATCGTCCAACTACACCTGTCACACTGAATGCTCTTTGTGCTGGGATTCACATAAAGTTACAATTCTCAAGCCCTGTTCCCATGTTCTGATGTAAATGCCTGCTGACTAGTTTTTATTTAAGAAGTTCAGAGAAGGAATTGTGCTGTCACGTCCATCTTTTGCAGATACTGAGATTCAATAGAAATTCCATGTGAGTTTTGTGTCAAACAGGGAAGACACTAAATGTGGTTTTGCATTTGGCAAATTGGTAAGATTTAGGTGTGAGAAGAGGCAGTAGAGCAGTGTTTTCCTTCACATACCTCACCTTTGTCTCTTCAGAGGAGGGCTCAGAGCTCAAGGTATCCCCTATGACAGTGAATAGCTCTACTGGTTCTGGTAGGTTTTCAGTTCAGGAGACAGAGGAAAGGGAAGAGGATGTTTTGAACTACCGTGTTTTTCACTCGTATCTTTTCTGTATTCAACTATACTCCTTAAGTTTGAGGAACGGAGCAAGACTGGTCTTCTATTAGTCATAAAGGGAAGCATTTCCTCCTTTCCCCTTAAAGGATTCTGACACAATTTAGTTGGGGTTTTTTTGATGTTTCAAAACCTCCCCATCCAACAGCGGAGATTACTCTGACTCACAGTTACAAAATTATTACCAGAAAGCTACAAAACATTTTTCTCAAAATGCCGCTTTCAAAATGAACATTTTCTCATGCATGCCACTACTAGTGTTGGGGCTGTGACCACAAATAATGTTTCCAATAAAGCCAATGAATTTTGAAGTAAAATGTGAGGATTTACTTTTTATTTCCATTTTTGTTAAGCTTTGTAAGCTTGTGAGAGAAGTTTTCAGAAGATGTTGCAGGCACTCCCTTGAGAATGGGACAGTTTAAAAATAAAATGGTTATATTTGAAGATATTTGCATGATGAAATTAAACATTAGCTCCACCAAAACCTGTCCTTTAGGTTGAGTTTAATTTTTTGCTTCAAATAGGTTGATATCAACAAGGACCGGCTAGTGACTTTGGAAGAGTTCCTGCGAGCTACAGAGAAAAAAGAATTTTTGGAGCCAGATAGCTGGGAGGTAATGAAAATATGTTCCAAGTGCAACATATGGTACTATTACCATCACTCCAACCAGGAAACCAAATGGCATGTCTCTGACCTTTGCTTTTTTTCAGTGCCGTTTTGGTATGTGTGTGGTTAAGCGCCTTAACTAAATGTAAAGTACAAAATGTAGCAGACTAATGTAATGCAGCTGTAATCTTTATGGGGCACACGCAAACAGAAAAGGTCTTGCGCCACCCGGTGGATTCTAGAAGAGTTTTTCCCACATGCTTTTCAAACAGAAAATGGACATTTTGTTTATGAATCACTTTAAAGGGAAGATAAGAGCTCAGCTGGAAGGAATAGGAATTTTTTCTCCTCCCTCTACATCTGTAGTAGAATTTTGCTCAGAAAATAGCTGAGAAACAGCTATTTTGCTGTTTCTTACAGTGAGTGTACTAACTTTTTACAGTGTCATGTCTGATATTTTGATGAAAATTGAGTGATGTTTAGTGAACTGTACAATTCAGCTAATAATAATTTCAGTGGGAAGATAATAAAAATATATATGCATTCCTGGCTAAGTAGTCACATTCGTATGTATTTTCTTGCAGACACTAGATCAACAGCAGCTCTTCACTGAGGAAGAGCTGAAGGAATTTGAAAGTCATATTTCTCAGCAGGAAGATGAACTTAGAAAGAAGGCAGAAGATCTTCAGAAGCAGAAGGAAGAGCTACAGAGGCAGCATGACCAGCTTCAGGCTCAGAAACAAGAGCTTCAGCAGGTACACTTTTGAGAACAGAATTTTTTTTTGCCTTTTCTGTATCCTTATATGTGTAACAGCTCATGACAATCCTCAACTCTGGAGCATTCTTTGCCTTGATTTCTCATATGACTCCCAGCTGAATTCTAAACCAATGGTACCACAGCAAAACATAATCTAGTATTCACGATTATAGCAAACAATGCAAGCATCTCAACTCAGTAGTATACCCATTAACAAAGATTTTACATAATGACTGCAAAATTTGTTTTAAGTGTATTCATTTATGTCATATCAGAGAAAGCTGACAGATTTAAGTTTTTCAACTGTTGTGTTTTATTTTTCACCAGGTTGTAAAACAGATGGAACAAAAGAAACTACAGCAAGGAAATCCTCCTGCTGGACCAGCTGGAGAACTGAAATTTCAACCCCGTATGTGTCTTTCTGTGTAGATACACAAACTTTAAAATAAGATCTCCAATGTAAAAGTCATTAAAACTGCATTTTCTGTTGAAATTGTTAATATAATGTGGTTTTAATGATCTCTGTAGAGACGTTCACTAAACTGTCTTTAAGAGGGAAGTATGGAACTCTTCTAAAGTATTCCTGAAATCTCAGTGCTTTTAAGTCCATAGTAAAAAAACAGAGCTCTAACTCAAGGCATCAAATGGACAGAGAAAGATTGTGTTGTACCTATCAGACCAAAAATATTGAGATCTAGTATATCTAGGATTCCTGAGCATCCAGAGAAGAATAGGGACATACAAATTACCAGGTCTGTCTGATGTTCTATGGCTGCATTACCAGTCTCAGACTGCAGAACAGATGAAAGCATTTAAATGCTTTCAACAAGTCCATCTTCAGCGGCCAATTTACTGCAGTTGGGCACAAAATGACATGACAAGTTAGTTCTAGACAGTATGAGTGACCAACTGCTTCAACACCCTCAGAAGAAGATATTGTCATAATAAATCATTGCATTTGCTCATTGGTGGCAACAAAATGGTCAGGTATACATTAGCACTTCTTATCCATAACACACTGTCCATGGTTTTTTTGTGTTTTAATACATCCTAACTTAGCTTTTTCTCCCCGTCTAGAAAGGTTGAAACTAATATGGCTTTATTGGCTTCCATGTTCATATGCTAACATTATCAGTAGGGCTCAAGAACTTCTTGACATTCATCTCAAACATAAGGCTTCAGACTATATCCGGGCAGCCTTTTGAATACTGGAAGCTCTAAACTGTTCCTGCAAGGCCAACAGTGGGATTTCAAACCTTAAATGCTATATTCAGTGATTACAGCTTACTTTGTTGAGTACCCTGAAATTCTATTCCTAAGCCACTCAGTTCTGTGAAGAGAAATAATGAGATTTCAGTACCAGTTTAATTTTGTCTTTCATTTGCTTCAATACTGCCTTTGGGTAATTTCATTTTATGATCCTTAGTTCTGAGTGCCTCACTTCCCCTCACCTTCAGTAAGAACATCCTGTGTAATAGCAGATGCCCTGGGAGTTGGACTAATGATACATCTTTTGATACTGTCAATATTGTAGCAGATACTGTTCTTAACACATATTTTATGTAAAAACTTTCTGCAAAGTCATTTAATCAGGTGTCATAAGAATTCATTATATTAGCCAAAAATAGTCGCTACTCATTCAGTGAGTTAAGGAGGTTCAAGTAGACAATATTTCTAATCTGTAGGCTACTGGAGCTACTAAGGGCCATCTAAGAAAAAAAAAGTCACAAAAATGCAGCTGCAAGTTCTGAAATCTTCAGCAAACTATGAAACAGTATTATTCAAAGGTAGGCAAAGAGAGAATGTTGTAATTATTGTTGACACAGTGGGGAGTAAAATACAGGAGCAAGATGCTAATTTTTTTTTTCTCCCAAGCTTCCCATATTGGGATTAAAGGTTTCATAAACACGTAATATATTTCAAAAAGAACAATCTCCAAAGAACCAATGTGTTACGGAAGTAAAAATATTTCACAGAAAACAGAAACAACTAGTAATCCAAGAGGAAACACTGAATATTATAATAATGCAGTCTGTTGGGTAATCCCAATCCGATTTCATTGTTAGTCACATACAAAATTCTTGATTCCACTTACAAACCAAAAACCAGAAGGTTTTGTTTGATTGTCCCTACGCTAGAAAGTTTCCTGTAGATACTTTCAATGTTGGGGGCCAATTTAATTGAGAAGTTACAAATGGTTTTATTCTTCTTTTACAGCCGGGGAACACAAAGTTGGAGATGCACCGAAACATCCTGCGGGAGGTGATCAGCCTTTACCACCAGGACATGTCCAAGAACCAGCTGCTAGAACTGATCAAGTTCACCCTTAACCACTTGTGCCTCAACTTTATAGCATCTTTATTATTTGGGGGGTGGGGGGCAGGAAATCAGAGTGAAACATGAACTCTATACTTTCTTCCCCAGATTGTAAAATCATTGGCAATGTTAGAGATGAAGTATCAATCAGATCTGAATCATAAATTAAACTAATTTTGTCTCCAGTGCATCAGCGAGAAACAGAACAAGGGGATCATTTAGAGGCTATAATGGAGGAGGGGGTTGAGGAAACTTAATACTAAAGATTTTTATGGCCAGGGGACTGAGCTGTTGAACTCTTCTCTTACAAAAAGGGAGGAGATGTCTGCCATTCTGTGTTTAGGCATGAATTGGAATCTTCTCAGAGAGGAAGCAGGGAACTGGCCTGAATGTCATTAGGTCTAGTTTTATGTAGAAACTCTTTCTGGAAATGCTGAGAAGCAAAAATGGGGAAATGAAGACCATAGATAAAGGCCTACCATTTCCAGCACTACCAAACCCTTTCTTCTTTGAGACCAAATAAAAATCAAACTTCTAATCCTTAATCACAGAAAATTTGCACTTTCTAAAATCTAAACACAGCAAAGAATTACGTGGAGCAGTGAATATTTTTAATGTTTACAGAAGCCTAAGAATTTCACTGTAAGCCTTGAAAAGGAATACTGTACTTCTGGTGTATTGATCTGAACCGTCCTCCTTGTTGAGATTAATTCTGTATAGCAGTTGAACATTCACCTGGCTCTTGGGACAGTACTTTTGTCCCTGTTTCCTTCATCAGGTGCCAGCTGATCTCAAAATTTTGCATGTTATTAAGTAAGCTTTTTATGTTGATGGAAATATTGTGCAAAACAGAACAAGACTCATTGTCTTTTTCTGTGCAGATTATCCTACCTCCTATGATTATACCAGATTTTTCAAAATGCACCATGTGCTTCAGAAAGCTCTTCTCAGACATGAATCTTTGACTTAAAGAGTCTCACTATTAACTCTTATTAGTCTTTCAGCAGATGGTGTAAGTTTATGAAGTGTCCTGAAACAGGGGTGCTATTGATTGTATTATTTTGGTATTGAACCAGGATAGGTCCCTAATATTGTAAGCCAAGATTTTAAAAGAATAAGTTGATTTTCCTGTGGGTTTTACTATAATGTTGAAAAGTTGTGTAATTGTCCTTGCTTGTTATTCATTTCAGACTGAAAGTATCCTAAAGTGTAAACCCTGTTTGGGTTTTTTTGTTTGCTTGGGGTTTTGTGGTGTTTTGTTTTTTTTTTAAACATGGATTGTTCTGATTGTATAACGCTGGCTTTGAACTGATACACACACACACACCTTGGCAAGCATCCTTTGCATTTCCTTCCTGTTCTGTGGCTAACTGCTGACAGTGTCATTAAGGGAGATCATTTGGGTTTTGAGCAAAGAAACAGAGGCAAGCCTCTGTTATAGAAAGATGTTCCTTTCAGAATAAGACTTGAATATTTTAGGCAAACTCAAATTAGACAGGAAGCAATTACTAACATTTTGTATTGACATTTGGGAAGTTTCTCACTCTGAAGAACTTTGATTGATAGAAGCTAGGCACATTCCTTCCATGTTTAAGGCTTCTTTCATCAGGCCTGAGCATATTCTTGTTCTCCACACAATATAATAGAACTCACTGCCAGAACAGATTAGGTTTCCTTATCTGTTTCGTCTTGTTAGCTGTCATGTCACATTTCCTTCATTTATACCACTCAAACAATTGGACTTCTTTTACCTTTTTTTTTTTGTTGTTCTCTATGCAAGTCATTAACATTTTAATTTAGTTTCCCAAACCAATGTCTCCACTGTTTGTCATTTCCATGCAATTCTAACGTCAGTTTGATTATGTCTTTGTCAGGAGACTAAAATACCTTTCAGCAACTTCATCTGTTTGCTGAGAGGTCCAGACATAGTTAGAGCTACATCCAGACTAATAGCGTTTCTCAGTGCACAGCCCTGGCTTTGGGGTTGTAGCCTGATAATGGATAACAGAGCAAGGAGGGAAACAAAGAGGGAATTATTTAAATGTCGTGGAAAAGGTGAGGGGAATTTTTTTTTGTGTTCTCCCCATCCCACATGAAGGTTTACAGAGGACAGATGATACAGCCCCAGATGTTTGTAGAGAATCAGGGACTGAAACCTTTGGTGTGAAGGCATTTCTACCATACAAATCATTCCTTCAGGCTACATCTGCCTCCTAACAAATGTCATTATATGTAATGACATGCTTTGTAATGTAATGCTCAAGCTTCAGTTTCAGTGCAACTGCTTCCAATTTGATGATAAGATTCTGACTCTCCCTGCTGTTGGAGATGGGCATTATGTCCCCTTATTCCATTTACTTTGAAACATCCAGAGTTTTGTAAAGAACTGTTGTAACTTGGGTGCTGAGCTCAGCTTCTGCTCACCACAGTGTAGTGAGTGTCGGTGACTGAGGAAGCCGCTTGTGAGAAGCCAGAGATTTCACTTGTCATTTCATCATGAGTTAGCATTAGCAAAAGCTCCTCATTTTGCATTTCAGCTAGGCACTGAAGTGCGTTCAGCATAAAATGGTGCACATATTTCCTTCAATTGCTATCTGATACCTAAATGTTGTTCTTATCAGTGTTAATTTAATTAGTAGGCTTGAGTTTAGCAACATACAACAGATTTTCTGTTCTTCTTTTAGAAGTGGAAACAGGTGGTTTTTTTAAACCTTAGAATTGGTGATCGGATTTATTTCTCATAAACAAGGTTTAGTCAAACTGACAATTATTTGCCCTAAATTGTGTGGAAGTCAGAGCCTCAGTCCTCATAATGCTTAAGTTATTGAATTCCTACTGAACACATCTTAAGTTTGTTGCCTAAATGTTTTTGAGATGAGAGCCCAAATTAGAACTTCATGCTTGTCCACCCAATTCAAAAATCTCATATGCATGGGTACCTGTGTCACGTGTCCACAAAGATAACGAGGACTGAGTGGATGTTCTTTCAAAAGATGACCTGTTGGGTCTGGTTTATCAACAGACTGCGTTCACCCAATACTGTCCATCTCATCCTCCTCTGTAGAGGAAGGCTATCGTTCTTCAGGCCCAGGCTAAAAGAGGTCTCCATCTGAGTGTAATAGTCACCAAACTTATTTTTGCGGATCAGTTCTGAAGTGTGGTTTAAGTAAGAGTTATCTCACTGTGAGGAACATCTGCCTTAGAGGTTATGCAACATGCTGAAGTCATGCTTACACATGAAATGTTTAGCAGATTTGTTGTTTTTTAATGTGTGTGTTGTTTTCGATGCTGATGTCTTCTTTTAATTGGGTTCTCTCTTCCATAAAAGAGACTAAAAGTATTAGCCACTAAAAGCATGTTTCTGCCATGGTACTGATTTCTCAGGAGCTTTTTAAAGTTGAAAAAAAAATTAAACTAAGCTTATAGCTAAGTGAGGAAGTAGAAAGCTATAATCACAGATAAATAAGGGACTGGAATATCATGGGCACCAGTGCTTTCACCTGTACTCTGCTTTTTGTTTAGGAGGTGATGACAAGAAAACTGAATGTAACTTCATACAGACACCAGTTCCAAGACAAAGATGCAGAGATTTGGTTTTGTACTTGGCTGGGGTTTTGGTAGGAGGATGAAGGGGTAAGATTTGGTCAATGTTGTACAAATTCATATCCTCCAGTGCAATATATGTAGGGAAAAAAAAAAAAGCCCCACTCTGGACTTTGTATAGATTAGTTTTTAACTGGATTAAACTGAAACTCAGTGCAGTGACAGATGTCTAGTGTTTTATTTTAAGCGGGTGGGAAAGAGGCGGGTTTAGATCTTGTCTATATGCACAACTTTGTATTTCTGTTTAGTAGCCCATCCTGTTTGCCCTCCAGTTTTTGCTTCCTGGAAAGATGTGAAAAGGAATTTATAGCAAGATAGAAGTATCTTTTGTTCTTTCCTGGCACCAGCTGCCTCACTGCAATAGCTATTCACTAATTACTTGAATGCTTAATTTTCTATATTCATAAAAATACAAAACCAACTAATTAAAATGCTGCTGCAAAAGCATTACAAACTCTTGACAACACCACACGCTTTTCTGACTGTTCAAATTCAAAGCAGACATCCCAGAGAAAGTGAAGGACGCACAGGGTTAGTGACAGATTTTTCTGTAGGTTGCTTTCTCTTTGCTTACAGATTTTGCCTTCAAAGCCAGATGTCAGCCATTTCAGGATGTCATAATGGCTGTGGCAATGTGTCTCTTGGGGAGATCCACAGCCACATTTACAAAATGGAAAAGTCTATCTTGATTAAGAAAAAATTGATGTATGGTGGCGTTTTGCAAAGTGAAGCTCTGAGCTATGGATTGGCCTTCTGTAATATATGCATAAGTAGGTGGTAGATGCCAGGAGCTGTCCCTAAGGTTGGCCCCAGAAGTACTTTCTTGTTTACATCCTCAAATAATATCTGTTACTTACTGAAATTAAGAGGTAGTTGTACCAAGGTAGTGAAATGAGAGTCCCATCTGAAAACAGCAACACTCACTGTAGTTTAGTTACGTTTCTAAAAGTGAACTTTTTTTTTTTTTTTTTTACATAACGGGAAATGAGGAACTAGCTTTAAGTCCTATTATTTACTCATCCACAGATAGCAGGTATCAAACCCACCTACAGTTACCCTAATGTTTTCTAATGCTTTAAAAGCTATACTTGCCAGAATCATGTTGTATCCAGTCGTACACTTTTTATAATTATACTCTCCAATACTATGCTAAATAACAGCCTGCATACTTGCTTGAGCAGTAGAGTACAATATCAGGGAAGGAAAGTAATTTTTTTTCAGAGATACCATTTTCTAAACCTGCTATATTTTTCAGTGACAAATGCAGGGATAGAGCAGCACTACAAAGTTGGCCTCTCCATTCTTTACACCTTTTCCATCAATTCAAGCAGCTGTTAGTCTGAATGACTGCACAGCGACTGCTGCTCAGTCTCTGTTGCAAACAATTTGTATTTACTCTAACGTGCATTTCCTTAACTCGTACTAGCTCACAGCTAGTATCTTCTAAGAAACTGCCTATAGAGGCACTTCTGTGTTATAGAAGGTGATGGTGCATACAATACATAGTTTCCCCTCTAATGCTTCATTTCACACCCTCTCCCACTACCTTTGCATTGCTGTTAATACTACACTGAGAAGAGGACTTCCATTTTTGTGCTCCCTATCACCAGTGACAGTGGAGAAAACAGGATGGAGGTTCAGGCAGCCATCCACCTCCACTGTGCTTCATGCCAAGCTACGCCGCTGTGCGAATTCCAAGCCCAGCCAGGAGGAGAGGATGAATTATTCAGCCATTGAGTAGAGTCCTATGCAAACTTGTATGTATGGAAATTTCCACAGTCACAGGAAGATGCTGGATACTTCTGTAGCAACGAGTGAAGTTCCTGAGCCCTCGCCTATTGACAGGCTGTGCAGACCTTGCCGGTGCATTTAGTACCATGGAGAAGTGATGCAACGTCGATTGTAACATGGGATTTTTCACATGATAAGCACATACAGTTGCATACCATTTCTGCACTAGAGGGAGTCTAAGACAAGGGTTACTGAGCTAATTAAGAAGCAGAGTGGTGGCATAATAAAATAGGATGCTGAAAACTGAATGGTCCCTCAAGAGCCAAAAAAACAGCTGCCATGTTTCAAAAGGGCTTTTTTTTTCCAAGAATGCATTTCTTACATTATGCTGTTTCCTTTTGGAAGAGACCCTGAAAGTGCAAATGAGCACTAAGCTAATGATGCTCTTTCTGAATACAGACACCTCTGTACCATGCTTGATCTCTGAATACAGTATACCACAACTAGATTAACAACATTATGAGAATCACTTGGTATTTAAAAAACCCAAGATACTGACCAGGAAAAGGTACTGTTCACATTTACAGCTGGAAACCATAGTCCGCCTAGAGTAGGGTCATACACTTTAGTGAAATAAGAAAGGCAACGCCGCACTATTTCTGCGAAAAATACAGCTGGAGGAAACAGGATTATACAGATGCCAACTCATTGTCGTGCCTGATGCTGCTCAAGGAACAGCTTCTTTGGATGTAGTTGCTAAGTTGTTTTATATTAGCTTTTTTCCCAGGAATTCTAAAGGTAAAAATTGCATATATCATCAGAGCCATCTTAGGGATGCTCGTTCATTCAGTCTCTGAAGCTCCCAGAGAAGGACAATCACCAATGAATAGCCAAGCAAACTGATAAAAATCATGATGTTAAATATGAGAACTGGGATAAACGAATAGGGTGTTGTCATCAAGGCATGCCTTAAATTTTTGATTGGAGTTTCCCTGTATCTCTAGTTTAATTATCTGTGTTCAGTGTTATGCTGCTTACTACACATAAAGCCACAGCTCATTTTCAACTACAATAGTTTTATAATTCTTAGTATAAATACCCTCTTTCTATGCGTTTTATTTTTTAGCAAGGAAAGAGGAAAATTAAATGCTGTAAATGTTCACTTATTTGTGTTCACTGAGTATTAAAAAATTATCAGGAACTTACTTAATAAATCACATAAGCTATTCATAGTCTAAATAAGTATCTGTATTTTAACTTTCTGCTGTGTTTGCAATACTCAGACAAGAAAAATAACCAGCCTGTCATCTGTCCTGATGCGTAGATTTAGTTCAATCTACAGGTAATTACAGTATCATCAGAATAGTCTTTATTAATTTATCTATTATTTACAGGTCCCAAGTTGCATTTTAGTTGGCTCAGTCTCTGGATTAACAGCTGCCTGTCTTTTGTTTGGACTGATTGCTTTCCTGTACATTAAGCACCATAAACCACATAAGTGGTTTCAAGCGTCTAAGTTTCTATTTTGATTGTATTACAATTTCTACACTGAAAACTGTTTTTGCAAATGATTTTATTCTAAGGCTAATAGGAGGGATGAGCAGCTGGCACTGGAGTACTCACCGCTATTGTGATCTTTAGCCACTGCTCCCAAAAGCAACACTCACATGCTTTTGTTTCTATTTGCTTAAAAGCAATGTTTTCTTTTGGTACTTTGGTGGGTGCAGGCAGGCTGGAGATTGCTAACTCATCTGTGCTGTTGGGTGGCACCACAGACCGGCGCTGCCTGGGTTCGGGTTGGATCCCGTGACTGTCTGACTGCCCACACGGCACCAGCCTCATGGAGGGCTGGGGATCACCCGTCCACATCGTATCCGTTTGGTCTCTGCCAGTTTATATGTGCTTTGTCGGAGCTCCTCTTTCAGTCTAGACATGTCCTAAATGTTTCAGATGTCTCTCGGGCCCCTCAGGACAAAGCCAGGGTTGCACCAGTGTTGCACCAAGTACGCACACAGCATTTTTAAAAATTTGTTTAAAAAAAAAATTTTTTAAATTGTAACAGTAGTTATGAAATAGGCAAAATATGGTGCTGGAATTAGATGTGGTACATTCACATACTGCCACAAGGGACTAACTGAAAAGACGCGGTTTGACTCCGAAAGTGGCTTAATATCATCCTGCTCGTGCCTGATGCACGTGTCATCAGTAGAACTTCAAAGAGGTAACTCCCAACTGCTTGGCAATATGGTTTCTTCATTACTAAAAAGAAACAGTGACAAACTTCTGCATCTAAATCACCCTTTTGCAAACAAATTCACACAGAAGAAACTTGGGAGGCTGGCTAGCTGTAGCTGACTCTGCAGTCACAAATCTGGCAACAGTGGTGGACTAAACATTATTTAAATAATTGCAGCTCTTCAGTCAAGAGAATTTAACCATGTTTTAAGCAATAAAGCAACAAAATATTTTTATGCACCACCACAGTATAGTATCTAAGCCTTTGTAAAGTGAGGAACTAACTCGTGTTTATGAGTTGAAAAAAATAAAAGCTAACTCAAGCTTATTTGAAGCAGCCATTTGCACCATGTAAATGCAGCTCGCTTCTCACATAGCTGTTCTCCCTGGGGCACGGCTCCTCAACGCTGCCCAGAAGCTGGCTGCAGTCTGTCCAACACCTGGGGCAAGCTCCTGGGGCAGCTCCCACCACTGGCTTCCCAGCACTCCCACAGCTGGAGAGGGAGGACATCATCTGCCCACAGCTGGCAAGGAAGGGGCAAAGCCGCCCTGCGATGCAGAGGGCAGCCTCCCGCCACATCTGCAGGGTAGCAGAGAAGATCTTCCTGGCGCAGCATCGCCTGCCTGGACGGAGGCAAGGGAGAAGCAAGCCACATACCATCCCAAGCCCCTCCTGCTAGCAAGCATACTGCTGACTGGATGTAGTTCATGCAGGAGAGAGAGAACAATTAGTGTTCATTTCTTTTTCTTGTTCTTTTTAATTTAACGTGCATCTAGAAGCAAACGTATCCCTTTTTTCCTTACAGTTCCTCAAAAAATGAAGCATTTGGAAGAAGCTGTTTTGAATCACCAGACTGTGGGCTTTCATCCCAAACCATTAATACTAAACTTTTTATCTGAAGTATCTACAAGAGACAAAGGTACAAATTTTCTTCTGGAGTAATGTGCAATGTAATGCACAATGTAACGTTGCAAGACAAGAGAAAGCAATTCTGCTAAAGGACCGGATGGATCTGAAAGCTTTTCAGTTTCGGGTGCACGTAGAAGAGAACAGCACTTTCATGGCTCCACGCACTGTTCATGTTTCTCCAAGTTTATGAGCGCATGACAGGGCAGAGCTTCCCATCAAAACCACTTATGATGCTCTTAAGTGGCATTTTCTTGAGTGGACAATGCCACTGACTGTCATAGGTAAGCAAACTGCTTTGCCATGCAGTGAGGGTATGGTTTAATTTCTGGAAGACAGTAGCTGTCTGGATTTACAGTTGGTAGGGCTATGGTTGGTGTTAAAATGGATAATTTTTCAAAGCAAGTGTCCACCTTAGGACTCCCAGATTTTCAACTCACTGTCACAAGGATGGGTGTTCTTTGTCTCCAGTGCTGTGGCAGCCATTTCTTCTAACCCAGACACCCTCACATGAATATACAGTTATTCCTATGGCCTCACACAGAATTGCTCTTAGTAATACTACATATTTTCTCCAGATAGCTGTCTTAACCACTACTCTCAGTTCTCCAACAGCTGGTCATTTCCCTCACAGGCCCTCGGGAACTATGAGGTTGCAAAGCATTTCCCTAGATCTTAAGATGTCTGGAAACCATTTCCCCAGAGAAGGCACATTCTCTTCACAGAAGGCAGCTTAATCTCTCAAACTCTGTTGGTCATAGTCACTGAATCTCTCTAACTGGGGAAACAAATACCCTTCAAACACATCTTTGGTTTTTCTTCAGAGCTGCATAGGGTGCAACTGTGAAGCTCATCCTTCCCCAACCCTTGTCTTTTTGCCTGTGTTATGGGCTTCCAGCATGGGTTTCTCTGGGGGCCATGATGCTCAGTATCTTGGGGAGGGGGAAACCCCCAATCAGTACCTTGCAGTGCTGTATCGTATCTTGATAAAATTTAAAGAAATCCGATTATTTGCTTTTTATCCCTACCAGCACTGGATGCAGTGCAATGTTTAATGGACATGCCAACTGCTGTGGAGTCATTCACTTTAACTTGCAGAGCCAGTTCCTTCTTTCCTGAAGGAATTAAACTCTTTAGGTATAAAGATGATGAGTTGCTCTCAGAAGGATCCTTCACAGATGCTGAAGTTAAAAACAAAGGGTCTCTTGCTCATGGAGACAAAAACGTAATGCAAAGAAAACCAAATTCCATTTACACAACCACGGAGTGCAGTTCACTGCTGACATCATTACACATTTCAAAGAGTGCTACAAGGAAATTCTATTCTCTCAGTTTACAAGGTGACTTTTTTATCCTGTGTTCTTTGGGCAGCATGTTTATGCTTTCCTCTTTGTTCCACTTGAAAACATCTGGAGAGGACATACTGCCTTTAAACCTGTGTTAGCTCTGCCATAAGTCAGACTCACTCAGAGTCTGCTCTGGAGTGAGATGAGAGCAGCTGGGTCCTGGACATCCAGCTTTATATCCATAGACATGCCAGAAGTAGAGAGTTTTGAGAGGGCTGAATCTAAGGAGCAACAAAGGACTGCTCCTGATAAGATTTCACAGGCTTTGTCGTGAACTGTCTTAATGAAGTATTAAAAAATGAAAAAAAAAAAAAAAAATCCCACTCAGATCTGATTGTTTGTCCCAATGTGAGACACCTACATAGCACTGCACTTGCAAACCAATGCATGCAAAAGAAAGAAAAATGTTCCAGATATAGATCTAAATCTAGCTTGAGGTCTAGATTCAGCTTGAGAAACAGAGCTAGCCTGAGAATTTCAAAGTGTCCACAGCATCTGTATTCCTGCCTACCCTACTGGAAACCAGGGAGCCTAATCCATTGAGCAGACTTGACGGTCTCTATCTCTTAAAAGGTTTCAAGAAACTCTTACATAAAAAAAAGAAAAAAGGGAAAGAATAACTCTTGAAGTTTGTGAAGTATTTTCCTGAGGAAGTATTTTTTAATAGGATGACACTGACACTTTACAAGAAAGTAAACAGATTGTTCCTCCTGCAGCAGGGAAACCACTCATACTCCATAATTCACCACCTTTTAAATTGTACTGGCGTAGCTGTTTTGGTGACCGTGAGAAGGACTAGGAAGAAGCTGAGAACTTCATAAGCCAGGGAAAATATTATAAAATATGTAATTACATGTTACATTTGTTATAGAAGCCCTGTAGCTGGACAAGTGCTAAATTATAAGTACATTTTCATATCCAGAGGCCTAGGCGTTCATTGTGTTTAAGCTGTAAAAAGAATATTATTTCTCATACTTACCGTATTCCTTACTGAGACCAGATCCCTCTTGCTTCCTGTATAAATAACCAAATATAGGCTATAAAGAGCTAAATAATCAAGTTTCTTTCATCTTTTTCACATCTTTATCTGCTTATCTAGCATTAGCAAATACTATATCATCTCTCTGTGTCTGTGTGTGTGTAGAGTCAGTGATTTCTGCTGTGAAGAGATTCAAATCCAGTGATTACTGGAGGATATAATCAAGGATAACATCAGACAAGAGCTACTGGGCCACTCAGGCAACTGCATCTACTTACAATCTGTGCTTCAGCTAACATTTACAGCTTTCAGGTTTGCCAAAAAAAAAATTGCTTTCAAAGTAATGTACAAAGCCTGGAGAAACCCATCACAAAAGAGATATTTCTAAGGCTTCCAGGTATGTATAATACATCTCTGGGTCCTTTCACTTTAAGGGCAGTACAGAGCACTACTTGATGTAACTTGAGGGGGAAAATAATTTTATTATTTCGGCTGTACAGAGTCATTTGGGACAGGAAGGTGTAACTTACAAGTCACTGTGCAAGCATGATTCAGCCCCACGAGACCCTGGCTGTAGCTTTCTATTGAATTAGTCCATGCAGCGCACCAGTACATATATTTACTTGGCATGTTATTTTTGCTAGTGAGAGTCTCTACAAAAGTTCCAACAAACTGATATAAACGAAGGTTGACTTTAACTTGGATTTTTGCTTTCCTTGAATTGTTTTATTTCAAAATGAGTGAAGAATGTTATATTCTCCACTATGAAATTTGCTAAAAGTAAAGTGGCTGGTAAAAAAATAATAATAAAAAAAAATAATTGAGTTTATGTTATCTTTAACCCAGCCATTTCACCGCCAGTTTGCTTTCCCAGAGATATCACATCTGGCAGGAGCAATTTCACTTTCCCTCTCCTCTCTCAAACACAAGATGTAATTTCTTATTTACCCTGCTGTAAAATTCTAGTGGTGAGAAAGCAATATAGATTTTAGATTTCATACTTGATGAGTGTTAGCATCAAATCCTTGTCTGGGGGTTACTTCTTAACTAGTTTGTCCTCAAACTACAGATCTTTTCTTATTTTGTAGCAAAGTAACAGAATATTTTAGTTGGTGGAAGTGATGGTGAATGGGCCAAAACCAGCCTACTCAAGACAAGTGCTTAATTGCTATCATGTTGATAGGACTCATACTTTGATCTTATTCCTGCTGCCAGAAAAAACCCCACACCCGTTAACAAAGAGCAAAATGTCTCTCTTTTAACGTATGCAGTATGACACACTGTGTATGTACGCATGGAAGTGCAGTGTCTAACTGAGTTCAGGTACAGAGCACTCAAAGAACAGCAGGCATATAATTTTTTCCTATTGCAATTCTTTATTCTGTAATAAATCACTCTTGGCTTAGTGTTCCAAGGGAATTTTACTGCAGCAGCTTTTTAATGGAAGACTTTCTCTCTTGCTTTAGCAAAGTCTCCTTTTGTCTCCAAGATAAGAGAAATTCTTACACAAACCACAGTCAATAAGACTGTCTGTCTTGAACTTTCCATATCAAATTTTGTACCCAACAACATCAAGCGTTATATGTATGTATGTATCAGAGCCAGGAACGCTAGACAGAGTTACCTGAAGCCAACCAAGTCATAAAAACTAATACTGGAGAAAATGGATTATGTTTCTATATGAGCAAACAACTGTTGTCTCCAAAGACATCTGACAATATTAAAATATTAAGGTGTGAGGTTTTTCATCCAGCAACTCAACATTGTGTAGAACAAGCCTTTCAATTCAAGCTTGCAGGTAAACTGTATTGTTTTATTATTGTTTGTTATGTCTTGGAAGTTAGTTTAAATTTGAATACTAGTTTGCAAACACTCAAGCTTCTTCTAGTGTGGCTGGATGATGGAATAAGACACCCCACAAAGTTATTAGAGGTATTGGAATCTTACCTAAAGGAGAGTATAACTTTAAGGAAGTATTTCTATATGTCAGAATAATATGGAAATTATCAGATTTTCTATCCCACAGTTATGCACCGAATGAGCTATAGCTACACTGTAAACTTTAAAAATGAACTAACAACACTCGCCCTCTATAACTCACTAAGGATCAAATCAAACCTCTCAACTAACACTGATCAGTAATTTTTTTTATTTATTTAAGCTGTTTCAGAAAAATGAATGAAATATGACTACCGGAACACCATTTCAGTCAGGCATTCTCTGAACTGCATCCAGAATTTTTCTAATCAGTAAGAAGACATCTGTTGAATTTCGCACACTTTGGAGTAGTTTCCCTGAGAGTCAATGTGAAAACCAGTGATGACTGAATATTGAGTAATGAGAACATACTACTAAAAATGTTGTGGACTGGTATAAATCTGGCAATACTTTTTAATACAAGATTGTGGATATTTCTATGGATATATTAACTCCCTTTATGATAGGTCAGTATAAGATTATTACTATTGTAAATAATTCTATTTCTTCCTACTTTGTAGAAGAACCTAACAGGGCTGCTAATAAACTGTTTCTAACTGCAAATCAGAGCCACACAAAACCTTTAAAGTATTAGTTTTAAAACAGAACAAAACTATAAAGGCCATTCTGATAATGTAATTCCTGAGCATGATTCTCGCCTCACCAGGCAAACATTACTGGAAGGTATGAGAAGCAACAGGATGGCTTATGCAGCAGGTGCACACCCCTCTATCTCCTACAGGACCCTCGGTTTGGGATCAGCAATGTGTGCGTAGAAGGGGAAGAAATGGGCGGGATGTATACTGCCAACCACCACCAAAGAAGTTGTCCCCAAATTCATGCTAGTAGTTGTTAAACGAAGACCTTTTTCTGATAAGGAAGTCACCTGAAGAAGGCAGTAAGGGATCTCTGGCGATCCAGCCAGAGGTTAACAGAGATACAGAGAAGGTTTTTGAGCACACAGCAGTTTCATATTGAGCCTGCTCAAGGCCAAGCCCAAACAAGGGGAATAAGAAGGCAGGGAATCTTATACTCATACTAGTCTCTTCAGGTAGTTATTTAATGTTACGGGACGTTACTGAAAAGTGAAAACTACAGTTTTAATAGTAGAACACAAACCACTCAGCCAACATGACACATTTATGGAGTGGCTTTGGTGCCAAGACCTTTATTCTCTTCTCTCTGAAAAAATAAAATCAAACATTCTCATCCATCTAGCCGAGAAGCAGTTACCACTTGGAAGATAAAGTGCATTACTGCGCATCCAAAGGCTAACGTGGATGTGACACATCAGTGCTGTGTATCTGGAAGGAACAGAAACAGGGTGAGTTTAGTTACCTGGTTTAAGGGACTATTCCCAACTGAGGAAGAAGTAGAAAATAAAGACTATGAGGATGGATCTGGTTTCACCTCCTGTGTAACTAGGAAAACAGAAAAGCAGAATGAAGAATGTAGGATCAGATGTGAGATTTCTACTGAAGATGAAACTTTTGAGGAAACCTACATTTTAAAGCTTGATTGAGCTCCACTTAACAAAGGAAATGGACTCTCTACAGCGAAGACAGATCTGCACATAACAGTAGAAACACTTGTGATACCATTGAAATTTCTTGAATGGTAGTACTGTAACTGAAGAGTTCTGACTGCAGGTCACAGGGCTATGGCATGCTGTGGAACTTTTTGTTTATTTTTTTTCCTTAAACAGATGCTGTTCAAGAACACAACAGAAGTGACATACTTTTCAGGCTATGTACAGTAATGAACATAGTAAGTAGAAAAAAAAAAATCAAATACAGGAATAACAACTATGCCACAATTAAGAAAAGGAAACATGAAGGAACAACCTTTCAAACTGAATGATCAAATATGACTATCAAATGCATCCATTTAGTAAAGCAGTTTGATTCTAAGTGTAAAGATTTCAGCTATGGATGTCCAGACAACACCTGGTAGAAGAAAAACTGTGAGAAAATAATGGCTACTTCCTACAGAGACATTTCTAAACATAGATACTGCCTTTGGAAAAATATCTGTTTACTGCCTATAATTCTACATGAATTCTCAGCAAGCACGAGCTTTCTCCATGGCTGGTGAAGCCAGGCATTAGTTCTTTAAAATCAAGCCACCATCATGTATTCAGTGATCAGCACACCCACAGAGCGCTAGTCATCTTCTAAAACCTCACTGGGGACAGCTGCATAGGGTAGCTTCTTTACCCTCAGGGTCAAAATTTGCCGTCATTTTATGTAAGAAAGCTGCTCTCTGGGCACTCTGCTCCAACAAAATCCATACATTTTGCAAGAAGAACACTCCAGTCTTCCTGGTCATCTCACTGCTCTTCTCCACCCATCCCATGAAAGAAGCATTATCTTGCTAACTTTTTTTCTCAAGTTTTAAAGCTAAAGTAGAGCTAACAACGCTGGAAAAATGCATCTGGGGCAAAGGCAGGGTGTGGAAGATATTGTTCCCATTACCTGTATGCACTCACCAGGAGACTGCAAGAACTTAGAATCATAGTCATTTAGGTTGGAAAAGATCTTTAAGATCATCGAGTCCAACTGTAAACCCAACACTGCCAAGAACACCACTAAACATATCCCTAAGCACCACATCTACCCGTCTTTTAAATACCTCCAAGGATGGTGACTCAACCACTTCCCTGGGCAGCCTGTTCCAATGCTTGATAACCCTTTTGGTGAAGAAATTTTTCCTAATATCCAATCTAAACTTCCCCTAGCGTAACTTGGGGCCATTTCCTCTTGTCCTAACGCTTGTTACTTGGGAAAAGAGACCAGCACCCACCTCGCTACAGCCTCTTTTCAGGTACTTGACAAACAGGGCAAGCTGATCTCAGAACACAACATAAACATTCAAATCACTCAAATACTTCAGTATATAGGATTATACAATATGCACAGGGCCATATTCTCTCATGTTAGAAAAAAGGAAATAAAACAAGATTTTTATTCACAAGGCACAGGAAGAAGTTCCCAGGAGATACTGAACCAGAAGGAGACTTTTAACATAGAACACTGGGAACAGCATCACTGTTGTAGCAAAGGCACTGTCAGGGACTACTTGAGTCAGCTTCCCACCCCATTAACCTAATAGTGCCCAACCCTAAGTGGGAAATCCTGGTGCTAATGAACTTCCTAGCAAGCTCTCTTGGATTTAAAGACCCAGGATTGAACATGGGGGCCTTACTTGAAGCTCACTGAAGTCAAGGGCTTCTGCTGCTGGCATGGATGCTTGCTGTCAATCTCTGTGCCTCAGCTCTGCTCCGGAATAACATTATTAAGATTATAACAACAACAATGCTATTTATACACTGTGCCTATCCTCTCTTGGGCAGAGAAAACATAAATGCAAAACAGTAAGAGGTATTTGCCACTTAAAATAGCAAATAAACAAGGAACAGTCAGGGAAGGAAAACGGTGGCTCCCACCACCTGCTGTAGCATGTGGCAGCCCTACTCCCAGCTCAGAGCCTCACCACCCTCATGGCAGCAGGGGCAGAGGAACTGGATGGGATGCTTGATGCCTCCTGCCAGGGCAGGCCCCAGCTCCTGTGAGGGGAGGAAAGAGGAGACATGTTCCTCTGTGGGGCCACCATCACAAAGATATCTGCTCCCCCTCCAGTTCAGATGGGATTGATTATTTAAGGCTGCTCAGCTTTGCAGTAAGGGAGCTGGTTAGGAAACCTCTCATAGACTTGCCATCTGCATTTAAACTCAGTCAGTCAGGTGCAAAGGTTGACAGGGGCAAGTGGTGAAGAGGGGCTGCAGGTTTTGATTTTTTTTAAATTACTTTTAAACTGAGTCATTCCCCTGTGATGATTCTTTAAAGTCACACTATGTATTAAAATAGGGGTGTAAGCCAGAAAAACATGCAGCATACCATCCTCTGTAGGCATCCAGTAGTGCCAAGACCAGGATGGAGGCAGCGGTATCTGCAGCCTCTCAAGAATGTCTTCTGCTCTTTTAATAGTTCTCCTTGGGGGGGTGTGGAGGTTTGTATCACGTATCTTTCTCCTGTTGCTGAATCAAAAATAGTACACTGAGTCATTTGTTACAGGCAGTTAGACAGTCACCAGCCACATTGAGCACACATCCCACCACACGCTCTGGTCCAGCTTACCCAAGGCCTCCTTCACAGAAGGGTCTTCTCACCTCAAACAGCAGCTTTGCTTGAGTAGGGTCTGCAGTGCCGATTAAATCCCTCTTTCTGCTGCAGCACATGCTTTCAGCAGGTTGGCAGATTACATTCTTTGATCCAAAAATCCACTGAAATGGGTGGGAATTTTTCTGCTGCCTTCCAGGAACCTTGGGTCAGGGCTGTTGGGTTTGAGATGTCCACCTTGGAATGGGGCAGCTGGCCCTGGATGAATGCAGGGCCACACGGGAACACGCACTGCAAGGAGCATTGACCCTGCCCATTTTTAGTGGCAACACCAGTATGACTTTGAGCATGAGGAGAGAGAAAAGTGTAACCAGGGAGCCTAAAATGCAGTGATTTCGAACCTTCTTCTCTTCTCCCTCAACCCTAACCTGAAGACCTAAATTACTTTCCCTTCCACAAGGACCTGCAAAATGAACAACAGGGAATAATCTGTGGTAGTTTATTAATATCCAGGTCCTAAGAACAGATATTTCCATGCTTTGTACAAAGAATCACTGTGAAAGTTGCAAGCTTGGCAATTTCACAGAGGGTTTTGTTTTTTTAATATCTATTTTATTTTTGTATTTTATTTCCCGAACCACTCTTGTGCTTTATCCCAAATCAAAACAATCTGTGCTACGAGACCTACAATAACTACCTTTAGGGGTGACCAATGTATAAAGAAAGAGTGGAAGAATAAGAAAAACATGAGGGAAAAAATTCAGCTTTCAAAGAACTATTACTTATTCATCAGATTGATATTATTAACTATTAATAAATAACTAACCACAAGAATCAGGTGCCACAAAGCCGTCTTAACACTGCTTCCAACAGGGCTCTGTTGTGACTTGTACCTTGCTCAACACGCAGCAATATTTACCCACTAGATTGAGCAATGCTGATCATGGCCAGTCTGCAGTCTCACTTTACAGGGCAGACTGAATTTTGACATTGACCCCATTGCTAATCTATGCTAGCATGTAAACCTTGGCCTTGTTAAAGACTTTTATACCAGCCTCTCACATCTGCTTTTTAGGTCTCTGATCTTTCATCTCTGCATCATCACATGTTTGCTGGTGTGAAGGACTTAAAAAGAAAATAGTTTATTACTTCTTGACATTGTCTTTCCACTGTGTCACTTGTGGATTTTAAATGTATTTATTTTGTTTCCCTGACCCTCTTCTGCCTTAATATGCAGCCTCTTGAGTTCACTTCTGGTTTTTATCTATTTTATAAGGACATTGTCCTACTGAAGTACACTGCTATAATACTATACTTACCATGTGCCTTGGGGGATAAAGAGACGAAGTCAGACCTTGTTATACTCTAATTTTGTATACGTATGTCACTTGATTTCATTCGGAAACACAACATGAAACTGATACGCCTGGTAGCTATGGTTTCACCAGCAGTCACTACAAGTATTTTAAAACTATGGCATATATAACATAAGTGTTCTCCAACCTCTGTTTCTGATTAATAAGCTCTGTGATCCTCCTGTCCATCCAAACAGCTTAACAAACTCCAGTTCGACTGCACCAAACAGTGTGAACTATGAATATAAACTGATCACAGTCTCCAGACTCTGAAGCGCATGAAAGGCAATTCCCATGGACACAGTTGGTTCTGCCACACCCTGAACTCAGCAGTGGGTCACTACAAAACCTACAGCTTCCCACTTCTTGTGTCCATGCCCTCCCCTCTCAGGGCAAGCTCTGAGCATGTAGCCTCCAGCTTCCCTCACACTGGTTTCTGTGCAGAGGACATGTGGAGAGGTAGTGGCAGTGGGAGCCACTGCGCACTCCCCCCAGCTGCTCGGCAGGATCCCAGCTGCAATACCACCTACCAAAAAGGAGATGTAGGCCGAGAGAGAAAGTTCAAAAGCCCACTCACTTTGGACTTCAACTATGGAAAATGCAGTGTTTGCTCATTGCTAAGAATGAGGACTTTTCTATGTCAAATGATAGCACTGACGCCTTCTTCAGAACCTTCCTACAGAGAATGGGGGCAGTCCACAGAAGTACAACTTCAAGAACAATTTCAGGTATTTGTGTTCCCACATACTTTGTAAATGACAAAATGAAAGGATCCTCACAAAGAAGTAATATCCCTAGTACAAAATAAACATACTTCTTATTCTTTGCTCTGCCCCTGAAATGCTTCTGAATATTTTAAATGGTGAAAGAACAGAAGGATTTAAAATTACAATCCTGAGATTCAAAATCACCAACACTTTGACCAAAATAATTCACTATGGTGATTTTTACAGTACAAACCCTGCCTTCCTCATAATATTATGATGCCTATTTATTGCAAGACTTCAGAAAATTAGGCAGACTCTTGTCAAAGAAGTGACATAAAAGGTAGTCCTGAAAGCAGCCCAGTGAACACAAGCTGTTGCCTCCCATCTTTCCCCTCCCATCTCACAGTGAACAAAGAGAATTTTCTACCTCTCTGTAGCACAGATTTCCCTGCGGGAAAAAGAGGCTTGCATCAGTTCCTGAAAACAGTTGCATGGTAGTGCTGCTGAAACTGCTTCACATTTAGGTCAAATCTTAAAAAAAGCTTTAAAACGCTACCAGAGCTGAAGAGGTTTTATGCGAGAACCATTGAAATAAGGCACTAAGGAGACTATGGGGAAGCCAACGATTTCAAGTCACTGGACAGCTAACTCTGGTATTTTGTCTATGACTCTTGTAAGAATAGAGCAGTGGTATTGTGACAAGTGATAAAGAACAATGAACTTCCAAAGGAACAAAGGTGTCTAGGAAATGCAAATAGCTGTCCTGTAAGTGCCCCTCTGATGGGTGATGGGAGACGGAACAGAGGCAGTAAAAGGGAAAGCTGAAAAATAATGTGACAATTAGACTCCATCTTACAGAAGAAATTTAATCACCAAAGGCATTTAATCATTCCCTATTTAAAAAACCAGGATTTTTTATGATTACAAATGTAAAATATGCCTTTCCAAATTTTCTTTGGTGACTACTTGTTAATGCTAGTTTGACTGTCTTTTCATTGTGAAACATATATCACATTTTCAGAGCTGTTCACAGAATAGTATTGGTGTATTGGGAATTTGGAAACTGAACAGGCATTTATTCTCTTAACTGGCAGTCTGATAATGCTGATACAGGTCTTCAAAAACTGAAATACACAAATATTGAAAATATAACTCCTATTTTATCATTTTAAAACAACCTTTGATTTTACCCAAACATTATTTCATTTTAATATAGATGCCTGAAAATACACTGTAGTCAATATGGAAGTTTCGTCACACTTTTGAATGAGTTTGTCATATTGTTACACTGACAAGGCATCAAAAATGTGCCATATTATTGCCAACACAAACCATTTTAGGTGTCTGTCATGAAGTACATAACACACAAGATTTGATACTAAAAGTTCCTTGAATAATGAAGTTGAAAGTAACCTGGTGCCTCTCTGCACAGCTTGGGTAACCAGGTGTTGGATCAGTTCTGTAATGCTTATTTAGGTTTTATTTCGACAACATTATCTTTTGTTTACTCGAGCGGCAGTTTGCCCTGTTCACAGCACACTGTAGTTAATACAGCTGCTATCTCCTAATAACTCTGCATAGAAATAAAATTCCTGCTGTTACTAATATCCCCAGATAGAGGATTTGCAGGAGTGTGCTAAGAGGAATTGCTCCTATTGTCTCTGTGGAACTGAGGGGGTGAACATGGCTCCTTCATGTTTGCTGGTAAATGCCAGCTCCTGAATTCATCTAAAAACCAAGGCAGACCTCAGCAGTGTAGGGAGGTCAGGATGTAAATAGAAAAGAGAATCGTTTCCTCAGCAGGAGTATGTTTTGTGACAGCATCCCAGAAGTGACCACACTGCCTTCCACATCCCTCCTTTCCCTAAGCACAAAAACCTCACCTTCTTTTACAGAAGGGAAAGGAGTGAAAGGTTCTGCCTACTGCATGCAGATACAATTTCAGCATTCAGCATTGCCCTCATTTAAAATATCTAATTCTATTTATATTCCTAGATTATCTAACAGAATTCACTCTGACCTAAGAGAGAGATTAATTTTTTTACTGGGTATCCTATTGCCATGTGGCTCTGTGTGTGTGGGGGGGGGATGTTGCTTCTCTTCATTTAGAAATTAGAATACAGAATTTTCCCTATTTATAATTAATTTCAGTTGTATACTATCTGCTACTCTTTTTAAAGGTAAAGCATTGCTTACTATCACAAATGTACACTCCAAAAAGGTATTCCTAAATGTTTTATTTTGGAAGTGTAAAGGGTTTTAAAATAAACAAAAGTAAATATTCAAATACATTTCATATTGCATGTGGTAGGAGTGGCTCCATACAATACAATATGGATGAAGCAAATCTGGCAGTTAATTTCTTTGAGACATAGAGTACAATACATAGACACTTCCAGATCTGGTCTTGTGTCATACATAACATTGCCTGACCCTTTTGTTACCATTTAAATCCAGCCTACTTTATTAATTATTAACATTTTATTTTGCTGTATTGATTGTTCAAGTTAGGAAAAAACAGTTAAGAACTACTGACCTGAGGACACTGCAAGACCCTAAGTACTGCAATCTCTGAGGCTAAATATACATTTATTTTTTGAGAAAATATGTCATTACCTGCAGATGAATCAATGCAAAATGATCGTGCAATTAAATAGGACAGCCTGAATTGAAATTTAAAGCTGCAGACCATGATTTTCCTACTCCCAGTGCTGCTTGAAATCTCTCACACCTTTAAAAAAATATAATTAGCTTTAGATTTATCCCACAATAAATAATACCAGAACATACCTTGTGCTACCAACCTGAATTTAAAAAAAAGTAAGAGGCCACCTCAGTGTTTTGAGTTTATGAGATCTTTCAGACACAAAGCCCTAACAGAGTTCCCCAGTCAAAAGGCATCAGGAAGGCTCATCGTTTATGGTAAACTTGGGCCTTAGCTTGACAGACCTCTTCCTTATTGTGCCTTTAGGGGACAACGGCATGGTGTCCATAATGCTCTTGTCCTCCTCCAGCTGCCTAGCAGTGCAAGAAGGGGTGGGCACTTTCACCGTGTTGCCAAATTTAGAGTAGTCCACAGAGTATTGCCCATCTTCCTCTGCCACAATGGGCACAAACCTTTGGCCCCAGAGGATTTCATCCGCCAGGTAGGAGGTTCTGGCTTGAGTGGTGATGCCGGTGGTCTCCACCACCCCTTCCAAGATGACAATGATCTCCAGGTCCTCGTGGTGGTGAAGGTTCAGGGGGGAGATGTCGTAAAGGGGGCTGTTCTTGTCTATCACATGGTAGATGATGAGTGGGGAGACAAGGAAGATGCTGTTGCCCCCCACAGGGTTCTCCATCTGGATGTCAATCTGGTTGAGGGGCACCACCTCCCCCTCCAGGCTGGCGGTCTTCTTCACCACCTGCATGCGGATGGTGGCGCTGATGATCATGCTCTTCCGGAGGTCACCCACCCGTAGCATGAAGCAGAGCTTGCCCTCCCGCAGGGCGATGACTGCGTGCTTGCTGAAAATGAGGGTCTCAGCCCGGCGGTGAGCCTGCGAGGTCTTCATGAAGATGCAGCCCAGCATGATGGCGTTGATCACCAGCCCCACGATGTTCTGCACGATCAGCACCAGGATGGCGGCTGGGCACTCCTCTGTCACCATGCGTCCCCCAAAGCCGATCGTCACCTGCACCTCGATGGAGAAAAGGAAGGCGGAGGTGAAGGAGTGGATGCTGGTCACGCAGGGCACAAAGCCAGCCGGGGCCTCCACCGCCCCCTCTCTGGGGTCGCGCTGCAGCCGCGTGCTGTGGTCCAGGTCTCCGTGGGCGAAGGCGATGAGCCACCAGACCATGCCAAAGAGCAGCCAGCTGCAGAGGAAGGACATGGTGAAGATGAGCAGCGTGTGAGGCCACTTGAGGTCCACCAGGGTGGTGAAGACGTCCTGGAGGAAGCGTCCCTGCTCCCGTATGTTTTTATGGGCCACGTTGCAGGCACCATTCTTGCCCACGAAACGCGCCCGCCGCTCCCGTGCGCGATACCGGGCATGATCCGGCACATCCTCCGCCAGCCGGGTCAGCACGTACTCCTCGGGGATGATCCCCTTCCTCGACAGCATGGCTCCCCGCCGCCACCGCCGTTCCGAGGCTCAGCGCCGCCCCATGCAGCCGCCGCTCCGCCGGGGGCGGGGAAGGACGACCGCGCCGCGGGGGCCGAGCGGGTGCACGGCGCCGCCGCAGCCCCCACCGTAGCCGGTCCCGGCAGCGCGGCGGAGAGCTGGCGGGGTCGGCGACGGCCGGCAGGCGGCGGCAGCGGAGGCCGGGAGCGGCCGAGCCCGGCCCCACACGCCGGTTCCCGTGTGGGGCCGGGCTCGGCCGCTCCCGGCCTCGGTGTTGCGGTCCCCGAGCCGTCCGCGGCCCCTCGGCGAGCCCGAAGCGGAGGGACGAGGGCTCGCGGGCGATCCCGCGCGCGCCTGTGTGGAGGAGTCGCGCGCGCCTCCGCCTAACGGTCGTTGGGCGACGGGCGCGACGGGAGGCGGTTGGAAGCCGTTGGGCGCCGCTCCTCAGGGTCGCCCTGTGGGAAGGGGCGGGGGGAGCCGCGTCCCGGATTGCCCCCCGGTGAGCGCTGGGGCCGTTTCTTTACCTTTTTACCTCAGTTTTTGGGGTTTGGTTAGTTGGTTAGGTTTTTTTGGGGGGGGGGGAGGTGGTGGTGGGGTTTTTTTTCTTCTCCGTGGAAGGGGGAGGTCGGTTTTCGGGGCCGCGGTGGTGCCAGCAATCCCCTTTCCCCAGAGCCCATTTCTGTAAATAGTTGTTCGAGGATGGAGTTGCTGCCAGTGCCTGGCTTCCATTAACAGCTGCTACTTCACGGGAGGGTGTGGTTTCAGGTTGGGCGATTATTCCATGAAATAGAAAACAAAATGGTACCGGGGATTTTTTTTAAAGGAAATCTTTAATGTAAAAAAAAAATTTAAAAATCTGAAATTCACTTGCATGTCTTTCTGTAAGTAGGAGGAAAGCATTCTTCTAATGAATCGGGCAGGCAGTGGTAGGAAATTTACCTGAAGAGGCCCAGTCCAAGGATGTAATGTAATGGTTAAACAGAGACCTGGAACTAAAGGGGCTCGATCCCACTTACAAAATGTGCATATTTAGCCTTGACTAAGGAAGGATTTTTCTGAAAGAAGGAACTCATGAAATGACGTGACTACTCAGGAAAATGTCTGCTGTCCAAATAGCGGTAAAAGTTGCAAAAGAATAATCTGGCTGCACATGGTTAACCCACAGTGACATGAACTTCCAGAGAGACATCAAAAACACCAGAAGAGGCAACAAAAGGAGACAGGAAGCTAGAACTTGTGTGTGGCAGTATAATGTCTCTGTGTGTATAAATACATACATGTGCATGCATATGAGGAATTATCTTTGTGACAAAATGCATTTAAAAACACTTCAGGTGTGACTGCTCCACTGTTGAAACAGCAAATATTCTCATTCATGTGTTTACTTACTCTGATCTAAATATTTTGTTTCTATTTCAGTTTAGACACCAACATTGTAGAGTTGATAAAGCACCCTAGGATATTCTGGATAAGAGTTTTTTCTTTAGTGCTAGTGGATTTATGATTATATTTTTCTAATTGTATGTGTCCATGGACTTTCCCTTCAGTTTTGGCTCTAAGTGCTTTGGTACACAGTGCAAGCAGTTATTGGCATTGATTCCCTGGGCAAAGCAATTGCCCAGTTGCTAGCTGGGAGCCAGCTGGTTGGGGTTGAAATTAACTTTCACCATCTACAGCTACTTACAGTGGCCCACCTAGGGATTTCAGAATACTGTTTTTAAGTAATCACTCTGAGCAGTCATTATAGGTCTTGTAATTAAATGATTATTATTACTTTAGACTATTTCTACTTTTTATGTATGAATAGTTGCATGTGCTTGGACACATCCATTCCTTTTGGAGGGGTCAGTTTCCCAATACTCCATGCTTTCTCTTGTTCCGGGTAGTCTTTCTTGCTGCTTTGATAAATAAAACTAAAATAACAGCAAGGTGCCCTGGCACATGGCTGCCAGGCCACTGAGCTTAGCCAAAGGTATTTCCCCTTTCTCTGTATCACTTTGTCTGCTGGACATTTTTTGTGTGCTTGCTGTGAATATGTCACCTGCACCTACACTTTTACTTAGTTAAATACATGATTTATGTATACAATTTAACTTAAAAAATATTTTATTTTTTATACTTTTCTCTCTAAACATTTTTTAAAAACCCACATGGAGGAAGAAATTTGAAGACTTTTACTTGTCAAAGGTGCGGTTCTCCAGCTGGTGGCAGCTCATAGTTACTTCCAGGGTTTTAAAGTGAGCATAAAGAGGCCCTTATGACACCATGCAGTACTCACTGGTAACATTTCACACTCTTGTACAGAGATGGAAGTAGGTATTCAAGAGGCAGTCATGTCTTTTGTGCCATTTTTCCTTACTCTTTTGTAATGGTTGTTTTATTCTGTACCTTTTTCTCCAGAGGGTGGTAACTACATGAACGTAGAATGAAAAAAAAACCTGTTTCAGGGAGGTGTGTTTTAAAGGGAAAGGTAAATTGCTTCATAGTCTGGTGCTAGGAATGACCCGTGGAGCCTACTTCAGCAAGGGGTGTTGCATGAACACACTCACCATATTGGTTTTAGGAATCCTGAACTCTGTAGAGCTAGAAGGGTATTTCCTTGTTTCCACTTCTGTTCTTTACTGGGACTGTCATTTGCCACTTCTTTTCCTTCACCTCTGAGCACATATTGGCTGAGGTGGGACAGCAAAGCAAGTGGCTTCTGCTGAAGAATTTCTAGAGCAGAATAAAAAGAAGTCCTGTCTTTGTGGATCAAGTGACAGATACTTAAAAGAAACAAGTGACAGATCTTCTGAGTGAGCCAACATAGTTGTGTTAAAAGCTGCTGAACAAATTGGGCTCACAGGAACAAACAATCCCAGTCTGCAGTATTGAACCATGAGGAGTAAGTTTTTTTCCACCCACAAGAGGTTTTACATTTCAAAACTTTCCCCCCAGCCCCAATTTATCCTAATTTTAGTGGCTATCAAAGAAGATATTACTGTAACTGTTAAATTAAAATGTGGTTGGCACCATGGTACTACTCTGTCTTTAGAAGCAGACCTTTCTTTCAAAGGCTGCACAATGTTAGCCTAACATGAATTAAGCCTCACAAATCACCTTGCTGTACAACTGGGTAGACAGAACAAAAGAGACGGGAGTTGGTTATGCAAAGCCACAGGGCATTGCATAACCAATATGCATGAGCAGAGCTGGGAAGAGGGCTAATGTTACAGGCATGCTGTGCTTCCTGGCCTCCCAAGGAAACAGCACTCCCTTAGAAATAAGTAGGACAGGATGAAATGGCCACACTAAGACAAGGGGATAAATGCTATAAAGCTTTTTGTATAATGGGGGCATTTATAGAAAGCAAACAAAATAAAACAAACCCTGGTTGCATCTCCATGGGTAGCCTATCCCACTAACACCTTTGGGACTGAGCTGAGTCCCATCCCAGAGAAGAAATGAATGTCTGGACACGGCAGTTCCCCTCAGCAGCTCCACATGGTGCTCTGGGGCTGTCTTGCACCCATTTGAGTACAGCACTTTGCTTAACAATGCTTCATTGCCATGCAAAATAATTTGTGAGCCTGATTCAGTAGTGACTTCTGGACTGCCTATCTTGAGGCAACAGGTTTAATGACTCAGATAACGGCGGTGAGCCTCCCACCATAGAATAATTTTCTTGGATACTGCTTCTGGTCACTGTTGAGACTCTGCCCCCTTTGGAGTTAGGGGGCAGAAAATCCCTGGGACTTGACCCCATATAAACAAGACTAGATAAATGGGCTGAGGAAATGTGAAGTGTATTCTGTCCACATGGCAGCTAAGAGGCCTCCCTGTTCACACATATTTATCCAGCAGTATGGTACCATTAAAAAGATCTATAATTGCTAGATATGAACCAACTCACCCTACTCTCCTGCAATGCCACTTTGTGAAATATAAGCTCCATTTACAATGGAAATGTATGACACTTGTAGTTGGAGTTCTTAATACTGCAAGATGTAATACAGTCATCTTAGTGGTATGCTGTGTCCTTTACTCCCTTGCATTCCTTTCCAGGTAAGGTTGTCAGAACCTTGTGGAAAAGGAGCTAGTCCATATTGCAGTGCCAAAGCCCAGGCACTTTATTAAAAGCATATGAAAAGGTCACTGCTCTGTGTCTTTTGCCTTTACAGGATGAGATGCTGTCTTAGACGAGGGCTGGGCAGCTAGGAGACAGCATGCACAGTAGCTAGAGTAGAAAACTGCTCTGCTCTCCGGTCTCTGTGCCCTTCTGCTACCCTGGGAGAATACTCATCTGTCTTCCATTTCATCTCTCTTAGCCCTAGTAGATGCCTAGTATCCCACAGTGAAAACACACCAATAGTTCTGCAGCCATTTTTTTCTTTGAAGCTCTGCAGCAAAATGATTCTCTGGAGGAGGAGGAGGAGGTGGTATCTCCCAAGTGCCTGTTTTCTCCCTTCGTCTGTAGTAGGCAATGAGAGAGCTCATGCATTTCATCTGCGCAACTGTATTCTACCTCCCCACTTTGACCATTGTTCATACTACACTCTCCTGTTGGTTTTACATTCTCTGGCTCCAGTTTAACACCCTCAGGTATTGCACAAGTAATAGCGGGCAGATGCTGCAAATACTCTGCTGTGGAACTGGTAATGCTACTTAAACAGGAACAACAGTTCTTCAGTTTTCCTTACTCTCTGCTGCAGTGCTAGAAAAGAAGTAATACATTAAAAACATCACAAGTCCTAATGAGAACACCGAGGTGTCTTCTTCTAGAAAATACTCTTTAAAAAACAGTTTCCAAATTAATTGAGCAGGCCAAAAGAGATTAAAAAAGAGAAAGGAGTTTTCCCAAGTGCTAGGAATTCTTCAGAAAGGGGAAGAGTACAAAAATGAATGTAAAGCCAAAGTTGCTATAAAAAGAATAATGGTGAAAAATTCATTGCAGCCTTCCATTGGGTCGTTGACATTTTAACCCTTTAACAATTAACAAGTCCTGGAACAATTGTCACAATGAACTGATATGGCAGGGATAAGCAGTTGTCCAGCCAAACTAGGATAATTTCAGTGATTACAAGTTATCTCAATAAGTATACATAATGTATTGGTAAAGATCACAGTGAATCTAGAAACAGCATGACAGTGGGCGAAATATGTGAAACTAGGAGACAATGAGTCAAGCTCTCATAGCTCTGAGCTACAGTGAAAGGTTTAATACTGTTTGTTTACCAGATTTGGAGCGATAATTTCCAGATGAATTGGTACATCTGTATTGGTCTGGAAACAGTGTGCATTAAACACTGATACTTTATCACAACCTGCCTTCTCTCAGCTTCCTCACAGTTTGGGAGGGAGTCTGGCTCAATCCCATTTAGGATCAGTATAATATGATTCAATGGGGGCAGAGGTGAGGCAGCCTAAGAAAGGCTAAAGGGATCAGCTTGTGATTAATTTCAAGAGTACGTCAAGAGACACAGGCACTATCAATAAACCACGATATAAAAAAAAGTTTCATAGATTTTATATTTAGATATTAAAGCTTTACAGAGTCATATGCTTAAAAGAGATACAAGCTTTTGAGAAATACCTTTGGTATATAATTTTTCCTTCCGCATTTATTTAGTCATGAGCATTATCTACAGCAGGGCTATGACACATAAAAAGTAACATGTTAATAAAACGACAGGAGAGGTTTAAGAGTTACATAAAAACTCCATGCTGGCTGCGTTTGTTGTTGTTGATGTATCCTGTCATATTTCACCCATGTAGTTTTTTCCAACTATATTTCATGATTCTTTGGTAGCAAATAAAAAGAAGAGTAGTAGTATACAAAAAAAGAAAATAGATGGATAATTCATTAATGCTTCAGATGGAGAAAAATGACTCATTTTATTAAAAAAGGAAAACCTCAATTTATTATGAAATAATATTTATTTACAGGTATTTTACACGTTTTGAAAATAATACAATGGTACTTTTAAATGCTTCATTTATTTTTATTACTTATCTGCTTGTACAAAAGAAGCAAAGACACTATCTTCTTGTTCTAGCAGAACTTCAGGCTTGTCATATTCCAAAATAACTCCTCTCTTCATTACAATAACCAAATCTGCATTGAGGATTGTGTGCACGCGGTGCTGAAAAACAAATAACCAAAACGCCAGTTCAGTGTACCTATCAAATATATTCCAAGATAAGACAGACTTCCAGAAATTAATTTTCCTGACAAGTTCAAGGTTGATTAAGGCTACTTATTCTACTTTTCATCCTCATTTACTGTTCAAATACTGCAGACAAATATACAGACCAAGAACCACATGGATATTCAAGTACCTAAATTGCACATAGGTACTTGAGTATGAAGAGTCATGTGAGTTCAGACTACGATGTCCCTAGCCCGCAGTCCTGCCACCACGGGTTGCCACAAGAAGGTAGCCAGGAAGAGTGGGAAGAGGGCAGGTGAGCATGGTACAGCATGCGACTGCTCTCCCAGTCCTAGACCATGTCTACATCAGGGGGGTTCCTGAGCTTGCTGTGGTTTGTCTATTTGTAAAACTGAATAGACCTCTCTTCTGAGACCTTGACCATGTCTTCTCTTGAGCTTTCATAAACATTTTGCATCCACATCCTTTGGAAAAGATTTTTCCAGGCCTGCCCCCCACTGCATGAACAAATACCCCTTTTTGTATGCTCTGGGCCTCGCTGCTCGGAGCTTCATCTGATGCCTCTTCCCCCTTGCCTCATGATTTTGCAGACCTCTCTCACACGTCCTTTTGACATGTTTTTTCCAGGCAGAAGAGGCCTAGTCTACACAGCTGATCCCCATAAAGAGCAGTTCCACGCCTCCGATCATCCTTGTGCTTCTCAACATTTTTCAGTTGCAGTGTGTCATTATGGGGATGAGGAGACTAGAGCTACACACAACGTTCGAGGTATGGGTGAACTACGGACTTATATCGTGGTATGATGTTTTCTTTTTTGTTCTCTACCCTTTTCCTAGTAAGCCCTAACATACAATTATTTTATTAGGAAGAAACCTCCCCAGTTCTTTCCACAGTGAATACTGAAAAGAATTAATTTAGCTTTTCTGCAATGCCGTTATCTTTTCTCAGCATTCCTTCCACGTATCGATCATCAAATGGTCCTATAGACTGACAGACTTTTGCTCCCAGTGTGTTTCAGGGGTTCATGGATTCACAAATTCAGTTTTGATGGCTTCCAGAAGCTGCTCCCATAATTTTTTTTTTTTTTTTGGCCTGCCTTACTGCATTTTCACATGTAACATGCCAGAACTTATGATCATTTCTGTTTTCTTTATTTGGCTTTGAGTTCAGCTTTTACATGAATGCCTTCTTGTTTCTAATAGTCTTTTCTATTTGTTTAGTCATACCAGCTTCTTTCTATCCTTACTCAAGCCTTTCCAAATAAATAGCATGCATTGGCTCTGGGATTTCTGAATAAAATCCTTCAGTAATTTCCATGATCTCTGTCAGATTCAATTTTCTTTGCTTCCTCTTTCAGCTTTGTTTTTCCCCTCATTTATTTTTGGGGTTTGTTTTTAGCAAGCCTCCTCATTTTTGCAGAATTCCACTTTTTAAAGTTGAGTGTAACTGCATTGGATTTTTTTGGTCTGCATTACTCCTGCAGGGATATTTAATCTCAGCATACTGTGGACCCTGTTACACAATCGCTCTTCACCCATAAGGTTCCTAATCAGATCTGGGGCACTCTCAGTACCAAAACAACTCTTGTATTTCCTTCTGTAGCTTCCTAGCCAGATGTTCCATAAAATAATCACTGATGGTATCTACAAATCTCATCTCTGCTACAGTCCTTCTGTGACATTTATCCAGTCCCCAGGAAGGGGAAGGGGACTGAAATATCACATTCCACTTGTACTTCTTGCCCTTGTTGTCTAATCTCTTTCAGTATAACACAATCAGTGCTGCCATGCTGGTAAAGTAACATAGATAATATAGACCCAGTACTATACTATTCCTATCTTCCTAAACACGAATTAGGAATATATGGCTTTCTCTGAAAAAAAAACCCAACCCAACCCACCACCCCAACCCAAAACCAAATCAAAAACAAACAACAAAACACCAAACAAAAAACCAAACCACTACCCAAAAGCCCCCCAGACCTCCACATTGTTTCTACTACAGAGCATTTTGAATGCAAACCCACCTGCTGTAAACCACATTTACATTTGGAAGTAAAAACAGTCAAAGTAAGTTTATTCTAAAATGCTGTTTGTTTGAACTGTACAGTTTAAAACTCACCAAAAGAATGCAAGACTAATAAACTTTCTCAGCCTATGCCCAAACAAACTGAAAAAAATACATAAATGCAAAATGCAGTGCAACTCAATTTTCATGCAGAGAAATCAGGAAATTTCATGCTTACGATTCCTTTGCTTTTTTTATAATGACACACTGAATGGATACCATAAGATAAATCAGGTTTTCTATTACACATTTGCTAGGTGAAAATAAAAAGATGCTGTAAGATTCCTGAGCATAGATTTCTTGAGTTGTATTTAATTTTTAAATTTTAAGAAGCATAATGACTTTATTTCACCTCCCTGAAATATGTGTATTTTTAGAAAATAGAGGACTGAAAGTTATGTACTGCTTCTGACAAATCTGTTGAGCCAACTGCTTTGATTCAGGTCAAATCTCTTTCATAAACAATTTTCTTACAGATATTTGAGATCTTTGTATAATCACTTCAAGAATACGCAAACTTAAATTCCATCACTGTCAACAGGGAAGGAATGTTTGTTTTTAAAAGTTAGTAAGATTCTCATTTATTTGTTCAATTTCTGAAACATAATTCCTTAATCCAGTGGGAGAACTATTACACAATTTTACTTGTCCTTAGTGAAATTATTGTAGCTTGATGAAACATATTCTTAGATTTCACAGTAGTCAAAGTCATATTATATTTTAAATTAGCCTAAAATGGATAACGGAAAATAGACCGCATTCTTAGATTGTGTGTCTTTACGGGCAGACTTAGCATCACGCAACACATTTAAGAAACATGTATTTAAATAAGAAAGTAGTTTAAAATGGAAAAGAAAGTTTGCACTTAAATACCACTTTAAAAAAAAGATTAATGGCCAAATTAACACATTTATTAACATTGACAAGAATTGACTAATGGGGCATTTCTGATTCTTGTTTGCATTAGAATGGCAGCAGGGACTGTACTTACTGCTATTGTAACTACAGTACGGTCAGCGAATGCAGTCATGACTACCTTCTGGAGTATGTTCTCCTGTGAAAAAAAACATTCGTTGCTTTTCAAACAACAGAAGTTACATGATAGACAGACAGACACTAAGAAGGCTTAAGTAACCACTGATTATTACATGCTTTTATTGATCCTTCATTACAGAAATAAAAAACTAACTACATGTCAGAACTAAGTCAGGGCCTGGTCTCCAGTTAGATAGCCCTGCTTGATCCTGCCACCCCCACTGCCTCTGCACTTCAGGGCACATGAGAGCCGTGCTCCAGCCCCCAAACCCCTGCTATCCTGACCTCACTTTTACAGTGAGGAAATCAAAGATCAATTCAGGGTCCTGCCAGGCTGCCTGCATGCTGGCACCTCTGCGGTGCATTCTTCACCCTGCTGCAAGCCCAGGAATGTCCCAGCACAATGGGGACATCTAACAACAAGGGGTGGCAGGGATAAGCAAGGGAGTGTGCTGTACCTGGCACAGTTAACAGCGGAGATGATATTTAAGATGGTCTTAACGTACATAGTTCTCACTCAACAAGTACTCATCCTTTGCTATTTAGAAAACATGTTGTTGTGTACCAAACTCTGCCCAGAAATGTCACTAGCACAGATACCTTTATTTGTTATTATCTGTTCTTTAGATATGTATCTTAAGGGAGGAACTATAACCTCAGTGCGGCAAAATTCAAAATGTCTTTTAACTGGGCTGCGTACAGTCTAATTCCCAACCTTACTGACACCCAACACATTAACATTTTACCTAACTAAAAATTATAGCTGTTGTAACAAACCCCTTCAATTATATTCTTTACTCACAGAATAACCATGAAGACTGAAACATTTCTCATAACATAACAGAGGAAAAAAAAAATCCTAAGAATATACTGTTCTATTTGGCTAAAATCCAGTCAGTACGCTATTATTGTGTGGTTTAACCTCTGTCTAGCAATTTCAGGCAATTCATGCAATAACCTGGTATGTCTTTTCTATGTCTCTGTTTATTTTCTTGACACTACTTTCAAGCCTTCTAAACCTCCTGACTTGTGCTGTCCATCATGCTGTGGAAATTTGCTTGCCAATTTACCCTTCACTGATCATCCTAGCTGACCTTCCACAGCTTTATTTACTTCAGGAGATCAAACTGCCCATTGAAATAACATGCTTCATTTTCCTACTGCAAGCAATGCTGGAATAACTATTAAACCCCTGGTAAAACAATTTAAAAGCGCTTTAGATTAGTCAGCAATGACTCACAACTACCTGGACTTGTGAACACATCTGCATTAAATATGGTGTAAGCATATTAGAGAGCAGATAGAATTGCTTTCCACATTTTTCTTTGCATATTAGTGGTTGTGTCCCCCTCAAGGAAAAACAGAAATCAGAAACACTCCAAACTCACTGTTGCCATGTCAATAGATGCTGTGGCTTCATCCATGATGAAGATGCTCGTCTTCCGCACAAAAGCCCTTGCTAGGCAGAACAGCTGTCTTTGGCCCTGGCTAAAGTTTTCACCCCCTTCTGTGACTATAGCATCTGGAAATGATATAGCAAAAACAGTATTTATGGTGTCTGCCTGTGTGTGTGTATGAGAGGGTCAGATCAGAGTAAAGCATATGTTTGGAAAATTATGTCTTTCTTGGAGCATAAAGACTTTCAAAGTAACATTTCCTAGGTCTACAGCTGCTGGTGACCCTATTTTTCCTGTTTATTTCCACTGTTCAAAACAAGTACTTCTGTCTCATGATATTCTTCATATCTGTTAGACATCAAAGTAGCTAAGGAAGTTTAAGAGCAAGTTGCTCTGGAACACGTGCAGTCTAGGACACTGCATCCCCCCTGTGAAAGTGGCATCCACCATTTCTTTACCCTAAGGCTCTATAACTTTCCATTTTTAAGGTTTGGGTTTGTTTTTGGTTTTGTTTTTTTTTCATGGCCAAATGCTTCACACCTTTAAGCTTCTCAAATCTTCCTCCCTGGACACAAGTATTGGAAAATACAAAAGAACATATTCTAGATAACACCTGACTTGATACCTTATTTGAATTCACAAGACCTGTAAACCTCAATGCTTCATAATGAAGACATACTGAGATAAAATAATAATTTTACCATTGATTTGAATAGAAAAGGATTCTGCCCTTTTAAGGGAGTTATATGGATATAGGGATAGAGAGGGATATATGGATATAGGATATCCGGGTAAGGGAGTTATATGGATATAGGACCTTTGCCTGCAGGCAAACACTTTTTATCACCTTCCATAAACCTAAAACGCTTTTTCTTCAGCAACTACCTTTTTAATAAATAGTAAGCGTGAAACAGGGATGTTGTGAACACTGGAAGCAATCTTCTCAAGAAAGAAGTCTTATTACCTAGGCCCCCAGGGAGCGCTTTCACCACATGCTTGAGCTGTGCTATTTCCAATGCTTCCCACAGCATGCTGTCAGTGCACTTCTTCTCAGGGTCCAAGTTAAACCTACAGTTATGTGTAATTCAAGAATATCAGTCAATATAAACTTCTGCAATGTATTTCTTCTTTTAGTGTGCTTAGAAACAAACATGCAAATAATCAGAATCGTATGCTAAAGATTTGGGCCTGATTGTGATCTATCATTGGTATAAATGCACTGAATTTTGCAGACGTAGTCAACATTTATACCAATGTGATTAAGAACAAAATTTGACTCTCTCATTTGCGCAGAACGGGAAAAGCTTTCTGTTTTGCAGATACCTTTGTGGTTTTAGAATTTATTTTGTTCTGAATAAAGAAATTCTCATGTTTTACTAGAAAAAGGTCTGAAGAAAAAAGCTGTGAATATAATCAGTTTAAATTAACATTCATTTTTAACAAAGGCCAAAATTCTACCATCTCTCCTTTTAAATGCAATGTCTCTTTGCTATAGAAATTCTAAACAGAACAATCAAGCTTCATACTGAATTATGAAATGCAAGTCTTCACTACAACCGAACAAATCTTGAATTTATGAACAGATGAATGTTATTTTAGCTTGCTGTAGCCCACAAATGATAGCAACAAATGTGAATCTCATTATCATATTAATATACAGAATGATAATCAGAAATAAAAGATTTAATGGTGCATAACACTTTATTTTTACTTTTTACTCCTACTGTATGTGCTGTCAATGACCAATGCTGGCCTAAATAAATTTTTTAATAGGTTAATTAATAAAACAAAGGTATACAGTCACCTCATCTTCTGACACAATTCAATCATGCTATATTCATGTTCAGGAGATAATCTTGGGATCTGTATTAGTGTGGAGTCAGCAAACCACAGAAGCCTGTATTATTTTTAGTGAACTTTGACTTTTATGTAGCAACTGTAACTGCAGGTGATGTAACTCTGCACTGAGGATCGTACTGTTCCTTTCTAAGGTAAATGCCACAGACATAAGGAAGGACATTTGTTTGAAACTGTGGTACTTTCTGCCACTGTTTCTATTGCATCATCCTCTCAGAGAAAGAGTGGGGGCAGGGGAAGAAACAAGGTGTTTATTCTCAGATGAAAGAACATCGCAAAGACTAGAAGAGCAACACGGATAGAGGCTCCAAGATAAAATACCCCAGACTTCCCCCAGTACTTCTCATATTGTTCTATTGCTTCCTCTTTTTCTACATAAATGTTTTAGTCCGCTTTTCTTCCATCTCATTTTTTAAAGCAGACAGATGAAAACAGATGTAGGAGAAAGATTTCAAGAAGTGCTGGTGGTTATAGGTATTTGATCAGTGAGCTAAACTGATTACTCGATCCTGGAGAAATAGTGACTTCCCCTACTTCCCAGGCATGGGATGCCTTCTGCCCACAGTGTGCTGACCAGGCTCAGGCACTGGGAAGGTGCAGTCTGGCAAGGGTGGGTAAAAAGGACAGAAGGCAGTGATCCTCCCTACTCCAACTGAGAATACTGCAATTGAACAGTTTGCTATCAGCAATTCTGTAAAAGTCATTATATGGTATAATTACAGTACATAATGGCTTATAACTCATTATATAGTTTTTATTGTTGGTGCCTAATGCTTACCGGATTGTTCCGCTGAATAAAATAGGATCTTGGAGAATGATTGACAGCCTGGATCTCAACGTCTGTAAGGGGAGCTTAGCGATATCTATACCATCAATTATAATCCTTCCTATTCAAAAGAAAATGGATAGTCTGCTAGACTGTTTATCATGCCACACAGCTGCTGGCAAAGACATGGCTTACTTTCAGCTTACAGTACAGTACAGCAGGAACAGGCCTTGAATGGCATATCCCCTTATTCATTAATGAAACAAGTTTTGGTTAAGCAACAAGCACAATTGTCTTGAGACTAAGTCTCAGCTGGGAAGAATACGAAGTGTACCTGTAGTATTTTATGAATGATTAGACACACTACTTATCTGCTTGACCATTATAAACATCTATCAAACAGCAAGGCAAGAGGTTACTTCAACCAGGGACTAGTTACCAGGGGGAACAAGCATTTCAGAAAGCCAAATTATTATTGAGCACTTTGAAATTTTATCTCCAAGTACAGCTGTCTGGCTCTGCATAAAGGTCCTGTGGGCAATGTGGCTGGGAAATCGAGTCTAAAATTTTTTGAGATGCACAGGAAGACACTCATGAGGTACGTGGATGTGGCACACATAGCAGGAAAGATGGCAAGAAATTCCAGGGCAGCAGGCCAAAAGGCAATCCCCAGTTGCTGAGTTTTCTGGGCCTGTGGGTCCTATCTGTGCCTTGTGCGTGGATCCATCATTGTACTTGAACACCTTCCTTCCCCTTTTATAGTTTACTCCTACTGTTGTGATTTAACAGCACAAAAAGACTTTTCCTTCTGTCAGGTAGGACTTTTATTGATCCAGCTTATCAACGGCACAGCTGTTAGGTAACAGATGATATCGTATTTAAATGAGGCCAGAGAGTATGTCCTGCAGATTCAGAAATCGCACTTCAAAGCTGCTGCTGTTCAGGAAGGACTACCAAAGCACCTTCAGGAGCTAAGCTTAACTGATATGAAAAAGTGTAATCTTACCTTCAAAAGTATCAACCATTCTGAAAAATGCAAGAGAGAAGGAGGATTTTCCACTGCCTGTTCGGCCGCAGATTCCAATCTGTGTCACAGAAAGCAGATGAACATCAGGTGAGCAGAAGTGGATAATGTCCGTATTTGAACTTAAGATGAGTGGACAGAGCTTTTCCAATCCACGTGATCCTCATGTCCTCCTGACAGTTCAGTCAGACTTGAACTGGCCATAACAGAGTCCCTAAGTTTGCTCTCTGTCTTTAGGGGTCTGAGCATTTAGGGATAAACCAAGGCCAGTCCTACATACAGGAACAATAGGAGAGTGACACAGAGGAACAGAAGGAGGGCTAGCCAGTGCTGCAGGCAAAACTTCAGATCCTGAGATGGCCTTGTTTAGCAGGAAGGACACAGGCAAACAGGACTAAGGAGGAGAAAACCAACAGAGAAAAAACAGAGACGCGATGAAGCAGAAGAGAAATGGGAATAAAGGCAAGGGAGCCACATGGGAATGATGGAAAGTAGGTCTAACAGTAAAGGGTCACTGTCACTTCTTTTGGCACTGTATGCTGACAGCAGGGCACTGGGATACTGAGAAGTGGTGTGTAGTTCTAACTTATCACTATAACTTATACCTAAACACACACAACTAAGAAACCCATAGACTCCCCTACAGTGTACTACATTCTTTTAGAGCAAAAATTCTGTAATTCAGTCATCAAAACATACTGTATGGTTTTTTCAACTCTGATTTCTGTGATGTGCTAGTCTAAAAAGCTTCTCAGAATCACTGCAGTTCTTCACCTTTTGTCCTGGAGAGATGTGGGCATTGACATGCTTTAGCACTGGCTTTAAGTTGCTGTCATATCGGACACTGAGGTTCTGGATTTGGATCTCCCCTCTGTCTGGCCAGTTCTGGGGAATCTGTGAGGAAGCTGTACCAAGAGCACAGGGGAAAAAAAACAAGGAACCAATCCTCTCATAATAAATTCATCAGCTCATTAAGTGATTTACTACATTTTTTCATGGTAATACAGTGCAAAAATCATTAAAATTTCAGCAAGCTCTTTCTGCATGCTGCACAAAACTGCACTTACAAAGGAGCCCTTCGTAATTTTCAGCTTCTGTTTTGAGAAGGCCATTGATTCTTTTCACCGCACCCAGCTGGATCTCCATGTCAGCCAGGTTACGAACCATCCAATTCAGATAGTTAGACACCTGATGTAAAGCAAATACACTGCTAAATTCCAGATTTTTAGTAGTTTGCATCATTTGACCAGCATGCAGTTTATATTCCTCCACAGTAATGCTTGTTCAGCCTTCATAAGCTGAAGTTGTGAATGAACTGTACAGTACACATCAACAGGGTGATAACAATAACTAAAGGTTAAATTTCCTAGCTGCAGTGCACAGATACTTTGGTACTATGGAGATCTGATCTACACCAACAGGAAAGAGGGAGGGGAACAGTAAAGACAGGTGAAAAGACATCATATTAGTAACTTAAGGTTTGACAGTCTAGAATGATGTACCAGGGCATAATTACAATTGATGCACTGAAAAAATATTCTTCACAATGGAAAACAATATAAAAAGATATGATGCAACTTGGCCATGTTTTGTTGGCATATTTGAACTAATACTACAATAAATATTTTATCTAACAACTGAAGAAAGCATACACTCAAATATGTCAACCACTGAATGTGAACTGAAGTTAACACATGGTTTCAGTGACGTTACAGTACCCACTATAGATGTACAGACACCTTCGATCTTCCTGTTCACCTTTGTGCCCTGAAGAATTACAAAAATATGTTTGGGAGAGACAGAAAGGGTCCTGAGATTCTTACCATAAGAGCATAGGTTAGTCCCAAGCCTACAAGTCCTGAAGAGAGTTTACTATACAGGCAACTGGTAATAGAAGTGACAGCTGCTATGAGTACCACACATGCTCCAATGTACTCCTGAAGGAACATGAATAAGCTCCATCACTGTAAGTCTACAAATGATTAAAATGTTCTCATAACTTTGCATACCAAATAACAAACCCATTGCACAGTTTGAAATACAGGCAGAAAACACCACGTAACTCCATACACACCCTGTCTAGGAACCCATTCTCATTGCCTTTAACATGGCTGTGCTGTTTGGAAAGGCTGTTGTACAGAGAAGGAGTTGTACCAACACTCCTAATCTTCTGGAGAAGTCAATACAGATATTTTAAGCATGTAATGGAGATGGCTGAAACTTGGAGCTGATGTTACCTGGGGTAGGAGGGAAACGCTCATGTGATCCAATCTGTGAGCAGATCCTCTCCGTGGCTGATGATGAACTGCTGGGAGGCACTGCTATTGCTGCTGAGTGGCTACAATCCACATTTGTTCAAACAAGCTGTTCTTGCACAGCGTGTATCTGTTAGTTGGACTGTGTCCACCCATGATGGGCTTTTGCTGCTTTAATTTAAATCATTAGTGATTTGACTTCCCACAGACAAGTCTTTGTTAAAAATATGTAACAGACTAGAAAATGAACCACATGGGAGGAAAACTGTCACTTGTCTATGTTTGTACTGTTTAGTGATCCAGGCATTGATCAGAATTAGGGACTTCAGGTGGTCTAGGACTGAACATATAAAAGGGTAATAACATTTTATTTAAGTCGTACTCAATATCTAAATTTAAGTAGCAAAAGGTACCAGCTAAAATGGAGTCCAAAATGCAGGTATAGAGTGTGACATGAAATATGAGGTACACTTAGCACATATAAAAGGACCCCATGTTACCATAACAGCGGTACTACACCTGTATCTAACAAAGTCTGATACAAATATCACCATCCACAACATAAAATTCCTTGATTTGCTTCTCAAGGAATTGTTTTTAATAAATGATTTCTCATGCCAGGCCACTTTACTGAGCATTCTAAGGAAACAGGCACCTAAGTATCTTTGGCATTCTTCAGATGACCCAAAATAGGCATAAACCTGTCTGCGTCCTTCTACTTATACAGAGAGCTTTCAAGATGTTGAAACGTTCCTGGGGAGCCACAAGGCAAAGGCCTGCTATTGCTGACTAACACAGTCCCATAAAGGCATTCTGGCTGGCGGCACAGCTTGACCAGCTCTGATCACTCTTTGCTCACAGAAGAGTCAATGTGACCTATAAAAACTATTCTTGTCTTGGAGAAACAGCTGCAGGCTATGGGAAAAATTTGTACTCCATTCAGTTTCCAGGATGGGTTGGGCACATGTTCATTAGAGAGATAGAGATATAAAGGGTAAAGGTATAGCTTCGAAACCCAGATGAGGCTGGATAACTGTTGGATGCCTCATCAGATTGCTTGGAATGAAGTAAAATAAATTCATTGTGCATACACAAAAATAATGTACTTGCCATGCGGACTTCCAGCCAGCGATTGGCAGCCGTAAGGAAAAGGGAAGCGATGTTGTTGGAGTCTGTGTATTCAAGAAGTTTTTGTCGAAATTTGGCCTCATACCTTAAAAAAAAAAAAAAAAAAAAAAAAAAAAAGGGGTCAGGCCTTGGGGTCTTGGATAAATGAAAAATAAAATTTAATTTCTGGGGTTATATGGTCATGGACAGCTTGACACAGCATCTAAATCAGCCTATCAATAATTCAGAGTGACATCTTCTGTAGACTTGTATTAGACACATGCAAACTGTATTTGTAAAATATCTTCAGGAGTAAATGGATGTTATTGCATTGATGAAACACTATATGGGACTTCTGGATCATGCTGGGCATTTTCTAAATGTATTTTATTACACAGTAACTAAGAAAGACAAATCTGAAACTAAAAACATTAAAAATATATGAGAGAACACATGCATGTACTTGTGAAAAGAAGTATTAATGCATCAGAACACAGTTCCTCTTCTCAATCATATAAGTGGAAGTTTTAAAATTTATGTTACTGCAGCACCTAGAAATTGTAACCATTTATGAAGTATAAATTCAAAGTACAGCCAGTCATGGTAGCTCCAGTGTTAGACAAGCATGTTTGTCCTTATCACTAAACAAATGGAGCACTTTGGAAAACAAAAGTTGAAGCACATGGTGCAACAAAAAGTTACAGACTGGAAAGAAATGTATCGTGTCCCCTCACTCCCCCATGAATTAGCCACAGAACACAAAATAAGATTAATGGCAAATAGGTCTGTTTACAGTTTATGATAGTGAATCTGCACCCACTCATCAGAATAGCTGCATCAATGAATTCTGCCTTGAAATCAGCAGATATGGAAGATGATTCCCTGTTACACCTATTTAGACTGGGGTCTTGGCAAGCATGCGAGTCAGTCAGTCACGCCTTTTAGGTGGGCATATTTATTTGCCTAGGTGTAAATTAATGTGATGTGTTAATAATAAAGTGTATCAATAATTATGTCTAATAATAAAGGAGAAGTCTGGCACAAAAGCTTTTTCCACGGTAGTAACAGAAGCTTGAAGGCCTGAAGATCTAGTTTAAGCACCCAAAGCTTGCCTTTTTCCCCACCTTTATTACATTAGTAAGTTAACAAACTTGCTAATCTCCCCCTATAAAACCTTGCCCTATTTATATCCTTAGCTATTATGGTGCAACAAGCACTACTTGTTTATAAACTCAGCTCTCCTTATACTGATATGAGAGAAAGATATGACAATGTTTTGTTTAAGTGTGAAGTACATAGCTTAGAGAAGCTTTCAAATTTGTTCACTGCAGAGTATCTTAATCCTTCTTCTGATTACAGTATAATAAAGTTACGACTTTACATAAATCATTTATGCTTCTGAGGATAAGAAATAAGTGCCACTTTGTGGAAATAATTTAGCTGTTGCACAACTTAGCCAATGTGCCAAGACATAAGAGACATGTCTGCTGTGTGCAATGGAGAATGGCCTGGGCTGGCTCCAAGTGTGTTTGCATAGCCTGGAGTGGCTGTTCCCAAAAGTGAGCATTAGTGTCACACAGCGTCCGAGCTAGTTAGCCCTGCCTTTCTCAGGATGAATTGCCCTCAGTGCCCTACCATACAGAGGTGGCTGTACTGCTTCTGGAACCAATTCAGTCACATTTAACTTTCATATCTCTATACCATGAGGTATTACGCGATGCAGATATGCCTCAGAAGATGTGAGGTATGCATCATGAGTCAGTCATGCATATGCACGTGGAACAGGGATTCAGACAAAGTTACCACTGTTGGTGGAGTACTGCAGAAATATCAGAAAGTGGCCCCAGATTACCAGGCCTCTCAGAATACAGATCGGTCATTGCAGAAGCCTTCACATTTACATTTTATCGATTGTTTAGCACCAACGCTATCTGAGGTGCCAGATAGCAGACTATAAATCAGGCCAGGGCATCTGCTGAAGGTGTATTTATAGCTGCAGCAGTAGCTGTCTTTCTGATCTCCCCCTGGATTTTTTTTTTTATTTCTTTCCTTATGCATTCTGAGTAAGTGCAGGACGAAGAGCTACCAAGAGTAAGGACACTCCATGAATAACTGGCACCTCCTAACTTAATGACTGGATTCCTGAATTAGTGTTATTTTTAGGGATGCTCAAGCTAGCAAGTCTAAACTCCACTGCTGCTAACATGTTAGGCAGCTGAAAAGCTACACAGTCCTAAAAATAGCTAGGTTACCAGCTGATGCGGGACACTGGCAGGCAGATGGAATACAGAACTTGCTGAACGCACATGGCTGTTTGGGTCAGAAACACATCAGTTACTGCAGGATTTAAGAAAAAGGAGGCACCAAACAATTCTTTTAACAGAGGAATTCATTTCAAGGTGACAGGAAGAATCAAGATGGAATGCTCCAAAAGACTGAAAATATTAGCTAGATAGCATTGAATATTATTTATTGCATCAACACCTGAAAATATACAGCCATAATACTCTAAAGATCCTGTTGATGAAGCAGAAGAATTTATGGATAAATGAGAAAAGCAACAATTAAAAGAGAAATTGAATTTCTTTAAAACTGAACATAGCCATAGCTACAAACTAAAGAACACTCTTGGCACTTAATGAATTAAATATCCAATAATAGTAATTAATAATGGAAAATACTATGCTGTTCTACCACTCTTCAGGAAGATACCTTCAGTCAATAAGAAACAAACTTTTAAATTGGTTGTTCTTTCATTAAGCTATCTATATCCTATTTAGAATAGTTTAAGAAAAGTTAAGTTTGTGCATTACTTCTATTATAAAATAAAAATTATAGGTTAGGAGGAATAAGCACTACTGTTTCAAAGATAGAATGGTAACAGTAATAATTAACCAACAAAATGTGTAGACATCTAGATGAGATGTGTGTGGAAGACAGTTGACTGCATTTGAGTCAACTGGGAAAAGACAAGGATAGCACTAGTGCAGGGAAAGCAGCTGGTAAGCTCAGCAGCAGCTTTACTGGCACCTCTACTAGTATCAGTGTGACTGCTGTTTTTGTAACAGATTGTCCTGGTTTCAGCTGGGATAGAGTTAATTGTCTTCCTAGTAGCTGGTACAGTGCTGTTTTGAGTTCAGTATGCGAAGAATGTTGATAACACACTGATGTTTTCAGTTGTTGCTAAGTAGTGTTTTGACTAAAGTCAAGGATTTTTCAGCTTCTCATGCCCAGCCAGCGAGAAAGCTGGAGGGGCACAAGAAGTTGGCACAGGACACAGCCAGGGCAGCTGACCCAAACTGGCCAACGGGGTATTCCATACCGTGTGTCGTCACATCCAGTATATAAACTGGGGGGAGTGGGGGCAGGGGATCGCCGCTCAGGGACTAACTGGGTGTCGATCGGTGGGTGGTGAGCAATTGCACTGCACATCATTTGTACATTCCAATCCTTTTATTATTGCTATTGTCATTTTATTAGTGTTATCATTATCATTATTAGTTTTTTCTTTTCTGTTCTATTAAACCATTCTTATCCCAAGCCACGGGTTTTGCTTCTTTTCCCGATTTTCTCCCCCATCCCTCTGGGTGGGGGGGCAGTGAGTGAGTGGCTGTGTGGTGCTTAGTTGCTGGCTGGGGTTAAACCACGACACAGATGCACAACCCAGGCACGTTATCAGGTATTTCTGGGCTGCTCCTGTGAGCTAATGTGGACAGAAAAATGAATCAAAACAGGCGATCAAAGACTTCGCCTCCAGCTTCTGTATTTTCAAGGTCAGTATGAACAACCACATTTTCAGCTAGCAATCTGAAAATAATTTAGAGTGCTACTGTATCCTCTGAAGTCACTAGCATGCACAGTTTATCTTACCAGGACATCAACTCATACACAAATTACTCTGATATAACAAGTTAGTGCATATTAGTTGTTCCATGGAAACTGTCCAAGCGCATAGTCTGCCACACCGCATGCTGCGGTAATTGCAAGCTAATTTAGCTTCTTAAATCACATATGCCCCCAAGTTTTTTTTCAGGCTGCGTGCAAGTGTATGAAAAGTTACCGCCAGGCAGCTGACACACATTAGCTTGTTTTTCTACAGTAATTCCTTCACATGCAAAATGCTTAAAGTTCTTCAATGTTTTGGAGTTCCCCCTTACCAGTGTTTTGGGGACTCTGGATTTTCCACGTGATCCAAATAACCATTACTTACAACTGCACAATTGCAGAACAGAATCAGAGGTAGATATTCAAAAGCGAGGTAATGTATGTTTCTTAAAAAACTATACCTGAAGGCTCGGATGGTGGTAAGACCTTCGACAGTCTCTGAAAAATGGGAGAGTAATGGTAGCTGAGTGCTGTCATCCAGCTGCTGCAGGTCCCTGGAAAGGGTTAGGAAAAGAATTCTGTAAAATGCCAGTTTTGTTGTGCAGTTATTCTCTTGAAACAGGCCCAGGGAGTGAAAGGGAATATTATCACAATAATTATATATGTAAGGTTCAGATAGATTGCAAGGCAGTGCTGCATGTCTCTGAGCAGGGAACGAAGAACCCAGGAGGGTTTTTCTGTTAAGATTTGAATACTAACAGTGCTGGAATTCAAATGGTTCTTTTCCCTTTGCTGCCTTCCTTTGTTTCTCCTATACTCCAATTTCTTATAATAAATTGTTTATTCATTTAAACACTATTCTGGCTTCAGATACTGCAAATAAGAGTTCAAGTTAAGCAGAAGGCGAAATGCAACCTCCTGTCTCCCCCCTCTCCATCCCCAGATGACAGCACAACTTCTCACTCAGCTAACAGTATAGCTCATACACTCAGTAGAGTAAATGTGAGCCTGTACTCATCATTATGCTGTGCTTCTCAATATCATGTTCAGTCATCAAACCAGTGGAAGCACATGTGGGGTGAAATTCTATTTAGCCTCAGTTCCTTCCAGCAGGAAGTAAATTGGTTGCAGACTCCCTCTTGATTCATGCATACATGAAGGGATAAATGCAGCATTGCTGCAAATGCTTCTTGAGTGCCACTGGGAGGGAAGCTGGATGACCTTAGAAGGAGAAAAATCATAGATATGTCTAAAATTTGCAACTTGTTAAAAACCAAAAGGCACCCAGAACAAGAGAGGATGCTTGTGCATGTTGGCTACTTAATGGGCAGCAGTACCATGGTTACACTGCATTCTCCAGCCTCTCCCTGGCTTTACAGATTTCCACTTCTACCTGGACAGGCAGACATCAGTTTCCCTGTTATGTCGCCACAATTTCTTGGACATGCCCAGCATGCAGCCTTTGGGGAGGACAGAATCCAGCTGGGTTTGTGTGTCCTGTGAACTCTAAGAAACTTTGATCAGGGACAAAGACCCTGCTCATGCCTCCCAGAAGTTCTGCTTGAAGAGCTGCAGACAAAAGCACTTGTAAAATGGCACATTTTCACTGTAGTAGATTCAGCTCCCTTTCAGACAGGGCCATGGCTTTGACAGGACCGAATTTAAACATGAAGTTCCCCAGAACTGCAATTCTGCAATACAATTGTGCATTGCAGAAGATGTTTCTGTTGCCAGAATGATACAGATTTATGCTCTTACCGTGATGCAACTCGGAAGTACTTCTGGATGAAGTAACACATGATTGCGAGGGGAACCAGGGCAATGAGAAACATTGGTGTGACGTATGAGATGACAGCAAGAGCAGATACACACAGCAAAGTGGAGCGACTCAAGCACTCCAGGGTAGCTGGAATGTGCTGTATAGATAAAGAAGAATAAGCACACAGAATCTTCCATAACTTACCAAGTTTAAAACAGCATTGTTTCATTTTTATTTCTCCCACTTACAAAAGGAAAAAAAAATATTGAGGATTTGAAGCACTAAACATACAGGCCTTCTTTTGAATTGACTCCTGGGTTTTGGGAAAGTCTGAAGGGACTTCTGTGGGGCTGCTTCATGTCTGCCATTGTGGACCACAATCCTCATGTCAGAGGATTACAGATGGGATGCAACAGATGATTTCAGTGTCTACATCGGTCCTATGAACTGGCAGTGCAGTCTGGGGTAAATGGTGATAATTTGAATTTCAGTCATTTCTATTTTGGGCAACAGCATTTGCCTTTTTCTCATTTCATTTGCTCATACGTGTCAAGTTAATGTGTTCACCCACTTCTAAAAAAAATGTAGATCCTCTTAATTTGGGGATATCACTGTTGATCTAATTTTGCTTCCCTTTTCTATACAGGGCATCTTAAATAAATGGTTTTTCTATGTCCTTTTAAGATGAGGAATTAATTCTGAACCTAGAAAATCATGATGCAAATTGATATAGTAGTCAAAATTATAGATCATCAGTAAATTTCATCTAAATGAGTGTAAAATAAATGAAAATCCAGTCTTTCAGACTGGGAAAGATAGTATAATTTGGCAGCTTGAATATATTTATTCACTACCTGGTCAATGGTATTGCAGTCAGCTGAAAATCTGTTCAATATACTTCCCAGAGGTGTTGTTTCAAAAAACCTAAAATGAGACAAGGAATGGGAAAGATTACAATACTGATACTAGAATAGTTTTAAATTTTTTTTTTTCTGTCTTCCTTAAGCTAGGTGCTGTATCAGACACAAGCAAATAAATTGACAACCACAGTAAGGTTTCTTATTTTTCCCCATAACCATGGCTTTCCATTAAAATGGCCATCTTGAATGTAATGCAACAGCAAGCATGTCCTCAGCTCCCTCTACTGCCTAAGCTACCCAAATCACATGATTACATTTAAAAAAAATCCTTTCAGATTTGCAATTTGAGGCCTCTTCAATTCATGAAAAATGCAAACAAAGTTAAATTGCAAGTCTTGCATTTTTCTGGGAATAGAAATGCATAACTAGGAACAGATGTTGGAATAACTTATTAAAAGACCTTTCCTTTGTATTTGCATATGCAAAATACAAACTTCATTATTGCTCTGTAATTGTTAATTGTTCCATAACTCATGTTGAATCTGAAGTCTAATTCTATCCTGAAAAAAAAAGAGTTTAAAAAAAAAATCCTGAGTTTTTCCATGTATATTATTTCTCCATAATTTCTGGGTCAAATACAGTTGGCTTAAAGATAAGAAGGTATTTTTCCTAATGTGCAGTAACAGCTGCAGGTTTGAATCAAACTACAACTTTCCTTTCATGCATCAGAAAGAAAACTTAAGCAGGACAAAGGCCTTTACCAGTATCTGTGCATCCCAGTGTACTCTGATGATGCCTGTGATGACACTTGTCTAAGCTCATTATCTTTCATAGGCTCTCACAATTGCTGCCTGACAGTATTTCCAGTGATTAAGATTATGATGCACACTATGAATTAACTGTACAACATATTGATCAATAATTGTGTTTTCTCTCTAATTAAAAACAACAAAGAGAAATTAAACATGCATGGAAGTAAATCTCTAAAGTTGCAGTCAGGCAGGAAAAACAGTTGACTAGTGTCTAGGAACTCGAGCAGACTGGGTACCATTTTCAAAATTGCTCAGTAGTTTGATACCTGGTGATTTTCAATGACACATTAAAAAAAAATGTGATTCACAGTAACTTCTTAATAAAAAACTGTGCTTAGAAGACTGCCTTGAAGTAAGGAACACAAAATGACTACAATACAATTTGCATTACAGTCAGAGGAATACCTCATTGGAGCCAAAATAATTTTATTTAGTAAAGAAGAATGTAGCTTTTTGGTGACTTTCAAGCCAGTCCACTCCACCGCTATTGATGTGACCAGACATAATGCAATCCCAAGACAGCAGAGAATGCTGAACACTTTTGAATATGGAGAATGGTTGAAATCCTAAGAAACAAAGAAAGAGTAACAAAATTATTCACTGTAAAGTATGTTTAAAATTTATTAAAAATGCAGGACTGAAAAAATCTAAGGAGTAAATCCTTTTTCCTCCCTAAATTAAACTGCCAGTGATTTTCAACCATCTTAAACCATAGTTTATTATCCTTTGGACAGAGGACTGTTTGCATGAAAATAAGAGATTAATCAGAAATTTAAAGTCATAGAATACTACAAAAAACCCTTAAAAGATATATTTGATAATTTAATCTGAAGGAAGAAAAAACATCTTCAAAGCATTTATTACAGCTTTGTTGTTTTGGTCTATTTTTTGAATAGGAACAGAATATAATAGTTTTTATTTTGAAATACTAATTTCATATTAAAACCCAGCATCAATAAAGCATATTTTAGAGATGAAAGTATGACTCCAGTGAAATCATACATGCACCTCCTGAACATTAACATGCATTATTTTCAGGCACTAAATCCCAATAAAGAAAACAATCCCACTTCTAACAAAATCCCTCCACTACTACTTTATACATACAGAGTAACCTGCTAGGTAACACTGTGGTCAGTTCCATGTGGAATTCACACAAAAACCAACCAAAAAAGTGTGCTCATCGTAAAAAAAAATAAATAAATCTGCGTTTCCTGTACGTTACAAAACCTGAAAGCCCTACTTGCAGGGGGAATGCAACAGTACAGGAAAAAGAAAAAAGAACTACAATATCAAAATTACTTTAGAGACCAAGGTTCAGGCATATCAGCTAGACGACGAAAATACAACAAATCTAGGAGAAGGAGAACAACTGCACAAAACTTAACTGTCAGTTTCATTGCACTGTGTACCTGAAGATGCATTAACCTTCAAAATACTCTGGAAAGGCTCTACTACTAGAAATATAGCACATCATATGCAAATCTTGGAGCAGAGGTTAACAGTGGCAGATCACCACTGGTTAAATCATAAAAGGAAGGTGAACGAGGTGTTGCATACCTCACAGTCGGAGCAGTTTTTCAGCTCTAGCTCTGTCTTCACAGAAATGGCCTCTGAGGTCCAGCATGCCAGGCAGTAGTCGATGGCCACCATTACCGTGTGCTTCAGCAGTTGGGACAGAACCAGCAGCGGCAGAAGGAGGATTCCTGCTGCGCTGAGGTACTTGCCACAGGCTCTCCAGGGCATCTTTGCTCTCTGATGCAGCACCGAAGACAGGTTGTCTTCATCATCACTTTCTGTTACTTCTTCTGCAACGTGCAAGAAAAAAGTACAGCCACACTGACTTAATCATACACACCTTTCGTAGGGACTGGCAAGTGGCAGCTACAAAACAGGTCTTACCATGCAAGATAAAAAGTGGCTTTAAGGTGAAATTAACTGTTCACACATGCACATATTAACCTGCTAAAGTTAGTAGTAATGCATGCTAAAAAAATGCAAAAAACCTTAGCACTAGGCAATCAATGCCTTCAGCAATGTTTTTGAAAAAAAAAAAAAAAAGTACTAGCTTGATAAAATGAATTGTAATTCTTTCCTATGTAAAACTTTAAACAAGTGTGCTTAGCTATTGACAGGTTTGAGGCTCACCCAGTATAAATTATTCAATATTATTCCTCTTTCATTATCAAAACATGTTCAAGTATAAGAAAAAAACCTCAAAAGTTTGGAGGAAGCTATGATTTCCGAATGCTTGAAATCACTGTAGTCCAGAGGTAAAATCAGTGGAAATAGCACTTTTATGAACCACGACCCACCTGAAAAATGATTATTTTCTTGCCAGTTTGAATAATGTTAATTCTTTCTAATATAATGCAACTGTGAAACAGTAATGTAGTGGTACTGGGCTCAAAGGGTGCCCTTTTACCTTCATCCTCTTCGTCATCTTTCAGCAGAGCTTCACGGGAATACATAGTCCTCCGGAGGTTCGTTCTTTCCAAAACAGTTTTTCTTTCAATAATAGTCTCCTAAAAAAGGGACAGTTCATGTGTTTTCAGCCAGAGAATGACTAAAATAAAATTACTAGCTATAACAAAATTTGTTTCCAATCACAACATCAGTGAAAAATAAAAGTGAGAATCTTACAGCAGGCAGTCATAAGTGATTGATTTGCTACCTCTGTGTAAAACCTAAGGATATAAATTAAATATCTGACATTAATTTCAGGTTGTCAATCCCAACCCTCTTGGAATCTTAACTTGGACAGATATCACTGAATTAATAAGAACTAAGATTAATATCTCATTCTTCCTGTGTTATAGTATTAAAGACAAAATGTGTTAATGATTTAGAGAGCTTGATATCGGCGCATCTGAAAAACTTCTACCCAATGCAATGAATAAATTCAGGCATATTTAGAGAAGCAGTGGTCAGTATTGCACATTACCAATGCTTTTCCTAAAATGGCCCTATTTATTACTCCTTAGACAAGAATATTTTGATAGGGCTTCTTATCAAGAATGGATCAGAGGCAACAGTATCAAGATATCCAGATGGAGGAATTTCTTTTAATAGATAAATAATAATGGTAATAGTAATACTACATTCCTACTAAGTTAGAAATCACACACAGCATGTCAATCCTTGCTAATGCTTTCAACCTAAGAAAAAAAAAAAAAAGTCACATGTTTTGCAAATGTCGATTGCCCTGCCCATCAAAAACCTTCTCCAGCTCTTGGTCTTGTCGATTCATTAATGTCTTCCAGTGTTCAAAGAGCTCAGTCTCTGATTTCTGAATGTCCTTGAGTGTTCCTTCTCTCTGGATGTTACCATCTTTCATTGCAATTATCTAAAAAGTTAGAAAGAAAAGTGGTGAGATAAATAGCCACATGTCTATTCATTTTAAAGCTACATTGCTGTGTCTGGACAGAATTTTCTCTCTTCTTAAATAAAGCCTATTTCTGCAAACAAATCTGTCTTCTAAAAAGACAGTGAAGTTATCCCTTGACTCTACCCCCTTCACTCAAGATGCTGCAAACCCAGAAACTTCCTGCACTTCATGCTTTCAGAAAGGAAGGCTGCTTTTAAGTAAGAAAGAACAGGGATCCTGTCAGCAGGCAGGAGAGTGCATTACTCTTCTTAAATACAAGTCATTACCAAGATCAGATATTAGAGTTCTCTTACCTCCTAAAAGGAAAAGGCTTTTAGCAACATACTGTGCACAGCGTGTTTTGCCCTCATTCAGGCAATTAGATATGAGCACGCTGGCTCCACCATCTGTTTGATATCATGGACCTGATAAGGAAAATTTGAATCCCTAAAGCTTTTAAAAGCATAAATAGTGGACAGTTTAAAAAAAAAAAAAATTACATATGCAAGACAAAGTCTGAAGGGTGTGGTTTCCAGGTTTATATCAGTGTAACTACATTATACACACAGTGTAACTACCTTCACTTTAGATCTGACAAGCAGAATTGGAAAATGAGGCGTGTGGATTGTAAACCCATGTGACAGCATTAGAAAATAGTTAATGCAGTATTTTTCTCTCTCCCTGGAAACTCAGAAATTTCCATGGGCGGGGGGTGGGGAAATAATCTATTCCACTCATTGCGAAGAATTTACACCAGAGGAAAGGAAAAAAATAAAGCAAACAAGAATCTTTTTGTGGTCAATTTATTCAGGAAACCTGTAATTAGGCTGGACCTTGAATTCTTCTGAGGGTTTTGCTACGAAGATTTAGGAGGACCATCGCATATACTTCAAATTATATTTTTATTTACAATTCCTTAATAAGAGAAGATAAATATTCCTGCTGCACTCCATTGGGTAAGACCTGCTAAGGCTTAATGAGACCTCTGCTTAGGGAAAAAAACAGAACTATTTCTTAATAAATATTTTTTAATTATAAACTTAATTAATACAAGTCCTTCCTGTCCTACAGGCTGTTTGGAACAGTATATTTCATAAAACAATACTGAAGCCAAATTAGAAGATAATAAAAATAAAATAATTCTCAGAGTATCTCATAAAACACAAACACCTACAAATGGGTCTGACATTCATAAAGAAAATTAAAAAGATTATACTGATACAAAGGCCATAGCTGTGCATATTAAAAAAAATGCAAATATATAACAATTGAAAAAGTGGAAGTTAAGATGGACCTCGTAGGGAGGGGAAGAAGGCAAAAAATTCCTGCATCCTGAGACACACTAACGGGAAAACCAGAACTATGTTGAGAACAGTAGTAATTCTTAAAGCTGTACAACTGAGGGACAAGGTCATGGCAGACACCATACAGGATAAATGTTGCCCACCAACAACATGATCAGAACAAGATTAATGTCTATCTGCAACTTTACAGCAAGCCAATATGAAGAACAGAAAGCAGCTGAAATACGATTATTTCTTGAGACAGAGTAACTGCTGCTATAGTGTTTGCAAGCTGCAAATGACAGAGAAGTCCTGATAGGAGGCTTAATTGCAGTCATCAATCCCTCTGGGCAAGAAGACCTGTGATGTTGTAGCTGCATAACTGTAGGAGAACTAAGTGCAAGGCCAGTGTGAACCAATGAACTAAACCCAAAGATCCAAAAAACCAAACCTCCTTATCCTGCTTGATTTGCTTAATCTTTGACATTTGCATTTGCAAACTGTTATAGAAAGCATACCTTCATTTTTTTCTGTAAACTACAAGATATAACAAAGAAACCTAACAAAACAATTGAATACTACACATTTCTTAAAATTTTGCCAACATACAAAGGGTAAAGATGTTCTTGATATATTATGCACTAGCACTAACGACAAGGAAATACTGTTTTTCCCCTGGTATTTCCATGCATCTCAATATCCATAAACACACCTTTTCCTGTGACAGCACAGACAAATTCCTAGTAACATCCCAGCAGAGGCAAATACATTACTCAAACATTTCACTGTTTTGAGATAAAAAAATGAGCAAAATTTTCCAATAAAATTAATGGTTTTGGATGATAAATATATTTTAAATGTAGCCTGCTTTCATGAGAATATTAAGTATCAGCTCTATGAAAATCCAACCTGTTTAGATGTTCTAAGATAGGAATCCCAAAATTATGGCACCCCAAACTCACTGGCTAATTTTCAAAAGATCTTTGTTATGTCTCTTCTCACTAAACCACCATTTGGTGGAAAGATGCAGCGAAAGCCTTGTTTGTAGCAAGACATATCCATGCCACATTCTTGCCTCCTCAGAAAAAACGGGAAGAGCTTTCTTACCCAGTCAGCATGGGGTAAGTATTGCAGCTTGTGAGTGACTAGCACAATGGTCCGCTTGTCTTCCCGTAGCATTTTCAGGATCCCTTCTTGCATGAGATGGTCACTTAGGTGAATATCCAGCGCAGAAAATGGATCATCCTGTCATGAGGAAAAGAAGTCAGCTTTTGAAGCCAGCACTTACAGGATTTAAGGAAACTGACAGATTTTACGACCGGTAAAACTAATTAAATCAATATAGACAACCAAAAGAGGCCATCAGAAGATCCAAAATTGTTCTGAGGAGTGGCTTGCTTAAATTACATAACAACAAACCTTGAACTGTCTTTTTGCAGTGAGTACTCAGATATAGGGTAACATCAGCTTTGTAAATGCTACGATTTCGTGAGGCTTTCTGGGAACTGCTCCTCTCAACAGATGTGTTTCACAGCCTTCATAACTGCAGTACATTGTTTCTGTCAGACTCAAGACAACGCAGCAATGTATGTCTATGGCATATATTGCATAACTGCTTCAGGGACAGTGACAAAGAGCACATTTTATTTCCCTTGTACATAATTGCCTTCTGATTTTTTTTTTTGGATCCATAAATCAAAACTCCATTAACAAAGAATCACAAAAGGAGAAATGTTGATCATTTTGATGACTCTGCTCAGATGCTTGATTTAGGACCCAGATTATCTTACTGAATCAAAGAATTATATGCAATTAATTTAGGCATAAACTAATCTGTACCATCTTTTGGGGGACTTGTTTACCTAATCCTATTTATATGGTATTACAAATCTATTATTTCTGCTTGCACTAGTGATACTGGCTGCAGGATTTACTTAGTATTATTATTTCATACTATTACATTTCAGTAAAATGAGGATTGCTTAAAAAATAATTTTTTTTTTTTTCTCCAGATGTTTGCTGATAAAATAGGGTTGAATTTGAATTAAATCTGCTTTCTGAGTGACATCAGCCCAATACTGGATCTGCTGATTTGCAGCATCTGGCCCAACTGCTCTCTAATGTCTTACTTTCTGGTCATTGCCTGGAAATGCCCTACACATGAAGCAAGCACATATTGATCAGCCTAATTACAGGGTATGGTCTAAGTTACCTCCCAGACTTTTAGGGATGACCTCTAATGTGCACAGCTTTTCTAATCCCATGTGACTCACGTCTCACTGTCATAACAGCTGGGTTCAAAGCTCCTTAAAAACTGATCTTAAGAAGGAAGTCCTAAATTGGAAAGCCAGCAAGCTCACTACTCATGAGTGTGTAGGATGCATTCGTTTTCCCACATACCAAGTTTTTAGAGCCTGCTCTCACTCCTTTTTCCATAGCACTTTTGTTGAAGCTGGGACAGGATATAAAACAAACAGTTCAGGGTGGGAAGACAGCCGTGTTTATTGCAGAAAGGAAACACCCCAGGCACAGGACAACATTAATTTTAGGCCTGAGGCAGCTTAGGAATTTCATGAATACAGCTGAGAATATTAGATTTCTAAGTACCAAAGATAAACACAAGGATCAAAAAAAAAATTTCAATAGACTGACAGGCAAAGCATCAGCATTTCAATTTGTGTCCCATTACCTATCTGTCTGTCTGCAGCATTTACAAATGCTTCTTACCTGCAGGCTAGCTAACAATGACTATAAAATAAACAGTGCACATTTAGCTTAGCTCAGAGAAGCACAACGTTCCATGTGTGTTACCCATGAAATGCTCTAAATACTCGCATCTCATGCTTCTGTTTGGATCATAAACATAACAGCACTTACTCACCAGGAACACAACATTTGTCTGCTGGTAAAGTGCTCTTGCCACACTGATACGTTGGCGCTGCCCTCCAGACAGATTAATACCCTGGAGATAAGCAGGAGAAAAACAATCAGACAGTTATAAAAACATCAACTGAATATTCATGTTCTGATTGGATTATCCACAGAAGCCTTTCTGGACAAAGAAACCCAGAGAAATTTTTCAGAAGTGTGGGCCTGCAATTCAGCTGGGAACACAGTACACAAATTGTTAGAAAAGCCAGAGCACTCTGTCTGGAGCTGTACTCCATACATACTGGAGGGATGGGAAATGTTTAATGGTTTGTGGTGACATAATGATGTAGGTGGCATAGATATTCTGCAGGCAGTCTAAACTAGACTCCTACTCAAAAGTTAGCCTTATGAGTCTGTCTGTGTCCTGGTTTTTATTTATTTTTATAATCGTATGCTGTCATACTATATCAGCTCCATCATATACTGTAATCAGTAATTGCTAGCTGGGAGGTCAGACCACACCGAGATGAACATTACCTGGTTGCTATTGTGCTTGTTTTCAGCCCTTAGTCCTCTGCTACCTCCCCGCTCTAAGTTACTTATCCTTCCTGTGATCCACCTGCAGTTTCACAAACACCTTAAACTCTCATAAGCCAGTACTGCTGCCAAAAGACGCTACCTCAATTTCTCCCTCCCCTCCACTTCACTCCTGTCAAAAAACCATTTGTCTGGCTACACAATGAATTGGGTTAGGAACTAATCCATTTAAAATTAACATGGTAGCCAGTGTGGAGATCAGACATGGAAATGTATCCTTAAATGTATCCTTGCATGGGGTGGTTTGTTGGGTTTTTTGGGGGTTGGTTTTTTTTGTTTGTTTGGTTTTTTGTGACAGTGCCAGTATATGCCAGAGTAAATTGTTTATGAATTTGTGACTTCTATTTCCTTTCTTGTCACTCCCTAATCTTCCCTGATGTGATAAAGCTTAGTTTGCCGTTGATTAAACACCTGCCCTTCTTTAAATGAAGGGGCTCTAAAAGTCTACGAATTATTTATTTTTATGTTACTCCTAAAGAAACCAAAAAATGCAGTGAAGTCAGGATATTTAAGACAGCAGCTGCAGAATTAGTCAAACATTCTGATAGCAGCTCATTTAAATCACTGCATCTCACATAAACGACCATGTTTCCATGTTTACTGAGCAACACGCTTTCAGACTAATGACCCAAATGTACACTTAACTAAAAGATGACCTTTGTTGCCAAATAACCACTAAGATTTTAAGAACACAACAAAATAATAAACCCCCCCTCTCTATATTTAAAACAGAAATAGAAGTCTGTAGCTGTTTACTGACCCTCTCTCCAATCTGGGTTTGGTCTCCGTGAGGGAGAATGTCAATATCAGGCTGGAGGGAACAAGCATCAATTACTGCTTTGTACCTGCGGAAATAAAAAAGGTAATGCAAAATCCACAGAGATACTGCTAAAGAAGCACGTTTCCTACTTGCAGAGGAACAAAAATTAACCAGCTGGAAAAATCACACAGTGGAAAACATTTTTGTTAGCCACTAATTGTTCTAATGGGATCTCTTTCAATCACAGACAAGTAAATATTTCAGCTAAAAAAAAGCATCTTAGGTCACCTTCCCAATTAAAAACAATTAATAGTTAAAACCAGGCAAAACAAGCACAACTTCTTCCATGCTATATTGTTATTGTTCAGCATTTAACTTTTTTGCATGCCCAGGGCCTTTGTTTCTTGTTTCAATATCCAAGGATGACAGAAGAAAACATAGCCAACCACTTCTTTTAAGGGCAGGGGTGATAGAATAGCAGCAGTTAACTTTTAAATATTTTAGAATGTTTGTGTGGGCCCTTATACTGAATAAAAAGGCAGCCCATTAATCCTTCACAATGTACCAAATACTGAAATTGTACTAAACATTCTCACTCCCAAACAGCTAATGTCCTTCTAAGACAGTTAAACTAGTCAATTAGGTGTAAGAAGAGAATACTGCATGCTAAACAAACATGGTACTTGGAAATGAAAACACTTCTACACCTCAGTTCAAGTGAGACTAAACACTGTCCCTCATGTCCCTCAGGAAAAACATGGTCAAAGGGGGACTGCGCAGAACTCAAGGTCTTTTGTCACGTTCAGGCAGGGCAGTACGTTTGTTACTAGAGGAAGATGGGGACCCATACATGAACTGAGGCCTATGCAACTCCATTATTTAGCAAAAAGGGGAGTAAAGCATGTAACAGTGCAGAAACCTGTTACCTCTGTTTGTTAAAAGGGCTTTCAAATGTGATATTCTCTTCCACTGTGGCATTCAGCAACCAAGGCTTCTGTGATGCATATGCTACTGAGCCTCTTTTCCTGGGGGGGGGAAAAAAAAAAAAAAAGCTCCCAGTTTACCAGTGCAGTAGGTGTTTTTGGAAACCATTTTCTTGTAAAGAAAGGACAACTTACCAGGTATGATCAACAGGCTCTCACCATGCATATTTTATTTCATAAGGATTATTATTATTACTATTTAAAAATAAAATTATCTGCCTACTAGTGAAGTAGTAGTGCTTTTTTGGCTGTTGTGCACTAAGGGCCTCAGTAAGGCACAGCTGGGAGAAAGGCAACATTTTTTTTTTTTTTTTATTAGAGCAACTGATACTGTTGGAAAACTCATTGGCATATCACCGTTCCTCCAGAAAAGGGCCAAAAGAGGTATCATACACCTAAAAGTGTATCTGTTTTCTTTCCAGCTATATCAGCTAATCCAATGAAAAAATAGGACCTCTCACCCAAATGTAGCCTTTGTCTGCTAGACAGCCATTACAGCAGCTTCTTTCTAGTTGGACCTGAATGCAATTCAAACCATGAGCTGCCAAATTACACCAGGCACTTTATCTTTTTTTATCAGGAGTTAAGGTCGCTTGCCCTGCTCATTTTTTCAGGATTTCACCAAGGTTGCTTAGAAGTCATTAAAGGATCCAATTTTCTTTGATGACCTGAAAGAACACACAGTTACATTACCCTGGTAACATGCTTCCAAGTTCAAATGTCTGATGGCTCGTTAGAATTTAATTATGTTTTATGAATTCTCTTTATTGGAAAATGACACAGGAAAAAAAAAAAAAACCAACAGAAAAAATTCCCCAGGCAGTCCAGCCCACAGTCCCAAAATCTAATTCAAACAGCATTCAGTTCAATTAATATGAAATTTTCATCCCATTGATTGAGAAAAGATTGCTCTGAGCATTCCAAGATGAAAATGTATTCCCTTCCTTTTCATTGCTTGAAACTATGCTTTTGCTACTCTTAATTCTTCACGTGATTGAAAAGTTAGTTCTAATTTGTTTTTGAAAAATAGTAGCAAAGTTTTGAGGAAAATGTTTTTACAACTTTTGTAAGAAGTGTTCTTTTGTTCAGTGAAGATACAGGCACTGCCAGTAAGATGCACTCCATGCTGAGTACCAGCACAGTGCCTGGCAACACCATTCACATTTGGCTTGCTTACATTCCGCTTTTGAGCCCACTGGTGAGAATTAATTACTGCAAGGAATTTGGGAACAAGCAATAAGCTTGCCAAAATTCATTACAGACTTAGAATTTAGTAAACCCCTCCAAATTAACCTTAATTACCAATTGACACTAGGATGACATATCAGGGCAGATCATATTTTGACATAAGCAAAAAGCTTGCAAATGCTTGATCATATGAGAAATCTATTGTGTGTCTACAGTGCTTCTTACAGTAAAGAGGCAATCAAACAAAACTTTTTCTGAAACTGTGAGAAACATGGCCAAAAATCCAGAGAACAAAATATTCTGAGGCGGAGTGTGCAACACTTTCTCTGAAAGCCTGCCTTGAACCTACCTAAGGTTTCACACTTAAAAGACTGAAAGCAAACAAATGGCTTAGCAGACAAAGACTTATGAAGAATTTATTCTGCAGGTGGAAGTAATTGCCTCCTACCCCCAGACTGCATAAATAAACATGCATTTTCATCAAAGGAGTGTAATTTTTTTCCTCTGATAACACAACATAGACTAATCATAGCCCCTTAATTATCACAAAGAGGCAAACGGCAAAATTTGACCTTTCAATAAATAGCTAAAACCTTCCCTGAGCTCCTTGGAGACTATGCACTTTGGCTAATATAGGATCAAGCTTGTTCATTAATTTAGAATGAGAAACAACATTGTCAAGATTGTTTGTTTAAAGTTATTAATCTAACTCTATGTTCACATTTCAAGTCCAGTAAGCTCAGTACATGTTCAAGATCACTGAAAATAAGACTAGTTAAGGGACATGCATATATGAATCTCAGTGTCTTCAACCTACCAAGTCTGAAATGTTGCCAATTTTTAAAAGAAAATAGATGCACTTAAAATGCAATGGAGTTATGATTACAATGGTAGGGAAATAATACATTGCAAAGCCTTTCCTGTGTATTTTGGATTGCTGACTACAGTTGTATCTTGATTATTTTGCACAGTTCATGAATTTCTAATATCAATCAACAACTCAAAATCAAACATTCTCCAGATACAAGAGAAATGTATACTGTCCTGTCCTATACTATTACTGCATGAACAAAAAAAATGCTTCCATTATTTTCAGCCTGATGGTAGGTAATAGAATATTCTGATATTGCCAGTCCTGAGTATTCAGGAGCGTACTTTTTTGCCGTCATTAAGGGCAAGGGTCACTTGCTTGTTTTTACTTCTAAATCTTGCAGTAGCTGCATACAGAGACAACCTATCTGCCTTCTAAGGAGGAACAACTCATTAAGTGCAGACACTTCTGAAGAATGTTCACAGAGTCACAGAATGGCTGAGGTTGGAAGGGACCTCTTGGAGGTTCCCATTAGCTTTTAAAGTGTCATACCTGAATTCCATGTCAACAGGAGATTCTTTCTCTGGGCTGCAGAAAACAAACACAAAGTGGTTTTAGTTTTGTTTTTTGTTTTTTTTTTACAATTTAATGATTGTAGACAACGCAAATAATACCTTAAAGTACTATCACTATGCTATCATTAAAAATACTTTTATTTCTGTTATGTAGTCATTTTGTAACTCTTAAGTATGTTAAAATTCTGTACATGATATTGACCTAAAAAAGGTATGATTAAAGCTTCAGTTTTGAGAAGCACTAAACAATCTTGTAGAAAGTATTGAACACCTGTGAGCAAATGCTCAAGATCTCACAAGACTTTGGCTCAAAACACTCTCTGTTCTGAGAACACCAAAAATGCTCTATAGGATGCGAGTGCAACAAAACCACCAGACATTCCTACAGCACTTAACTGACCCAACTAGGATTCCCAGAACCTACGATAATGTAGGTAATTGTTTCATACAGTCTTATATTCTTTCCTACTTTTTAATATGCTCGCCATACTGCTGTGCATGTTATTTCACTATTTGCTGTCCATCCCCATAACAGTTTCAAACATGTGAATGTCTAATTCTGATCATATTTCTCTTGTATCTTAATGGGTTCAAATGGTTTCACTGTAACTTGGCCCACAAATTGCAGTCTCTCTTATACAGAAAGAACTGTGAGGTTTCTGAGTATCCTTTACCATGAGGCTTAGTCTTTAGATACATGAAACTCCCTCTTATACTACACAGATGGGAGCAGAAGTTTTGCAGGACTCCGCCTGACAAACAGGTAACAAGTCTGAGAAATAAGGTAAATGGGAGAGAAGAGACTGATAAATCTAAAGAAAAGGCAGTAGAATAGTTGGTGTGTCACAGAACCAAGAAAATATTCTGGTCAGTAGAAGACATACAGTTTAGCCTAAGTCAAGAAAAGGGACAACATATGACATTTTTCCTCTGCCAATTTCAGTGACAAAGTTCTCACTGACTTCAGCAGGGATAAGATTGTCACGATTGTCACTTTTACAAGGTTTACCATTCTGGAGGTTTGTGTGCTACGCCAAAAAAGACAAGCATGCCAGAAAGCTTTGCTCTCAGTTGATTTGGTAGATATTCCCAAAATCCAAGCTGAGCTATGTTAATCAGGTAATAATAATTTCCACGTATGGATCCCTTGCCAAGAGATGGACTAATCTGCTACTCCCCACACTTCTCAGTTTGTGTGTGCCTGAAGAATGCTAGGTGAGAAAATAAACCTATGACAGGATGTAAAAAATGAAGAGAAGGGTAATGGGAAGAATTTGCTTTAATAAATTAAACCTTCAAAGCAATACTTGATACTATTTTTTAAAGTGTAGCACTAGGGAAAATTCTGGTTGAGACTCTGAGAGAAGGATTTTTGCAGACATACAGGAAAGTTAGGATACGATTTTAAAAATCGCCAAACAGCAATGTTTTCATAAAGGAAATCCAAGTCTTATTTCCGTAAGTCACATAGGATGCAATTTTTGAAACCACCTAAGCTAGTTAAGACAGTGAAAGTTTCACCGATTTTTTGAATTCTGACTCTGAAAATGTTAAGCACAGATTTTAGAAACCTTTGGTTGCTTCTATTGCAATTGATTTAGTAGGAAGACCAATACAGTACCATACCTGACATCTTCCCCCGTCTCACTGTCAGAAGTACAGCTGCATCACAAATAGAAAGCAAAGACTGTTTACTTAAGTAAGCACAGGCAATCTGCCCCAGAAAGAAAAACTATTAAATTCCACTTAGTGCACAGACTGCAAACAGTATTTATCACAGAGCTGCAGCACAGCATCTGTTCCTTCTACACAAACTGACTTGATTTTAGCAGTCAAAAAAAAAAAAAAATTGGTTACTTTTTTTTCTTTTACTTACAAACATTTAATTTGACTCAACAAATAAAATCACCTCCACTTTGTGCTGGAGCTGCTAACAGAACTGAGAAGCCCTAGTGTGACAAGAATGCAGTTCTATTAAAAACGGACATTTTCAGGGAAAACAAACTGATAATTTGTGATACTGTATTTTTCCATGGCAGTAACTGCACCTTTGCAGCATATAAAGGGTTAGTCTGAACCCCAAATCCCACCTTCAGTTGACTTGCAACATGCTGCATTCTGTATTAGCCCTATCCTTGGGGGGATGTGCCTGTATAAGTAAACGTGCGCAGGTCTGAGGGACAGACAGGTTTTGTTTTCGCTATTTTTGAATGCATATCAAGATGTTCACAGAGTTGTTTTGACAGGATGACTGGTCATACTTATTACTGATGCTAAAGTCAGTTCCATTGAAAAGAATGAAAAATCTGTGTGTCAAGTGGTATAAACAAAATCAAGAAGGAACAAAGTTTTTCATGCTTTAAAAAGAACAGTCTCATTAACTTTATGCTAACACCATTTGCTTATAAATATCCAGGAAAGAAAACAATACCTGCAGTTTAAAAGATTGGTTTGAGACACTTCCAAAAAGTTAATGCATCATGAGTAGAGACCATATCTAAATTCAATTCACTGTAGAATTTGAGAGCACCAGCCAGCCACTAGTATCTTTATGCCAAAGCTCAGTGCACTGAACAAAGCTTTTCCACAGTTACCTCAGACTCCACTGGGCTTAGTGACACCTTCTCTAAACACTTATGAACCTGTTGCATATCATTAAGTAGCAACACATTCTTTACAGAAAATAACAAGCCCCAATTCAGGGGCTGAAATAGGGAATATTTTTTTCAGCCCTTCCATGCACAACACGAGGACCCTGAACAACAAATACCAGTTCCTGCTTCACGGGCCACCCCAAAGGCAGCCAGGCATCCATTCTACCAGGGAACACCCTGGTAACTTGTGACATGTAGTATTCGTGTGTGACAGTGACTCCCTCTCCACGGTGCTCTTCTGCTACACCAGCCTGCAAGACAGGCAGAAAGCTGTGCAGCTCATATAATCCATCAATGGAGCTGAAGAAGCAAAGATCAGCCAGGGTCCCTCATGGCTAGCACAATTTACCTGTGCTTACTGCAGGCATGCAACTTTGCTCCCATTTCTGCTCAGAAACCAGGGCAAAGCACCACGCTCCCAGGGCACAAACGATTCTCGGAGAGTAACAGGAGATGCAACAGTGCACAGCAATGTCCAAACTTCCTCTGCTAAACTGTGTTCTTTTGCTATACAGCCACGGGTGCCACAATTTTCATAAGCAAATATTGTCAGATCAATTCTCTGACCTGTGTTTCTATTCTGTAGCTGTAAAAAATTAATTCTCCATTTGCAGTTTTGGCTCAGCTGTTTCAAGCCACTTTTTCCCACTTTGACTTTGTTTTATCCCTCCTTTCCCTGGATATTCCTGGCAACTAAGGATGCATTCATCTTCTACCAGTGTTGAAATGTTAAAGTAATGTATGTTTGATAATGAGGTCTAGAACTAATTTTTCAAGGCATATGGAAGTCTAAAGATGCAAATATGTGCCTACTGAGATTTTCAAGCCTTCAGATCTCTATTTCCAATTTAAATAAAATAAAGTACCTGGATGTTTCCGAAAACTCCAGTAAACACGTTTATAAAAATCAATGTACTTTTTAGGCATCAAAATAACTTTAAAAATATTGTCATTTGATGAAAACAGTCAACTCCACATTGAGTAAAAGAAGATCTACTGTTAACAGTCTTAACAAATCTAGCACTTCCTTCACATTATAAGGACTCTACATTCACATGGGAGTATAAATGTCTTGTTTAGAAACAAATGACAATCTTGTTTGAGCAAACTATTTCTCATTTAGGTCAATTTTCTGATATTATTTACTCCAAAAAGGCTTACACTACAAACTGCTCCCTGGACTTGAACTGGGACTACTCAAAGTGAGATACTGCCCAGAAGAAATTAGCATGGCATATACTATAATTATTTACTCAATAACCAGTCAAATCAATACTATTTACCATCTGTTCAGAATGTAAATAATTATTTCTCTATTTTTGTTAATCTCTAACCATATGATAAAATATTTATGCTAAGATGCTCTCAGCCTGCTTTGGACAAGGGACAGTAATCTGAGATGGATCTTCCAGGCACACACTGTATTACAAACAACAAAAAAATCACAAATGAGCCAGTGCTCACTTCCGATTAGCCGATTCCTAGCCCAGGAATAAATTACATTTCTTTTTAAGGCTTTGAAACAAATAATTTTTATAGGAAGCAAATAAAGATGATATGCAGCTAATCCTGTTTTATCAATAGACTATGGAGGCACAGAGGGAAATGACTTGTGCAAGGTTATCCATTAGTCCAAGGGAAGGGCCAGGAATAGAATCCAGATTTCTTGAGCACCGAGTGACATGTCAGCAGGATGTATCCTTCATCTTCATAGCTATGACCTTGGAGGAAGGGAAGGGGAAGGAAATTTGGAATGAAATAATTGACTATTCTGTAACATGAATGACTGAAGCCAAGCATTCATCTCATCCCAAAGAAAGAGCTGTAAGAAGGATCTTAATGATTTTGGTGACATTTTATTGCCTGAGCTAAGGCTACAAGCTCTCATGATTACTTGGTAAGACTACTCTCCTTGAACCTGGGATAAAGTTGCATGTACCTGGTCAAGCATTACTATTTTCTTATCAAATTAAGGAAGCTTTCATCTGATAGCTTTACAACACAGGTGTGCAGCCTACACTGACTGCATCCATCACTCTGAATAGACAAGTGCACATGATACCAGCTCTGAAAGATGAGACAGAACATAATCTGTCCCAGTGCAGCCAGCACTTACAGCGCTAAGATTGTTTCAGCCACAAGCCCCTTTATACATATCTGACAGATAGCAAAACAAATGTGATAACAAGTGAATTTTACCTTGTGATACTCTGGCACATATAGAAGACACGAAAACCAGTTCTGACCTTTACACTGTTGTGAAGAACATACTTCTAAACAAGTGCTATTTAAAAACACAGTCTCATCAGAACCATCATGTCATCTGTTTTAGTTTAGCATCAGGCATTCAAATTACACTTCTTAATCATGTTATGTCATCTGTAAAAAATTACAGCCTTGCTGAAATGAAATTAGTTCACCTAATAAGGCTGCAGGGATTCTGTATTGTTCCTCACCATATTTTCCTAAGCAGAAAATTGGAGTATGTTTTAATGGATAGATCACCACCACATTCTGGAACTTTGGCATCTGTTCTCGTCTCCCTCACTAGCTGAGAGGGTCACCTTCTTATGTTTCATTTTCCCCACCTGTAAAATAGGGAATCGTCCTTCTTTGTACTATTACTATTAAAGCACGTGCAAGTCTGAGTAGTGCAACTGCCTTACGCATGAAGACTGGATATAAATAATCTCTCTACAAACACTCAAGGAATTTGTGAGATTTGTTTCACAAAATCAGTGCAGAACCCACTGAGTAACAATGACCCTCTGTCCATTGGAGTGTGTGGATTTCACTAACAGTTGCACTGTTGTTCCTTCATTCCCAATCAGTTGGAAAAAAAATTAATTGTTTCTCTAGGTTCTTCTGCAATTTGACAAGCTTTACCTACAAATAATTGTATCCCAATAGGCAATGTGTAGTCTGTATGGCTAGGAAGTCTAGTACTGTAAAATAAACAGGCCAAAAATGTTCACACACATTGATCAGCCAGTGTACTAGAAACGGCAGCAATTTACCGGAAATCACATACAGGAGTTGCAATATATTATACCATCTGTGATTTAGTTTGAGGGTCAAGAGACCAAGTCTGAAGAGTACAGCTCTTGGAGTTCGATAGCATTCTTTTCCTCCCTTCATGGTCGGTACGAACGTTAGACACAAGTATAGCCTGTAAGTGGCTGTCAGAGCGCAGCTGCTGTGTGTCCTCTTGGGAAAGGGGGGAAGGACATGACTATCTCCCCCTTGTCAAACCAGGCATGATGCACTGGGGGAGTACCCTGAGGTCACTGCCACTTATAAAAATCTCTTCAATTTCTCAGGCACTAGAGCAGTGCTGGGATGGAGCACACATCTAAAAGCACAGCCAAGGACCACTGCTGGTGAGCTGGTACCTCTTTATAGTTCCATTCAAAGACACAAGCTCATGCCTGAAAGTGCAAATGCCGTTCTGTAGCAGCACAACACTTCAGCTAATTAATTCTGATCCCAAATTAGTTACGATTTCACTCAGGTTATGGTGCTGGAGTACAGAATGCCCAAGTATGGTTATCTATTCCTAATAAAAGAATAGATAGTTTGTTTGACCCTGGCTGGGGGTTCTTTCTGATGTGCTCCCCTACCATTAGGGTAAGGTTTTTATCTTGAATGTACACCTACAAAACCCCTGACTCCACAAAAAGGTTCCCAAGATAGATTTTGGCTTTTTTCTGCATTACTACTCAACTCAAGCTTGAATTCTTAAATAACACTACCTGCTCCAAAATATGTTCCCAGAGATCTTCTGCATCTCACCAAGTATGGCTAGCAAGAGGGATGACTTACCGCAGCCAACCTGTCCTACAATCATTGTTAGCTGACCTGGGAGAAAAGAAGGCATATATAAACTTCTGATCTACCAAACGCTCATGGAAAAACATTTTATTCTGATATGTCTAATGTCATTTTGTACCTTGAGGGATTCGGATATCAATGTTGGACAATGCTGGAGGACCTTCAGGTGTCCAAGTGAAAAATCCATTTGTGATCTATGCCAAGATGGAGAGAAACAAGAAACAGAAAACCAGCTTTAGAGCTGACTTCTTTTTTCAACATCAGGGACACTTCTATTTTCATTACACTGAGCATAGGAAGAGAGTTAGCCTTTCCTCAGTGCAGGAAACTGATCTTCACGTGAGTGATTTTTGTGAAGGCCTGTATTCTGATGTGCAAGAATCTCTGAACACAAACAAGAAGAGCAGTTAGAAAATTATGGAAAATTCCTGAGGAAAAAAAATTTGCTGTTTAGGGTTTCTTTTGTTTTGTTATCTGTAAGGTGTGCACATGAAATAAGTGAAGTGATTATGACACCATTAAATTATATACAGGGTCACAGTTTGCTCTCTGCAAAGCACTGAATGTCACTCTAGACACACTGCAGCATATAGAGCAATTACACAGTCCAAATTCCAAGCAGATTTGCAGAACTTTCCACAGAAATTGGATATTGCTGCCTATTACAGTATTTCCCTTTGTAGTTCTGATATGATTCTCAGATAACCTAGGCTTTGCTAGATACAGCAATCTTTTCACTGAAAAAGACTAAAAACAAGACACAAAGCCTGTTCAGGACTTTAAATGGAGGAGATTTCCATGGATACTGTGAAAAATAGGAAACAGGAGACAATTTTAAAAGGCCTGTATTTATACAGGACCCTCTTCTCCCCCTTTTTCAGAGCCACTGAAGCCTTCAAAGCCTTTCAGCAATGCAAGGTACAACATTTTTTGATCTGAGTGGAATGGGACACTTTTATCCTACCCTGGAGAAAAAAAAGTGATACTCTTAACTTGGGAAAAAAAATGAAAAAATGAGCAAAAGAAAGTGCAGTGTTCCTCCCTCTAGATTACTGAAGGCAGCCAAAGGATCCTCTCTCAAAAAAAAAAGTCCCTTCACGGGCAATGAGCTGCAGATAGAAACTGCAGAAGCTCCCTGACCCACATGCCGCCAGTGACAACGATGTCAGCAGATGGAGCCAAAGATTATAGCTGGTACTGGGTTTCTATTCCGAGACCTTATAAATACTGTCCTTACAGAGGTTACTGCTCTGGCCTCTCCTTTATGACAAACTCCTTTGTTGTCACTCTGGCTGTCTCTTGATTCAACACCACCTCCCCAAAACACTTTCTCAAATATTCCTCTTATTTTCTTGGAAGTCTATTCAAGAAGGATCCTGCACCAAAGCAGCATGTCAAATGACAGCCTCTAAAAAAAACCCACACCCAAACTGAAAGCACTACCAGTTGTCCTATTTAATCCCATGAAACCAGATTATTCATTCTCTTGTGCCGGAAATGCAAGTGTAATCGCAGACTTCCTAAATAAACTGCATCACCACTATAAAAACCATCAGGATTTTTATTACTTCTGGCCATTTCTACAGCAAATCAATAGCATCAGTCTTCAAAGTGGCATGGGTAATTTTCATTTTTTCTTCAAAAAAGTTAGGTCTTTGGGGGTTAGTTTTTAACTTCATCTTGAAAGGCTACTAGGAATTTCAAAAGAGGAAGGGAAGACCCATAACAAGATTATTTTAGGAATGTCTAAACCAAATTCTTATCAATTTTCTTCATACCATTTTTCTGTACAGGCATTGGAAATGGAAGAAAGTCTGGCATACATAAAAGGTCAGACCAGATGATCTTTTGAGGTTCCTTCCAATCTGGGCTGTTCTATGTTCTAAGTAGGAAATTTTTGTCATAAGAACAGGGCTAATGACTTAAACAGTTCAAATAGAAAATTGCAGAGTGAAATCTAGAGGAACATACACAGCTAATCATAACATAAACGTCAGTAGTCAATTCTTAAAATGGAAGACATAGAAAAGAAAGGCGGAGGTTAATCTCTGACATGAGCACAAATGTCTGACAGTTCATATCAAATGATGGTTCTTGAATTTGAAACTGCCATCAGAATACAAAAAGTGACTATTAGTGAACTATAGTAAGTGTTATTAGAGTGACCTTCATATCACCTTTACACAGAAATCATCTGCTTCTGTGATGTTAATGGGTCTTCTCATGTGAGAGCTGTAATTGTTCCAGTCTTCCCTGGCAGGCCTCTTGCGGTTAACAACTTTGAGTGGCTGCGCAAAATCAGAAAGGCAGAAATAAGCAGTAATTGGTGGCAGTACCATCAAAATGTCCTAAACACAAGCAACCATGTTATGACCTATACAGGAGAGGGTATTAAAAAGAGCTTTTCCAATTGCAGGAAATAATCAGTAAGAAATGGAAAAGTAAAAAATTTATTCTGGGTACAAACTACTCCAGCCACTTCACCTGCAACTAAACAGCATTACTCACCACCGCTTGGTATTTGCTGTGATTATCTGCACTTCTTAGCTCTGAAGATTTATCATGCTCTTCTCCAATTTCTTCACTTGACAGGAATTCACTAAGTTTCTGCACACTGAAAGTGAAAAAAACAGAATCACACGTCAACCCGGAATGCAAAACTTTTGTTCACTGCAATGTTTATTAGATAGCATCCCTTTTAGTACTTCAACCACTGTCTGCTGCATGGTTTGTTTGTCTTCATTTTGTTACAGGCATATGAATATGTGCAATGAGAAGTGACTACAAGGAAGTTGACAAAACCCGCCCTGTTGTCTATTAACAGCGATGACATTTTAATGGCTTGTGCAGATGCTTCCCAAGTCTTGTATTTTCTGATACCACCAGAGAAATTATATAAAAGATTTTTTCAGGCATTTTGTGGGATGCAGACCAGCTAAAACAGCAGCTCGCTTTAAAGCCACATGCTGACGTAGACTTAATGTAATTTATGTTACTGAAGTGTTGCAGTCAGTTCTATTGAACGGTCTTATGAACACTAGCAGTCTGATGAAATCCATACACCGTGAGCTAAATTCAACCAGCTATGATGAAATACAAAGCATATGAGGTGTGATAAAGGAATATACCTTAATAGAACAGTGTTCAACAGATAACATAAAAGGAATCCTGACAACCAGCAACAAAGGAGAAGGCATAAAATCTTCACAAGCTGCTTAAGATTTAATTAGCTAAGAGATAATATGCCTTTATTACAACACTTAACAGATCATGACATCAATTTTATCTCTCTACCTGACTTTATAAAATGTATGCCTAATCTACTTACAGGGACAGCAAATGAAATTTGTAAAGGAAGTGGATTGAATCATGAACTCAACACCAACGGGGCTCAATTAGCTGGAAGTTAACTATCAGACTCCAAAATGCTAAAGTGCCAGAAGGCCTTAAGTTCCTAAAAATAGATTTATGGACAAGGACTAAAAAAAATTATTTCGGTATTTAGCCTTAGGCTGACTGGGGAGAAACAGGCAAATGATGCCACTGTAGCATAGTGATACATGGCTATCTGTTACTGTGCAAATCTCAAAAAATAAAACCCCTACCATTTATTTTGCATTCCACTGTCAGGGATTTCATCTTCAGAAGGAGGCAGTTTCCTCTAAGAACCTCATGAGATACCCCACTGGTGCCAGAACAGTGCTTGGACCACGGCATTACAGCACTGTCTAAGGCAGATGCCCTGTACAGTTAGCACTTGTCCTGCAAGTAGAGATCAAAGCTGGGGACTCCCTAGGAGAGAACTGGTTCTACAGTTTTTCTGTCAACCTGCCCACTTGCTAATGGCAGCTGAGGACTAAAAGATATACAGTGGGGTGAATTTAGCTAGAGCAGGTACTACAATCTAAGCAACTAAAAAGGGGGAGAATAACTATTTGGGATGGGACAAGAGGAGTAATAACTAATTCAGGATCAATGTTGGACCAAAATTCCTTAAGGGGAAGGTCGATTATCTCAAAGGAAGAAATCAGAAGTCCCATTGCTAGAGATATTTATATCTATTTGCACATAGCTCTGGAAAACAGGGCTAGGAATGATCTTACCTTTTTTGTTCAGTGAACCAGATGTTTAAAAGAACATTTTAAATGTCTTTAAATGGACCAAATGATGGTTTAGATGCTGCTTATACGGTGTTGGTATGCAGCTGCACCTACATTCTCTATAGGAAAATTACACTGACATTTTAATGACTGCTCTGAAGGTATAAAAAGCAGATAGAGAAGTCCCCTGTGTATCTGCTCAAGGGTCTAGAGGGGGAGGAAAAGAAGACAGCAAACTTATTCTTGGACCATGCATACCCAAACAAGACCATTCAATAGTTTGATTTTTCTCTCTGCTCTCTGGTTGCGTATCAGTGGCTGTACTTTAAGTGTCTTCTGCAAGACCTCTGCCCAATGCTCTGCTTAATGCTGGAATTGCCACTCCTGTGGCAATTAGTGAGGAAACAGTACAGCTGTGAGAAAATCTTTTGTTAGAGGCAGCAACTCATATTTCAGGATGCCACACCATTCTACAGTCTTAAAGAATAAAAAAACCTATGTTCTCTGAAGAGCTCTTGCTGACATTGTATTCCAATATCTTCACAGGGGAGCTTATTTTTAAGCCACAGAATAGATGTATTGATCAAAACATGGTTATTTGCACAGCTAACTGAAAAACCTGTTTCATATTAAACCCAGTAAGATACATAATGCCACTCTAGCTACATGACCTTTGCTGATGGAAAATTGTACACTACCTTTTGTCCTTGAAGACTTCGCATTTTAAGAAATACCTCAACTGACTGCTCAGTTTTAATTTTCAATGGCACAAACACTCTACATATTAAAAAAAAACCCCAAACTTTTCAAAGAGATAACATAACAGAATTTCTCACCTTCCTAAAGACTTTCAACAGTTCTCCCTCTTGGAAGCAAACACCCTAGCCCCTTAACTTGGAAAGTTTGCAGGGGCCCCATGTGAAACAGAAGCTTTAAATCTGTTTTACCACTGAAATCAGTCACACAGTTGTTCTGATAGTGTCAATGGCAAACCATGATGATGCTCTGCAGTTGGGCACATGTGTAATGATTAAAGATACTGACAAGTTTATTTGTGGAAATTATTGTCCTTAATAGCATCTGGTATCAGAGACTGTAGCCAATATTAACAGAGCAGGGGTTGTGAAGTGCCTGAGATGAAAAGCCAGTAACACCCTCTTAGTATCCTTTATGTGCTGGTTTCACTGCTGGATCATCTTCTGCTTCACTTAGCAACTTTCTGTCACTACAGGAGAAGCTGTCTTGTACACTTGCTAAAACCAATTAGAGTATCTCAGCCTAAAGAAAGCTGAAGTACAACTTGATAAATTAGGTTACCTCTACCTGATCTTACTGATCAGCTACTTATTAGAAGGAAGGTGTAACAGCAGGACACAGTTACAGCAAGTAAACATTAGTTGTGCTCAATTGGCAGAAACACAGCTTTCTAATAACTGCCTGCTTTTTCACATTTACCAAACTATTTAAGGAAGTATGTGTTTGCATGTGTTGAAAATACCTGGTACGTGCTCCCAAAATATTGCACTGAAGGATGGGGTACTCAGAAGACACACCTAGAGTAGCACGAGCAGCACTGCGGAGCAACGCACTCTGGAACACTACCTGGGGTACTGTGATACAGCCAGCCAGGGAGACAAGGATCATGTCAACTTTGTTAGAGTTTGAACTGGGGGATTCCTGTCTGCAGCACAAATGGCAGGGCATTAGCCTGCTAACAAGAAGATAACTACAGAATAACTCAGGAAGAACTCCCACCTAGCAACAATTAATACTTGGTTGATAATAATTGCTTTAAAATTGTTCCTGCAGCATTAACAGGCACATAATTCATTTACAAAGAAATCCTTAGACAAGCCAAAATAAATGCCCATTACCAGTGCTAGTGTGGGCCCCCAGACACTTCGCTGGCTGCAATCTTAGCATGACAATTTGTCATGACTCTAGGGACTGCCACAGTGGCTGCAAAACATTTCATGCCAGCTGCTGACACTCTCAAATTTCACACTTGTTAGGAGGGAGGGCACAGCTGTGACTTTGCACTGTCAGGGAATTTCAAAACAGCAAGGGCAATCTCAGCCTCCTGCTGTAGTCTCCTTTCCACCTCCAAAGTGACACAAAGGCAATTAAGCAAGGGCTGATGTCCAGTGTCTGTCCCATAGTTTAAACAAGCTCTTAAGGCAGTTATACTGGAGGTCACAAAGAGCTCCTAATAAAGTAAGCCACCCAAAGTCCCTCTTCCCCCCATCAGTCAGGTAGAGTTACACTGCATATGAAAAGCATTAAGAGGTTTTTACACAAATCTGTTGATACTCCAAGTAAAACTCCTAGTGAAACAGCAGTTCTACTGGTTGTTATTTCAGGTTTTGAACACTCAAACATGTTCATAAGAAAGTAAAAACTCATCAAGTCTGGAGTAGATATTTAGTCATTAACTTACACTCAATACTTAACAGTGATTTTTAAGTTTGGGGTTTTTTTTGAGTTTCTTTATTTGACTAAGTCTATCTCTGCACCAACAGGCAACCTCTCAGGCAGAGGGGTGGAGGCTGAGTACAGCCCAAGAGATACATGCTGAAACACATGTGCTTCTGTGATTACCCTTTTTTTGTTCTACATGCTTGATGGAGGGAAACACTTGGATGATTTACAAAACTAAATCTTCAGTAAGTTTTCATTTCCTTTCCAGTTACCACATATTCGTTGCAAGCAGTACCAATATAGCTCAACCCATTCTACACAATGAAGTACCAGCTGTGGACAACTAAATATTGGTTGTGATAATTGTATCAGGAAAGAACTTGGTGAACATGCTACAACCGAGGGAACTGTGCAAAGTAAAAAGCTGGGAAGCAATTTACAACAACAGATAAATAATCACCGCACTACCTCTAAACTTAAAATTGTAAAATGAGCAATAGATACATTCTCAAAAGTCAGAGAGGTGGTAGCAAAGATATTAATTTTACGGTTCTTACCTTACTAATGCTTTGACAGTGGATCTAACCACACTGGAGAGCAGGAACAACGGAGACACAAGAATATGAAACAGGGAGATGGAGGCAAATGCCACGGATGGGGAGAAGTCAGCCTTTGTTGTTAAATGAGCATGGACCACAAATGTCTACAAAGAGACAGACATCATCATCAGTGTTTTTTCATAAAGAAAGAAATGCACAAAGACTTCATATTTCATAAGCATTTCATTTACAGAATCTTAATTTATACTCTTTCTACAGTTTGCAGGGGTGCTGCATACTCCGGGCTGCTTCTGGTCACAGACAACAAGTGGGCATTTTCATTCTCTCCCAGAGGAATTGCGAATGTGTAGCAGGTTTGCATCCTGTCCTCCTCCTTCCTCATCACTTATACTTGAGGGCGCAGTTGTAATTAACACCACTTAGAGAAGTCCATACTTACTATAAGTACAGCTGCAATTGGTATTGCTGCATTCATAAAGACTGTGGAGGAAAACACGTAGGAATATTTAGAAACAATTTCTATTCAGACATGCTAAATGTTAAAATACTGCTAGCACTGGTTTACAATGGTATTTTCTATGTTTAAGATCATAAAAATGCTCAAGTATCTATACACACCAGTACATTGTTTTAAAACGCCTACACTGTACTTCACGTCATCAGAACAGACAGAACCCAGCAGCGCACCCTAGAAGAAGGTGACTAGATCGCTGTTTTTGAGCCGCTGGTTTTGCGCTCACAGGCCGTTCAGGCGAGGGGCACCGCGGGCCTCCGTCTCTCGACGGGCAGAAAGGCCGAGCTGGTACAAGGTCTGGTGGGCGACTCGAGTTCCTGACAGGGAGAGGAAAGGAGACCCGGCAGGGGCTGCACAGGCGGCTGCAGGCCAGGCCGAGCTCTGCCCCGTCCCGCAGCCCAGCGGCAGGGCCCCCCGGCTGAGGCACTGGCACATACCTCGTGTGGTGACCACCTCCGAAGCACAGGGCTTCGCGGTCCCCCTCAGGTTTCAGGGTAAGGATGAAAGGGTAAGGAAAGATTGGCAACCCTGCACTGTATCGCTGACTTCGTTTATTCTTACGGAGGATTTACTCCTAATTACTCCCACTTTGTCAGGCTTGGCTACTTTGTGAATGTCCTTGGGAGCTCCACAGAGGTTCTAACAGTACCTAAATGTGGTAGAGCTTTGATTTCAGCTGGGCCTGGCGTTATTAAAATGCAAACGATGAACCCGTTTCCTCCCTGACCTTGAACAGTGTCTGTCTTCGTGCCTTGGATCCCCTCACTATAGCATTCAGAGGTTATTAAACAGATGGATGGGGAGAAGCAAGCAAATACCATTTCTGCATAGGGATGTCTTTTAGATCAGGCAGGAATACAGGTTAAGAATGCAATAAAACCCAGTTATCCATCTAGAAGCTTGAGTCAGAATCAGAGCTACAACCTTACCCCATGCATCTGTCTTCTCTATCACAACCTGAGGATATTATTTAATCATCGCCTTTTCATTTTGACCTTTGCTCAATTTTATTTCATGAAGTAAACAATAGAGATAAAGAATATAGAATCTATAGCTAAAATAGAATTAAAAGGTCAGTACATGTATAACGGAAAAGAAAGAGGCTAGCCACTTCTTTTTTGTTTAAACTACGCCTGATCTTTTTCCCCACCAGGTACAGCCAATGTTCAGACAGTAAAAGCACTCCCCAGTTGCTTCATCTGAAGTGGAGTGTCATCATTTGACCCACAAATACTTCTGGTTGACTCCATCCTTTTCTGGGCATAAAGCCCCTGAAGAACTTAACATACTGTCAGTCATTCCTTTTTTTCTACATTTAGAAGATATTTAATGAATCCTGTAACACACTTGTAAACTCTGTACTCAAGCATAAATAAAATAGCTATATAATTTCATGTAGCTCTAATTCCTTGACAGAAGAGAGTTTGAAAATATAGGTATATTTGTATATATATTTCCAAAATAAAAGCTTAGCCTTTGAAAGACAAGTATGTATTAAAGCCTAGAAATTCATAGTTTACTCTTCACCTTAGGAAAAAGAAAAATTCTGAGGAAAATGTTCTTTTCTTTGTTGGAATACAGAGCAGCTTCAGTTCAGACTCTCATTTCTCCTAATGGTTCTACTTTCTGCCCAGTTTTCACACTTTGTACAAACTTGAGGTCGTTGCGGCATAGAAATTTTGAAAAAGAAGTGAAGCTTGCTGCCTGCAACTATGGACTACTTAATTCTATTAAATCCTTGCATTTGCAATTTGCCTTTGAGACTGCTACAGTACATGAGTTTGCTTTTATGAATGAATCTGATGAGGGAATCTAGCAAAGCTGATAAACTTCTTGGAGATGGAATCTGTTCTTCTGCTGCCTACAGTACAAGATCATAGATCATACCTGTCAAACACAAAGCTGGAGAGATTAAATATACTGTAGGGTTGACAAAGCCCACTGCCGTCAAGACAGTTGGGGTCACTTGGTGGCTCCCAATAAGTCGCTCTGAATTTTGCTATTCTGTGAGATCACAAGTACATCTAAGGACTTCACTCCAAACATCTCCTTGCAAGCCAACAAATAAGGGCTTACTGAGCCACTGGAGTTTGGGAGGGGTTTTTAAATTTATTTTTATTTTTTTCAATTATGCTAGTGTTCAGAAAAATAAAATGTTTTCTAACATAAAATTAGTTTGCAGCTAAGACTTCTGGTTTAATTAGATTCAGTCAAAAGTATTTTGTTACTGGAAAAAGCCAGACTGAAAACTGGGAAAAATGTTTTCAGTAATTTCTGAATATTTTAGAATAGTAACTACTGTTATTTTCCTGTGAGAAAGCCTGGAGTCACTTTGCTTCTGACAGGTTAGGCAAAAATTCATAGAAACAGGAAAGCCATTCCTTCCTTTCTCCATCTTTCCTAAATATATAGTGTATACTAAATCCTGTAAAACTGAACATAGGATAATCTTGCTAATCAGTATGAAAAAAGTTACACAGGAATATTCTTTGCTAGAGTTAAAGAATTCACCGCTGAAACTCAAAAGCTGTCACTACCAACTTTGCAACCCAACTTTGATTCTGGTGGGTACATTCATTAAAATCATAGGAAGAGCTAATGTCTATAATAACTCTTTTAGTATACATGAACAATTCCATATATGTACAAAGTGGATCCAGGCACAGGAGGCAAGGGAGATGAGATCCAATTTCCATGTGGTCTTGAATGGAATTTTCTTGTGGTCTAGCCAACACTGCCCTGAAAGTCATAGGTATATTTTCTGTAATTCAATGCAAATCTATTCTTCATGAATAGAAGTAGCTCCACCCACATTCTTTCATTCATGTTAATAGCTAAGTATACTTAGAAAAGTATTACAGAGTCCTTTCAGCACTGTATGTAAATAAAAAAAAATATCTCATTTCCGCTTTCTTATTGTTCTAGGAAGTGTCTGTCGTCCTCTTATCAATAATACATAAAATCTTGGTCACCTCCTACTTTTTTCATGCTTTTTCTTTTTCTCCTTTCTTAAAAAACCAAAATCATACATTTACTGTAATAGTAGCAAACACACTTTGTGCTGATCATGTCTGTCATTCTATTTATACTGGTGGTAAGGAAACCAGCAAATTTTCCTATATTTATGTTCCCTATGTAGTCTGCTAAAGTACAAGTTTGTAAAGATCAGTGTAATTTCTGCTATAGACAGAGGGTATAAGGAACTCATAGGTTGAAACTATAGGAACTCTTTATAAGCCAAAATGATATGCAACAACAACATAAAAAAGCTGCACTGGTTTACCCCAGCTGAGAAACTGATCTGTGTCTTACATACACGTAAATAAATATCACGCATAATACAAACAAGAATGCAAATGTACACGTTTCAAGAACCATCAGTACCTATTTAGAATTGTTTTTAATAATACAGTTTCATATTTATGTCACTATTTTCTTTACAGAATAGTCAGTACTCTTGAGATGAAAACACCTTTTTGTACCTGTTACAAATGATACTGTGAGGACTTAAAATCAAATAAGCCTCCACAGCTCCTTCAGTCCTACAGCTGAACCTGTGGCTCTGACTATAGATTTTAATGCCACCTGAAGTAGTGCAAACAAAGGGAGCCTGTCTGTGTTGATCTGGGTGTAGGATGGAGTTTCCGGCACACAATCTACTCCAGCTAAATTCTGTTTTATGTCAAAATGGAAACTACCCTCCAAGCACAGAGAGGTCAGGATCCCCAGAGAGAAATTCTGGTCTCAGAAGTCAATGAAAACCTCGACTTAATGCCAGGTAAATTCAGTGCAATCAGGATTTTTCCCTCAGAGCGTATTATCTTTGTGATCATTTGGCAGGGAAGAATGTCAGTGGCACATCTCTTGGGTGAGTGAAATTAAATAGTACTAACCAGACTGGAAGGTATTTTCCTAAGGAGTAGCCTTCTTTGTTAGTCCAGAAGGCATTTGTACAGGTAGCTCGTAGTACTTGAACACTTCTCACTAAAAGTTTCCATTTCATTAATGCCTTACAAATTATATGAAAAGCCTTTTACAGTATGACTTTACTAATTATTTCTAAAGTATTACAGTGGCAATTATACAGGTGTTGCATATGATCTCCTCAAATACAGAGTTGAATTGGCCCTAGGTCTTTTTAAAAGGATGATAAATGCCTTAAAGCAGCTTGAAAGTTAACATGAGACAAACGAATCTGGATATGGACTGATGAAATTGCCAGGACTCTCATATTTTACCTTTTTAGGATATAGAAATGCTCCTAAGAATTACTTGTTTTAATAAGAAAACAAAATTTTAGGTAAGAATGTATAAGTACCATCTGTTGGAGCTTCAATGCAAAGACAATTCCTGTGATATATTATGATAAGCTGTATTGTGCAAAATGCAGGAGGAAAAGAAAAATAAATATCAACAAAGGCTTCTTCCTGAATCCTATGTTATAGAGGGGAATAGTGCTGGCTGAAGGTAGCCTGGGAAACACTTGTCCCTTAAAAGTTCTTCTCCAGAAAAGCTAATGCTATGAAGCATTAATCTTGACTTTCTCTTTGAGGCGTATTTCCCATACAGGCAAAATTCTACTGAATTAAATGGAAAGTCTGGCTAAATGGAAAGTGAGGAGCATGGAGCACAGCCTAAAGCAACTGAAACAATCTCAACAGAGAAATGGTAAACTCATTAGTAGCTAATAATGCAGTAGCAATTAATCTGAACAGTGGATTAGAACGAAGGAAGAGACTTACTGGATATGGAAGTATAAAGGGCAAAAGACTTGAGGCTAGTCATTTCTTTTTGTCTGGTTTCCTCTACACTGCTGTGAAAGATGTGTTCCCAAGCATAGAGTTTAAGGAGCTTAATGCCTCGAAGCATCTCATTTGTCTTCTTCAGTCTCTCATTGGAGTACTCCTGCAACATTTACATACATATTTACTTAAAAAGTATAATTAAAGTACCTGTCTGCTAAACATAAGGATCACACAAAAATTGTATGCAGCCCCTTGTAATCAGTCAGGTATACTTCACTAGTTCTGTCCATTCAGATGTTTTGTTACTGTTTTTCATGAAGGCGAGCTTCCCTAGAGCTCAAGTGAACAGGCAGTTGGTTGGCACTCCTAAATCATATAGCTTGTACTGAAAATTTTACTCCTCTGTCAGCTTTCTGTTCACTTGCAAGGCAGCCTCGCATGACTTCTACTGCCCAGCACGGTGGCTGCATTTTCAACAGGCACACTGACAATGTACAGAGAAGATAAGAACACAAAGACAAGCTATGACTTGGCACACCGCTCTGTCCCATCAACTTGATGTGGAACCATCGATGCCAGGCTTCAAAGCAGCAAGGCCACATTAGTGAGAAGCTGTGATACTGTAAAGAACGTTCACTCTGAGCAGGGCCAGCTGGCTCAGGCACAGTAATACACTGCTAAAGTTATACTCCCAGTAAAGCATAACTAGAAGTTATGCTGCTTCCAGTTTTCAGGCTAGCTCAAGGATCTTTGTACTGCACTACATTGTGCAGTGGAGCTATTTCTAGCACAAAATGTGCTGCTCCCATCTGCAGGAATTTCTAGGTGATGCTGACTGTCTGCTTGGATGCTACAGGGATGGATACTGTCGACATTTCTGGAAGGGTATACGCTGTTGATGTGAAGGCATTACTTATCACACAGGAATGTGCACAAATAACTCTCATTACCACCCATGATTTGTGGTGGAAGAGATTTCAGCAAGCTGTCTGGCTCCATTACAGGTTCATATGGCTTTCTTGGCAGTGCAACAGTGGCTGAATGTGGGGATAAGGTTCAGAGCAGCTGGGCATGGTAATTCCTATGAACCAAGGTAACTTTCTCGGCAGTGATGCAGGTGATTCAAATTATAGACAAGCCAAGCAAGGGATCAAGGAACAGCTCATGACTTAGCAGACCTCTAAGCTCCACAGTTCCTGGTCAATGTCCATGGTTAGCTTTGTAATTCCAAACACAGACCAATGCATAATTACCAGAGATTATATCATGTACAAGTTTGAAGACACTTACCAATGTGCTTCTCTGCGCCTGTGAGAGTTTTGTCGCCACAAAGTACTGAACAGGTGCAAGGATGATGATTACTGCTGCTCCAATTAAGGCACTGATTCCAAGAAGGTAGTAGAGCAGAAGAACTCCTACAATTATCTGTTGGAAGAAAAGAAAGTGAGGGGAAGGCTTGGGATGGCTTCACTTTGTATATGCACCACAAAGACCAGTCACAGGGTAACTGGACAGCACGTTCAAAACCAACAGCCACTGCAGCTAACCCTAGCCCCAGACATCATATATTCCGCCTCCCTGGCACAGTGGAGTTTGAGCAGTCAGGATATTCTGTCAGAAGACCAAATACACCCAGCTAGTGTTCCTCTCCCACTTGTGGATTCTATGTATTTCCATTTCATGGACTCCCCATTATGAACAGTAGAAGATGGTTGTACAGATTTGCATATCTTTTATAATGTAACTCTCACAGCTATTTAAAATAACTTTACTTAAAAATACATACTTTTATAAAAAAACCTTTAAAATAAAATTTAAAAGTTATTTTAAAATACTTCCAAAGTAACACACTGAGATATTCCCTTTGCAGTCACTATTAAATATTTTTCCCCATTGGCCAGAAGATGTAGCATGCATTTTCTTTGACTTAAGATTCTTTTTTTTTTCCTTCTTTGACATTTAATCATTTTTACACTGGGGAAGAAATTACATCTCCTAGTTTGAACAGTCTACAGTCTTTACTAGTCTACAACACAAGGGACTTGCACAAAGAAGGAATGCTTCTTTGCTTGCTATAGAAGCTAGTATGAAATAGTATTAAAGATATAACTGATCCTGTAAATGTTAACATGACATTATTGCTGATCAGTTCATAAAAAAGGGACATAATAAATCATATCACTAAGAATGTCCACTTCAAATAAACTGTAACATAACCTTGCAAGGAATTGTTTTAAGGATGCTTAGCACCAGACTGGTGATGACTATTAAAAACAGGTTACAAAAACAGCTTAAGAAAAAAAAGTTTGTCTTTGGATAAATAAGAATCTAGAGAGCCACAGTCTGGATGGAAAGGGATACTGTAAGCAGCTCAATAAATGCAAACAAGATATACAAGCTATCAATGTTAGTTACCACTATTCTAATGACTGACTCCTAACCAATCTGGAGCACAGACACTCTCTATATTTATCAGTATAAGCTGAGAAATTAATCAGAAGACATAGTGATAGAAAGTTAATTTCATACATCGTTTCCCTTAATTAAAAAAAAAAAATTAGAAGTTTCCTTAAAGCGTTAGCTACTAGTCTTGCTATATTTGCATACTCTCATAACCCTTAGAGAAACACTATATTACATCATTTTAAAGCTCAGTAGTCATAAGCCCATCCATTCCCACACATATTTATGGGAATTGGGTGTTTCCATGAACAAAAATGGAGTCCTTACTTTGCACATTTCCATCTTGACATTTCCATGAATTTAAGGCACACAGAGAGAGAAAATACATTTTTTTCTTAACAATCCTTTGATGTCTCTCTGCAGATGAACTAAACTAAAATGTGACTCTTAAAATGAGTCACAGTATTTACTTAAACATGCAGTAACATGAAAGTAAAGTCCTAGTGTATATACACCACACAACTAGTAAGAGCAAGGTTTAATTTGTAAATTAAAAATCTTTTAGTGATGAGTAAGTGAGCAATCTGCTTCCATCTGAAGCCAGGAAATCCATGAGCGTACAAAGCCAAAGAAAACATGCAAGGCCTCTCCTCTGTCAGATAGCCCTGGCAGAGCTCCCCTCCAAAACTGGAAATGGTCTTGGTTTTACAGATTAAAGACATTCATTCCCAACTGCTTCTTCATGGGCAGACAACCTAGGCACTCAAAATACAAGCAAGCATTAAACAGTGCACAGTTAAGAGATGTTCAAAACTACTAAGCCAATGCGGAACACTCGCCCCCTGCTTTCCCCCACTACTAGTTGTTTTTCAAGGATGTTATGGGACTGGTTGGTTCAAGAAGCAGAGTCTCAGCTTCTCACACAGACAAGGGGAAAGCTATTCTAGCTATTGGATCCTGAAGGAATTGCTAGCTCACAGCTTCTTCCCCACCATCCTAGATATTGAAAAGGTCTGTCTTTGCAATAAAAATTTTATGTTTTCAATAAATTAGAAATGATCCCATTTTCATCTTCTTTATATTGTGATAATAAGGGCAAACTTTTAAAATACATTCATCATGTATGGGACAAAAAAAATATATATTCTCAATTTAAGTATGTGAATACTAGTAGGTGAAAAGTGCTGACATCTGTAAGCATTATTGCAAGTAATTCTATATTTATTATACTGTACACTACACAGTCAAGAATAAACAGTACATAGATAATATCTGAACGGCTGCAGGACAGTATCTGACAGATGGGAAGACTCTCATTAATATTTCTGATAAGGTAACGAGCATATTTTTAAAAAACTGTGCAACAAAACACTTTGCTTCCCTTTCATCAAAATCCCAAAGCTTTTACCTGTCAGAGATACATATCACAAGCAAGACACTCACCAATAGCTCTTTTTAGTTTGTCTTGATTATTTACTGAAGACAGCAAACACTTTCTGCCAGAAACTGCTTTGTGGCCAGTTTTGAAAGAGACAAATGTCCTTTCATTACAACTCTAAACTATCCCTGCCAATGAACCAGAGATATGAGAATACAGGATTTTTTTAATAATAACAATGAAAACAAACAAGGGTGTTTATAAAATGGAGGCAGTGGGGAAAGCCTTTATAGGGCCTCATTTTGCTCCCAGGGTTTGAGCCAAGCCTACTGACGGCATCTTTCAATTGATGGACATGCCCAGGCCTCTTTTCATGGGTTTCAATGGCCTTCAAACAGTAACTTAAGGCAATGATAAAGCTCCTATTGACTCCAGTCAGAGCAAAGATGGGGCTCAAATTAACTAGACTGTATAGAAAACCTAACTTGTTATGAATGGCTAGGTCTTCTAAGTCGAGGATAATTACAAAATCCGCAGCAGATGCTGAAATGCCAATTGTTAGGTTAAGAGCTACAAAACAATTAAAAACCTGTTTTAAATAATAATCAAGTTTGTTCAATGTTTTTATTAGCCATCTCTCCAGCATCCAGTAATTGCTTTCACTGCCTCATAAAACAAGGTATTGAATGAATGTTGCAGAAACATGCTTTGGAGAAACCTTTGTGACCACCATGACTTGTTGATTTGTGCCTTACAATGCATGCACCATCCACAAAACAGGAGCATGCTTTGACACTGATCATCCTGATCTAAGGAACATCACAGGGTCTGAGTTTTAATGCAAATATAATCATATTTTCAGATGACTGTCAGAAAATCTTTATGAGTCTGTGACTTCTGGCACATTACAGCAAAATGTTGTTACAGAATATGCAATTAAATTGGCTTAATTCTAAGTTGCACTAAAGCTGTCCCTACCCTGAGCTGCCAGAGTGGTCTTACAAAAAGCATGCATGAAATCGGTACCTCTCACATAGCCTGTTTTACTAACAGACTTACAATGGAGACTAAGCCTAGGGGATAATTGGACCCTAAAAGTTATCATTAAAGAGGTGGACTCTTCTTAATGCCTCATAGCTCTTTCAGCAATATCATTTTAGCAGTGTACAATCACTGACTTCTTACTGCAGGGTACTTCTAGTAAATGGACAAAAAATACTCTGACATCCAAACTACTACTAACAAAGAGCCAACTTGTAACCATATTTAATATTGTATTTCCTATCAGTTTCTCTTCATTACCGTTGTCTTCTCTTTTGCAATTAGAAATCAATATTAGCACATGTTCCTTGATAATTGTTTTTTTTCCCCACTTCATAATAATCTAGTTCCCTTTTTCCCACCCCATAATTTCAGGGAAACCATCCTGATGCTAAAAAATAAGTCAAGTTTCTTCCTGAAAAATTCCTGCTGATAATTGCTATATCCACCACCCTTTTTTAATTCTAGAAAGTAAAATGTTTTGAACTGGCATATAAGTCTCTCCAGTATCAGGAAAACTAGTCTATACCCCAATGCAGTTACTCCTGCACAAGAACGAGACAAATACATTTATACTGTATGAATGCAGCCATACTATAACCTGTATAAATATGACTACAAGCACTTTAAACCTTAATATTTTAACAGGCATAGTTATATACAGCTCACACATGTAGAGTAAATCCAAACCCTAGGCATGAAAGCAGAAAGTAGTCATCAGTTAGTAAGCTGCTGACTGTTTACACCTTAATGCGCTCGCTATCCTGATTTGAGGCTTTACACAACTCTCACTGGAGTCAGCAAGAGTTTTACTAGAGATTCAGACAGATTTCTTCTTCCTCCAGGTTCAACTGCAGTCTCGAAGCAATCTGCCCCTCATGACCACAGAGATACTAGAAGACATATGGTAACATACTAGATTTCAAACACACAGCAGAAGAGTGAAGACTCCCAGAGTATTTTGAGGACACTAACTGGTTTTCCAGAGAATAAATCCTCCCCAAGGATTGAGACTACACAAGATGCATTCAAGAACTCACTATCACTGACAATGAAGACGACCTGCATTGCCCCTCCCCAGTATTTTCCTCAGTGAGGAAAAAAACCAAATACAGGGAAAATAGTTAAACCAGGTTGTTGGTTTGTTTTTTTTTTTTTCCAGGTTAGGAAATTAATCTGGCTTACCATGCAATTAGATGATTTTAAGATGATCACAAAGGAGGACTTGCTCATTTGATCTGTAGCAGCCTGACCTCTTGTTTTTGACAGGAACAAATATAAAACCCACTCAGTTCTAAATTGTATCTTTATTGTCAGAAAAGAATCCAGATCTCCTGACGGCCAGCAGTCTAGCACACTCATATAATTTATATAATCACCTGAGTGGCTGGCTTTTCTTCCCTATCCCCAACTTCTCAATATAGTATTCTGATATGCTCAACATCTTACAGAAGAAAATCATTAGTATCAGATGTTGATGCACACAGGAACTCCTAAGCAACACTCGTAAAGCCATGTTAGAAACTGACTGGAAATATCATCTGCCAGCTGCAGTCCATATACTGTCTCATGAAAATTATTTCCTTTTTGGGCAAGAGCAGGCAACACAAAACGCAAAGCTGCTGGGTAGGTTACTTGCAGCTTTCTGACTTCCACACCAGCCCAATCAGCCTCTGCATAGTGCTGGAACCAGACCACCTTTGTGACATGAACACAATGGAGTTTTCATCATGTTTTTGAAACTAAATGATACTTTTTGAAAATATTGAGTGAATTTAAACTCTACTGCCTCTTTTGTTTGTGTTTACTTTTAGCACTGGAGCACTCTTGACAAATATACACTGCATAGCTGGAAGAAAGCAGAAAAACTTGCAGAGTAATGTATTAATATCAGATGAAACTATGTGCTTCACTGTCAGTTTTCTCAGAAAATTCCTAAATGGAAGTGCAGGAGGTTTCTATGGTTTTGTTTAAGTACTGGCTCTTCCAAACTAATTTCCACTTTTCCACTGTTTCAGTAAGGGTAAACTTTGAAAAATGAGCTAAGGTTGTACTGAGATCACTCTGACCTCCTACTACTCTGTGTCTGCTCTACCCTTTTACTAGCTTAAACTTAATCGCATGGCCATCCAGTGAGACAGACCACTTCACAGACTCAGAGGAATGCTACCTCACTGAAAAAAGACTAATTTTCATCAGATTAGTTTTTCTATAGCTCCGCAAGCTCATGTGACACAATGCATAATTTATAGAGCTGGAACAATGAAGGAGATAAAAATGCCATGTTTCCATGTTGAACGTAGCCTACGAACTGAACGTTTCAGTAAGGGAACAGGCTTAGATGAATTTAAATCAATTGTGAAGGTACCCTCTGAGATGGGACTCTGCTTTCCTCATCTTAAAGACTTGATAAGACACAGTTGTACTTCGTTGGGCATTACACATGCTGTGAGGCTACAGGACATGGAACCCAGAGTCACCAGGTGACTGAGCATGACTCAGAACACTGATCTGCCCCATGTCACGCATGTGGGAAAGAAGATCGAAGGGGTGAGGGTGATATTTAGAGACAGGAGACCAAAGGCACCAGAGAGAATAAAGTAGCAAAACAATTTCATATAACACATGAATCTGTGGAATTTCGTACACAAGAATGTGTCATCCATGAGGCAGCAGTAGTCTTAAGGGATGTCCAAAGGACAATCTCTAAGCGATCATATTTTTTAACAAACTGCTACTTCTCTTGCTTCTGCAGGGATTCAAAAGACAAATGATTGCAATACATGCTAGTTAACTCCCCTGATGTAACAAATGAATGCACTGGAATAATATGACCTGCTGCACCCTATAAATTCTTGTCACAAACACGAAGCATGTTTAGCAGCAGTCAAGATCCTAATACAATCCTAGAGTCCCATCACAGATGTGAAATATATTCCATACAATGTTTCTAGATATTAACAGCCTGAATCTTACTTCAAGTTATTCTTTAACTTCTTTAATATCTCTACTTTCATAAAATTCATACGCAATCGCTCACTACAGACCGATGCGCATTAATAAGAAAACCACGTTTGAGCTCCTTACCTGTACTGGCATAGCCCAAAGGTTAGGGCAAAGAAAAAAGAACCACATCAACTGATTTGTGTCTATGGCAACCAGGTTACAGATCTGGCCTGCAGTCATCTCCCCCATAGACATGTTAGAGGTTGAAAGCTGCATAATTTTATTGTATATTTTTGTCTGGAAAAGAGATCAAAAGGTGTTAGCATACAGAAATAAAACAAGATTTCTAGCTCCATCTTAAACACATGCATTCTGAGGGAAACCAACGTTCCCAATAACTTGAATGAAGAACTTAAAGTTTGGCCTTTTGTGTTATGATGAAAAATTTTAAGCTACAGTCTTATTGTTCACCCACAAAAAGCACAGTGCAATTAGGTACATAATGGTTGTCTAAGTACTCCCTTTTTGCATCCCTGTGGATCAGTAAGAGAATGAAACCTTTACTGCCCCAAAGGTCCAAGAACCATACTAACAACTATGATTTGTACCTCCAGCTTCTCCATGTACTGCCCTTGCTGTAACTAGTACTAATAAAATATTAGCACACAATATATAATAGTCAATATATTATAACCCTTGTTATTTTTCTCTGACAACTGATTCGGGTCCCATCCAGCTTCAGGACCATATTCCTGGCTGAGAATGTGCTATATTTTGTCTAGAGAGCTCAATCCCATTACAAAGTTTAATTCACAGATAACTAATGTAACAGGTCTGATTCTGTACTGAATTAAGTAGTTTCCGCAGTGCAGAATAATAGTATCTTAATACACAATAATGAAAGTGTACTTTTACCAGTTGGTTTGGTAAAAGGCTACACAGTGATGCTTTGCCGTCATGAGACTTGGCTGACAGGAGGCACCCTGATTCAATAAGTGCCTTCAGATCAAGTGCCAGCTGTCCATCATGAAGCATAAAGTCATACAGGGCACATTGAACAGGTGCAGGTTTACACAGGGGAGGAAAAGAGATAGAAGGTTTCAAGAAAATTGAAAAATTATAGGAAAAAATTGTATAAAAAAACTGGCACAGAGACTGCCATTAATACTTATTCTGCTGCTTAGAGTGATGGCTGGAAATTGTCCTATTTGAATGGTCTGGCTGCCAGCGTTATCTGGGCTTCTGTGTAATATCCAGTGCAGAGAACACAAAGCTTTTCTTCAACAAAATTAATGTAGCACTATTTTCCAAAAATTCCCCTTTTACACTTGCTGTGGTCCATGTATTTTTCAGTTAGTTGCAGCTCTTCTGCTTGACACAATACATGCAATTTTTTTATATATATTTTGGGTCAAATTTTTATTTCTTAAGGAATTTTCTACGTCACTCTAATAAGGGAAAACCAATGGGTAGAATCCAGAAGTCTGGCAGCTGACAAGTGCCTCCAAGTGTAAGATCAAAAGAGGATTAAACAATTATGCTGCTATTAAAAGCATCCATCTATCTCACAGACTCTCACAGGATCTATGTAGTTCCGTGGATAAATAGTGTAACTTATAAGGCTGGCTTTCAAGCTGGCAGAGGGTAGGTTTCAGCCAGTGCACTTGGCAATATCGCCTTGTAATCTTACACCTAATTCTCTCATTTCCAGGCACAGACCTTTGTATACTACATAAAACTTTGATCTGCTGTTCACAGTTATACAATGATCATGGACTCCATTTTACCAGTCTTACTTATGTTCAGTAATTACAGACTCCACAATGCCTGGCAGATTTTTTGTGGCTTGACCCATGGAATAAGACACTACTCCATGCACTGGGAATACAATCTATCCTTTTGTCCAAAGTATACTTAGAAGACATTTTAAAGCTGTATTATTTGCATGGGATGTTACCAAAAAATGCACCTTTGAGATAGGAAAGGTGTAGTTCACAACCTAAATTCTTTCAAAAGTTACATTCAGTTTTACTGAGAGCAAATTTATGCTCAAAGGTAAGAAGAAGTACAGCATTAGATATTACAAATAAATGTTTATATAAAATCATTAAATAAGATGCAGAGGAAGGAGAATGCAGGTCTAAGTTAACACAATGTTTAATGGCAATGGTTACATTCAATACATTTCAGGAGAGACCCGTTTCAGAATTTAACAACTATAATTAAAAATTGTATTTAGAAATACACATGACTATATGAAAACAGGTTAATTAATAATATATTGGCTACCTGTATTGCACCTCTCAAGTTGATCCCTGTTTCAATAGCAACATAATATGATGCTTGGAGAAACGTCCTTTGCAATAGAAGAGCAAAAAATAAGAGTACAGCCAAAACATAAGCATTGGACAGGAACTCTTGAGACGAAATAAAGAAGACACCCAGAATTTTAGTCTATAAAAAAAAAAGAAAGTTAGAAATCAGGTACAATGGTAATTTAATTACTGGTTTTGCATAATTAATAAGCAGAGATAACCACAGCTGATGACTTTGAAAATGCGCCCAACCTTATCTGAAACCTCACAGTTTATTAATTCAAAGAAAGAGTCATATAATGTGCCAACTCAGTAAGCTTTATTTAAATGCAGAATGACATTTATAGGATTTTTGATATCCTTCCAAAACTCTAGGACACTAACTCACTCCATAAGGTCATTTGCTAAAAGATGCGCACTGCCCATTGTTGGAAAGGACTAGTTAACATCCTTTCAGAGAATTTAGTATCCTTATTTTAGCACCTCATGTTACTGAACACTAAAATGACCTTCACAAATTTGCCAAAACCACATCCTTCCAACTCCTGGAACTACACACATTATTTTGGTTTGCAGTATCTTGTTCAGCATTTTTATTTATGGTCATTACCTCCTAGCAAGTTCATGAGTTCACCAAAGTGCATCCTGAAGCATGTCAATAGCTTACTAGGAAAGCAGTGCATTTATTCTGGATTATATTTAACAAGCAGACACCTTTGGTGCCACAACTAGCCAAGAGGCTGGCTCACCTTGGGAAGCCTTCTGAAACTAAAATGTCTCTGCCCTCCTCTTTCTCCCCTCGGCTCCTTCAAAACTTTGACTGCTGGCTAATGCTGCCATTGAAGGCAAAATTAGGAAGAGATCTCTTTCATTTCCCTCTCAGAGGGCTTCTTGTCCTTTACACTCTGGCTGTATTCCTTGCTCAGCACATTTCTTCTTGCCTACATAGTTTCTTTGCTGTTGTTTTCAAGATTGCTATAATACTTAAACTATATTTCACAAACTCTCACTGTACATTTTATTAGATCTGATCTGCACCTTGCAGTTAACTGTTTATAGAAACCCCACATGACAAGTTAATACAGAGGCTAAACTCAGTTTTTAAAGCAGTGATTTTTTAAGATGAGGCTGAGCCGGCTGAAAGAGGAACGAACTTCTCCCTACCTCTAATTGCACCTGGGTTGCTCCAACCTGCATTTTTCTGTCGCTTCCTATGCATTTGTTTGGGAGCTAATTGGATCTCTTCCTGAGCCGATTCAAATCACTGACAAAAGAAAATCAGCCCAGGAAAAAAAATCTGCTACTTCTCATTTAATTGGCCAAATCAGACCACAGAAGTGTCCAGTCAGTGCCAGAGCTAGAGCAAAGGAGAGAACAGGAGCAGGGATGACAAGGAATGTGAAAGGAGGAAGAGCAAGTCCTTTCAGCAGTGGTGACCCAATAGGTCACTTCACCTTCTTGAGGAACCAAAGTCTTGCGGTATTTTTTCCATCTCTTTTTACTCCATCTTTTGACATTCATAATTGCTCCTGCCATTGCTGTAGTAGGCACACTATCCCTTTGACATCAGTGGGGTAATTTATAAGCTTAAAAGCAGAGAAATGTATGCTTACCTTTGCAAACAAGTAAACAAGACGATGAGCAAAACAGTTTTTGAAAGGATCCTTTGTTTTACTCCATGAGAAGAGCACATACAAGAACACATCCAGTACAAGTTTCCTGACACAGTGCCTCCCACCTCACAAAGCAATATTCCTTCTCGTGAGAGGAAACTAGTCTGATCTGTCCACACAACTGTTTAACCGTCTGTTGAGGTGCCTGGAAGGTCATTCATCAACACCAAAGAGTCTTTCTCCATATCTGATCACTTCCAAATGAATTGTGGAACTCTTACATGGCCAAACTAAGCAGCTGTCAAAAGACTTTTGTCTACTATGTAACACAGACGGACATGTGTGGATTTCGTAGGTTTACCCCCTTTTCCCACTTATGTGGCATTTATTACAAGCTACTCAGATTCAGACCAAGGCTAGACACAAAGAAAAGCAAGTAATTGTGATTCCAATCCTGTAAATCTTTGTTCATGCAAATGTTCCTTATTTCCCTAAGGAGACATCTTGATAGTCCTATACTACTTTTATGTATGTATACAGTGCAAGAACTTACAAGAACGTGGAAAATTTCCCTCACTGACACTGAACAGTGCTGAGCTTTATGCTTTGAAAACAGGGAATAAAACCTATTTTATTCAATAATTTATTTCTTGCTCTCAAAGGTAAATTGTTAGATGATAATATTTTCCAGTTCAGCTAGGTACTTCGACTTCAACCAGATTTGATGCACATAAACATGTCTGCAGTCTGTAGGGCCACTGAACTAAATAAGGAATTAGCCTTCAGAGAAGCCCTCTGAGAAAGTATTCAAACATACAGAGTTTTCAAAGTCAAATCAATGTGAGCAAGCACTGGGCATACTTGTTTCTTTAAATCTGTATCAAGTGCAACACTGACCAATTATGTTACACATCAGCAATTGTGTTCAGATAGAGAGTTAACTACTGTTTTAGTTATTTGTAACTTAAAGGGATTTTAAGCCCTAAATTATTACTTATTCCACAGTAATTCAAATGGGCTACAGCAGCATTATATACGACAAAAAGTCTATGGTACAGTAAAAGTGAGCCTCTCTTCCATATTATTAACGGTCTTGCAAGTTCAGCTTTTCAAATCAAGTTAACTTGTCTTCGACCCTTGCAAGATGTAACTGTGGTCGTAAATTTATTCTTGCTGTAACTCTGTAGAATAAAAAGGAAGACTTGAGGCTCTACATTTAGCCTGGAAGCTTTAAAAAATGTACCACAGGTCTGGAAAATTACAAGTACAACCAAGTCTCCTCCCATGCTACCTGTAAGGCCTTGATAGTGGAAAAGAAAAGAGAAATTCACAAATTGGCCAAGTCCATGGCCAATTAGATGCATCCAATTTATCTTTCTGACTCTTAAATATAAGCATTAGGCACATGGAAGGTGGAAGAACTGCCCCTGCTGCTCAACTGTACAAGTTTAAGAGCCACCTATTGTTTCCTGTGCACTGTTTATATACTCAAATACAAAACAGAATGCAAAACAGTATATAACTGCAAAACATGTTGGTTTAAAAAAAAAAAAAAAGAAAGAAAAAGCACATTTAGGGAAAAACGGGATCATGTACATTTGTGATGTTTTCATTTCAGACATATCTTGTTAACTTGCAACAGTGACAATCTTTCCTTTGAGTTACCCTTCCTCAGGTCAGCTATTATTTTAGCAGTTCTTCACTGGGATTTCTTTTTATTTCAATACAGGGTAACATCCAGGAAAAAGTGGTATCTCTAATACATTAAAAACTAAAAAAAGCTTCTTACGAAGGCAAAGCTAGAACATACAAGTCTGTGACACTGGGAGATCGTGATTGTCAAAGCTACTAATGTGACATCAAAGAGAAAGGCTAGAGCATTATCACAATCATGAACCATGAAGGTTACAGGTTGTGCTGTATTATATCAAAGGCAGTAACAGAAGCAGCACAATTTCAATGCTGTCCTACAGATACACCTGGCTAGTACTGTTAATTACTGCAGCTAATACCACTTTTTACTGTATTTAAAAGAATACCATTTTTTACACAATCATGTTTTGACAAATCACACTTTTCTAGCAATGAGATTTTGGTGCAGTGTTGATTCACATCAAAACACTGTATAATAGATAAACAAGGAGGAAAAGCAAGACGAATATTCTTGTTGTGTCTTCTAGTACTCACTTGAGAGAAAATGAGGACTTAAACATATATACATAAATGTCACACACAGACGGTGAAAGCACCAAGATATTTGCCAAGTCTCAGATGCATTATCAGGCCATTATGGTTTACAAAGTCACAGAGCATCTGTGTTTAAACTACAATAGTTGTTTAAGTACACTTGTCAGCCCGCAGGAAACACAAAGAAGTAACTGAACATCTACCGAACTTTTTGCATAAGGCAACTTGTTTGAGAAGTTGATGAACTAATTAGATGTTTTATTTTCAGAAATTACTTTGGGGACGTTCAGCGTCCCCCCCTTCCTGATGATTTCAGGATAATACCACTTTTTAGAAGTGCCAGTAGGCTCTAACACTCAGAGAAATTCATGTCATAAGAATGTTCATAAATATTGACACTGGAGTTATAAATAAACATACATATATATACACACCCACACAAGAGTGTGACAGAATTTAAGATGCTGTTGTGCTCTAACTGCGGCACTAACTAAAGCAGTTAATACTGCCCGTGACGCCCACGTGATCTCAGAGTTCCAGCTCCATGGTAGTTTATCTTTGTCACAAAGGGCCTGAAGAATAGAGCAGATACTGTATTTTAGGATCTATCTCTTTGCTTTCAGTTTCACAAACAGAATTTCTGTTTGAAAGATACAGTTGAGCCATTACAACACCTCCTCAATCTAATCTATTTAAAATGAAGAAATGTCACTTTAAGGGGTGGGTAAAAGACGCTCTCCGCTGTACTCACAGTTTACTTTGCTTATCCAATTCTGTCCCACCATACGGCAATTCTTTCCAAGGCCCTCAAACTCAGCAGCACAACAGACACAACCAATGTCTCCCCCCAACTTATCTTTACCTTCATAAGACAGTGTTTTAGGAGGCTTGTTTCTCACACCTATGCGGCTCTCACGAGCAAACAATTAATAAGGCAAGGTTCTCTTTTCTTGACTCATTACAAGTAAGGATGTAACATTCCTAGTAGTAGAGCTGGTGGGTTTTTTTCCAAAGTAGACCCAGTTGGCTAGGTATGTGTATACATGTGGGAGTTTTCCTAAACACCTCCATCTGTTTACAGATGGTTTGAATAGAAAGCCTTCATACGTTTTAGAAAGATATTTCACCTAATCCAGCAAAAGCAATTTTCAAATGTAAAGGTAATTAGCCTCTTAACAAAAAAAGAATGGGTACAAATCAGGTCAAAACAGAAGGAAAAGCCTCTTGGAGACCTTTTAGCAAAGATAAATATACACCTGTGTCACCCATGGACTGTCCCCATCAGTGAATCTTGCTGTTAGGTAATCCCCAAACAGTATAAATGACAACAGCGAGGCTACCACTTTGCTACATACGGTGAGGGTGTCAATGCTGGATGAGGCCGTGTAGGGTTTATCTGGACCAGACCTGAGCTTTTTCCACAGAGAAGCACTAGCTGATACTTTAATAGGAAAATTAAATAGGATAATCTGTAAATTGTGATTTGTTATAATTTCAGCTGAAACAGTGTTCCAAACAAATTATCAAGAAGCAGATCTAAAAAGCTCCCACAGTACTTTGCTGCAACATAGCCCTATAGTCTTAATTTTTTCATTTCCTGCTTTAACTGGTTTCCATTGAATCTACTTGCTACATTAAAGTTTCCAAATATTGGGATAAGGATTGCAAAATGGATAAACAATTAATTTTAGCCTGAGGCCTTTGTTAAACTCTCTGTAATGCATCTGATGTATTTAAATATTTATAGTGGACCTAATCCAAAGTGTACTTGAATGAATGGGTATATTTCTGTTAGTGTCAACAGACTTTGGAAATAAAGTCTATATCAAACAATAAGTGAGCTGCAGAAATAAACTGATCTTTCTCATAGAAATCCAGCCTGAGTGACCTCACCTTATAATGAAAAGATGCTTCCTGAGTCTGTCTTTTTTTTTTTTTTTCCTGTAGTTAATCAAGAAGTACATCTGTTTCTTCTTGGGGAACATTTGTTTAAGTAGCATCCCTTAAAAATATGTTTCAGTTGATCTTTCAAAACCTATCTCCCCAAAGACCCTAGTGGATATTCTTTGTCACAGTTAAATTACTTGGCATTTTATTGTCATGACAAAAGCCTGCTTTAATCCTCTTAGACATCACTCATTTTTGGAAATGAAAAGCCAAGCCTATTAAAACCACACTTTTTCCTTTCCAAAAAGCACTTGGTCACATACTTGAATCAATCTTTAATCAAGACTGTACCTAAAATCCTTATGATACTAGTGGGATTCTGGATATGCTTCACCATTGTCTTGAACGAGGTTATTTTCCAGAATGCAAGCCTGACTAGATGCATGGGTAATGTGTTTTGCTCCCCATCAAGGTAGAAAAGTGGGTAATAGGCAGTACATACATACTGTCATTTCTAGCATTCACAAATACATTGCAGAGTCACTTCTCTTTACTGAGGCCAAATAATACATAGTCATAGCATTACTTTGACTCCTCTATTTTTATGAAATTTTGACAGTACCTGTGGGCGGATGGTGTTATTTCCTTTTCCAACATTGTGAACAATCCCAGAGATGCAGAGCGGACCAGCAAATCCAAGCAAGTCAGCCAGAATACGGAACGTGCTACTGAGAAGTAAGGGTCTTCCAAAAGCACAGCAGAGAGCACGCCAAATTGATCTGGATCCTTGTGGAGATGACGACCTTCTGCTCTGTTCAGAATAAAAAAAAAATTAGTAAGGATTATGTTATACATTAACCTCAGGTCTGATAAATTATTGGTATTTTTATCCCTGCTTTAATTCATTGACAACCAGCTGCAATCTTTGAGCTGGAAAAGCACAGGAACTACAATTATTGTTTCATTTGTTCTTATAGAGTCAGAACAAAGCATTAATTTGTACTCTCCTCCACTTCACAAAAAGAACCATGATTTCTTCCCTACCCTTAATAGGGATCAAATAAGTGTGGTGTTTGTGGTTTGCTGGGGGAGAAAGAAAAAAGAGGGAGAGAACTAGCAGCTGGGGGTTTTTTTTGTTTGTTTTTGGGTTTTTTTCCCCTGTGAACATAGAGACTGGAAACCTCCACTCCTTTTAGACAGGATGCAAAAGACTTCTCTTAAAATCCTGATTACACTCAGCTCCCACCAGGGAGTCAATTTGAGTTCAGGTAGTTTCAGCCCTGAATTCTCCTACAGACAAACTGTAACTGAAATAACATGGAAAAAATAGTCCTGTGAGGCCTCATTAATATTGACTCTGTAATTGAATGATTCCAGGTTCTTATTAGGAAGAACGATAATGGTGTTCAGTGAATACAGTCTGTAATTACTTCCCACATCAAAACAGAGGCCATTTGGCTTTACACGCATTTAACCAGTAATGTGTTCGATATGCATGTTTTGGTAGAGAAATTTCATTATTTGTATGAGGTAAAACTGAGTATGTGATCTCTCTGTATATGGAAAGCTATGCTAATAGATACTTCATTTGCATCATGTCTGTTTATGTAATTTTATATCATGCTTACAGCATAAAAAGTAATGAAAAACACAAGCACTGAGCAAGCAGACGGACATAATTCCATGCTTTGCATACCTTCTGTGCTTCAAAGGCCTCATTGAGGCGAATGTAATTGGTCAGAGCTCTCATTGCAATGGGAAGCTTGCCTATGGTTTTCAAGTCTATTGGTTTTTTGTGGGCAGTCTTGATGAATGTATTCATCCACCAGTATGTTCCTTTGGATAACAGATTCACAAACGGCTGCAAGAATCGAACGCCAAGGTCCTGGAGATCCTCAGGAGGTTTAACTTCTTTAGGAGTCTTGAAGAAAACATACCTCTGAAATTCAGACAAATACCAAAAGAATCACACTAAATGCATACAAAATAAAAGTCCACAAAGAATAGATAAGAGATAAAGGATGTTGCAGATAATCAATGAATCAGTCTTGGTTTCGCAAAAGTACTCAAGGAACTTAGGTATTTAAATTCAACCAATACAGCAATCCAGTTTCCTCAGGTACTGAGTAAAATCAGGGGCATCCAGTCTAGAAATAAATCATCCTAAACATTCACTGTTACTTTATTTATGGGGTACAAATTTGCACACTTGTAGAAAAAAATACTTACCTTATATTTCAAATAGTACAGTCCCAGCCTCTGTCTCTGAGTTCCAGACAGTGCAACATGGGATGCACTAGCTTAGGCACAGCCCTGAGGCTATCACAGCGATTCATCTTCCATACCATACTGCCTCGCATTTAGTTAGCTCAGAACGTGGAGTTACCTGTCCTGTCCTGAATGGGTCTGGGAAACCACCAACCTAGAGAGTGCGTATGGCACCAACAAATGTTTTCATTGGCTTAAGCATCAAAAGAGAGAGGGCAGACTGCTGATGATTTCCTCTTGTCAAGACAAAACTTTTTCAGACATCGCTTATTTTTGGGAATGAAAAGCCAAACCTCTTAAAAATACACCTTTCCTTTCTGAGAAGTACTCAATCACATATTTCATTCAATCTCTACTCATGACTACCTAAATCCTATTAAACTTAGTAGGATTTCTGGATATGCTTCACTACTATCTTTTCTCCAACCATAGTTGGAGAAATAATTCACAGATCCTAGAAAAAATGGTGATGGGGTTGGGAAAGGCCATCTAGAGGAACAACGGGAATGGCGGAAGGAAGGGAGAAGGTACAGCTGGGACTGAAAATCAAACAAGTCAATCTTCTGTCTTCTGGAAGAAGATGGGGGAATGCAGGAGAAAAAAGGTGAGGGCAAGGTCTGCTGTTTCTGCTAGCATAGAGGCCTCACCCCTTAGTTTTGTTTTCTTTTTCTACCCCCCTCAACCCCCACCCCTCCTCCTCCTCAGTGGTGGCCAACTGTCCACGCACCCCAATCGCCTCCTTCAGCTGCTGCAGCAACAAGCCTGGCTCTCCAAACTCTCCCACTGACACAATAGGCAGTAAAGAAATCCATACTGCTGGCTAGTTCATTCTATGCATCTTTTAATAATTAAACCCAAATAAATACAACATAAAAAAGACTACAATAGGCAGTGACCATTTTTTATTCTTCTTTGTGACCTATAATTCCACAGTGATTAAATCTCATTACGCAGTTCTATTATGAGGAGGTTCATGAGCAAGTGTCTCTGATGTCACATTTGAATTTTACTTTTCCCACAAGCCAATCCACTGTTTTTCATTTATGATATAAATACTGAATGTCCCGCATTGAGGTTTTTATTCCTCTTTCTTTCAAAGATGTTACTGAAAAGGCTGCTTTTAGACATATTTTTGTCCTAAGTTATTAAATAAACATACAGACACACAAAATCCCCCAAGAAAACCACAAAAGAACAAATACATGGTAGACACAACTTTCATTGCTGAAAGCGTTACTGGAAAGAGCTCACATATTAATGTGAGGGAAACAGCAAGAAAATTTATATGGAAAAGTTTCTTTCCTTCCTGAGACTAAGTTTAATTTGTGCACACAGTTAAGTGTGGGACAGGTGAAGGGAAGAACTTTGGCATTTATCTATCCAGCAGTCTTCAAAACCATCTCTCAGTTTGGATTATGACTGCAGACACCACAGAGGGGAAAAAAATAAAATATATATATATATATATCTGGGAGGCTAGATAGCAACCTCAGCTGCCCCAATAAATCACTTTCCTCGTGGAAAATGAGATATATTATTTGTGTGTCCAAGATATTCTCTGATAGAGCAGACAACTCCTTTCACCCAGTCTTTCCTTGCATCAGAAACTGTGAATCATAATAGACATTTTTAAAACAACCTTGAAGAGATGAAATTCATCTTAATTTAACTACAATGGAGTCTGGCATTTTTTGAAATTATGGATTCATCTCACCTAACAAAATTTGATTAACTTCGATTCTCAAATATATTTCAATTTCTAACTGGATTTTTCTCTCTCCTTTCAAAATGCATTTCATACTAAGTACCCAGAAAGGGGAATTAAAAAACCCAAAACAACAAAAAACACAGAAGGAGACTTTTATGATACTAACTTACCCTCACCCTGATGACATTGATTTCTACAGCTAGTAGCATTCCATAGAGAACAACCAGGAGTCCTGTGAGGCAAAATCGAAGCTGAGAAAATCCAACCCCATTATCACAGAACTTTACAAATTTGATGGTTTTAGTTATGAAAGCTAAAGTCCAGTAGAACAGCAATGCTGTAGGGGGAAAAAAAAAAAAGTTAATCAGCTCCACAATTGCAAAAATATGCAATAGCAGTATTAAATATTCATTCAGAAAGAATGCAACAAGAATATGTAAAACCAGAGAGTGGCCTTTTCTCATGTCAAAACAGAAGCCTAATTCAACTCCATAAACATGAAAATATTAAGATAATGTTAGCTCCAAATTCCTTTCCTATTAGATTTAGTGGTATTTGGAAAGTTTCACAAACTGAAGGCTGCTGAAGGAAATTTCCATCTGTTGTAAACATGCATCCGCACAATGAATTCAAGGGAGGGAGTTGCCACAGAAGTGAAGGTGGCTGTGAATAACGTTCTTCAAATTTGGTTAATGCTACAAGACTGCTACAAATTTGGCTTGAAGGAAAATTGATCTCATTCCCCCTGCAGATTTCTGGGACATATGCAGGAACAGATATTAAAATATTTTCTCCAAACTGCTGCTGCTCTGTTGTTCAATGCAAATTCCGTATATGTAATTTATAATGCAGAGACATGGGCACATCAAGGAAGGGTGTTCTGGCATTCATAGAGCACAACTTTAACTTTTGAGAGTTCTATACTGAACTTCTTGTCTAAAAGTGCTCATGCTACCATCAGTTATAGATAAATAATCCCTGCAGTAAGCTCTGGTGATTTGGAAACACACTCCATGCCATTCACCACACTGTAAGCCAGCTCTTGTTCCCCATTCTTAAGGAAATACCTTCTAGGGTATGTTCTTTTACATGAATTTTTCATTGCTGCTGTATCTGCCATGGTACAACAACTGGAGTGTGCTCTAACTGCCAAGAAAAACATGGATATGCTTTCTGAGTGTCTTGCTGCAACACCAGAGAAAGTCTTCAACCAAGACATTAGCAACTCTAACTTACAAATACGGATAATCATCAGGAACTTGCACAAATTCCAAACAATCTGTGGTGTTCCAGCTACCCTGAGGCACCCTGTGGGGATGTACTGTGGGGCTACCCTTTCCAAGCAAAAATAAATTCAACACAGAGAGTCTGTATGGGATTTGGGGCTGCCAATCCTGCTCCTATGGAAGTCAATTTCAAAACTCTCATTTAAATGAGAACAGTAAGTGGAACAGTACAGGAGTACTGGGCATTAGGACATTAGCCAAGAGAGTCTATCTTCCTCTAAAATTAATAGGCCAGTTTGTAAGAAGAAAGCACTAAGAGGTCAGATATTTCAGCACTGTATTTTAGTGGCTGATGCAGTTGCAGAGATGATTTAAGCCACATACTCAGAGAATCCCTCTTATAAAACTATAGCCTTCCTAGGTGAGGCTTCTTACCTTCTTCCCAATTTATACTGCATCAAATCTAATCTCCTCATCCTGCTTCAGATTGTTTCCTACCTTTAAGGCACTATTCCTTCCTGTTTGCAATATGTCTGGCTCTAAAAATCTCACTTCATCCAAGAATACATTCCATATTGTTCTACTCCTAACCACCTTTATCTGTCAATCCTTGTGTTTTGTCTCATTCTTCTTGCAACAGAACAGGCTGCGAATGCATCTTTCTCAGAGTAAAGAGGACTTACACAAACATTGCACACTGAAAATCTGCACCAGCAGAGGACACCTAAAAAAACAACCAACCCAACTGGTATCTATATAGAGCTCTTAGAATTAGAAATAAGAACTAGCAGAACCATTCTCCTATTTAGAATTTAAATAAGAGTCTATATAACCTTTTTAATTATTATTATTTTATTAGAATATTCATTTATCTTTTATCTAAGAAGTATTAGAAAGCGCCAAAGGCAACATTCTCAGGTGATAACTGACCTCCCACTGTCATACCTTCTAGAAGCATTTGAACTTATTTAGCTTCTTACCTTTGAATACAAGTGTATATAATCTAATCTGGCAGATGTTCACAGGCCCCTCAAGATAAGGCTCCTTGGAAAATATAGTTATGGCTCTTCCTTTTAAGCTTTGTTTTTATCATCTGGCTGGTGAGTGCATATTGGCTGAGACTTTCTAGAATTATCCCCAAGAACATCCACTGGCCTGAACTGCCTAGTAATCAGACCACAGAGGCATGCTTTCATTTACTTGATTGCTTTAAATCTATTCTAGATGCCTGCAGCCTAAAAAGCCTCGCTTCTTCTTGGGCCACATGAGCTACCACAACCCACAACATCAGAGCGTAGATTCTCGCCTGGCGCCAGACCACTGAAAACTAAGCAATGTGGAACTCAAACTATTCTACACCTTTATTGGATTAAGCCCAACATATGAAAAACCATGCACCTAACTGGATGGGATTTATTAATTAACCTGTGTCTGTTTGGAGAGAAATTTTATGTACTAAGCAATAAGCATTGTATTTATACGATAATAGGAAGTGCCATTTTCAACAATAAACTAATTCCAAGGGAATTAACTACAATGTCAAGGCACAAGAAATTTAAATTAGAAAACTAGATTACTGTCAAAAGTGGTAAGGCAGTCCTGTAATTATGATTGATTAAAAAAAAAAAAAGACAATTTTCTTAAATAAAAAAATTCATGTTTTCCCATACTACTATCCCTTTCAGATTAAAAACTCTAAGTCCTATTGTTATGTCATAATTTTCTCCTACTGTTTAGTTTCTGAGATTTATCTATAAAACAAATAAACTAACTTAAAAAATACTGCAATCAGATGCTAGCATTCAGTTACATATTTTGAGCATCGAGAAAGCTAGCAGATTTTCCAATTCAGTAAGAAAACTATTCTAAAATGTGTCCTGCTAAACTGTACAGCTGTTATGCACCCATTCTGCAACACTATGCAAAAAGCACCAAAATTAGCATTATTACCAGAGTCCCCTGGTAAACAGCACTATACTGGCAAAGCTATGTTTGTTGAAATATAATTACAGGGCAAAACCATACAGAGAAAAAGATCCAGACCAGTTCAAAGTATTCCAATAGTTTGGACACTCAACTGGGACCCTGGACTCAATCATTAGCTTCAGAGAATAAATATTCGAAACCTTATCAACTTTTTTTGATAAGAGATAGTAAGAATAACTACTTCAAAACAGCCAACAGCCTAAGCATAAAGCTGAAATGCAGGACAGTAGAGGAACTTTGCGTCCTTGTCTCGCATACCCCAAGGGAATGTGCTAATTCCCCAGGTCTGTTATGGTATCTGCCTCTTGCTTGTTTATGAAGAGCTGCAAATGGACTTGGTTTCCTTAAGGTACAGAGTGAAAAAGATTTTTAAAAATGAAAACATCTCAAAGGTTCACAGAATTGGAGAATTCAGAATTCATGAACAGACCTTTAAGGGTCTTCTGCCCTGCATCAATGAGAGTTCCCCCACTGGATTTAGTAAATTTAGGATAAGGTTATGTTAGCCTTTGCTTTATATGGCTACCAACTCTTTGCAAGTGTAGGCATCGATCCAGCAGCTGAGGCAGATGATGCCCTGCAGTTAGGCGGAACTTCACTGATGCTCAGAAGCAGCAGAAGATGCCACATCAGGTCATTTACTTTACTCGGTTTGTGTGCGCATGTGTAATATTACATCTCCTCTACAATGTTTTACTAACAAAGAACCCTCTTTCGGTTTTCTTTCTCACATACTCAGCAAAAGTTTATCACCAACTTAAGTTTTCCTCACAGTTTCCATTTACCTCATTTGTATTAGGCTCTAAAAGAAAGCTGCTTCATGGCCACACTGCACTGTAGTGGGTTGATAGCTGAGTATAGGTAAAACTTAACTATCTCATACTGGGCTAATGTGCATAAAGTTATCACCACCTAGTTCCAGATGTCAATACAGAGTAGTTGCAATTAACACTGAAAGATAACGATCCTCACAGTTAGATAACAATAAATTTCTGCAGTCAAGAATAAAGGATGGAGACTTCCAGAAATGTCTGTCTTAGGTTCTCTCGCAAACACAGGACAATGAAGAGAAAAATAGAGCCAAAAATAAAATAATAATCAAAGGCCATCACCTTGTGAAGACTTTGGATCAAAATTCAAATCAGACCAACTAAGTGGGAAAGACTATGGTAGTCTGATTTTCTTTTTTTGCCTGAGAGTTAGCTATTAAGATTAGATTTCCTAAAAGGAGCCTATTCCTTGGAAATTCTTGCAAAATGAAAATTCATAATTATTACCTTCAGTATCAATAACACTTACTTAAGTGTTGGTATTCATTGGTATAACTGTTTATTATTCAAGTATTGTCCAGAGCTTATCCAGCATCAACACTTTAAATACTGAACAAAATTATCATAAGAGAAATCTCTACAGAGAAGGCATTATGCAAAAACGGGTAATCAACTACCAGCTGTAAATTTGTGCTACCCTTCTCAATGACTTAACAGCAGGAACATGGCAGCAACACTGAATAATTAAACACTGCATTATACATCTAAAATCACAACAACAAAAAAAACCCGAAGAAAATCACTGCTTGCTTTCCACAGGTGATTGTAACTGGCTAGCAATGCTTTCCTGAGACACAACATCTAGTACTGTGAGATGGTGTTAAATAGACTATGTGGACTTATTAAAAAAGTAACTAAATGACTGCACCTGGTTATAAAAGGCAAAAAAGATCCTACTTAAAAGAAAGGTACAAGAAGAAAAGCAGTCCCAGATGAGAAGACATAAAGGTTACCAAGCCTGAATAGGAATCTGAGGTTTTTACAGAGGAATGAGGTCAGGTTTTTTTCTTTTGTTGTTGTTGTTTTTTTTTTTTTTTACAGGAGTTACAGTCTCCTTCTGCAGAAGAGGATGTTCACTTAACACAACATGCAGTTCAAAATAATCTTCAATATTTAAAAGCTTTCTCAAATCCAGTTGTTACTGACTTCTTACCACCTGACAAAAACTAGAACAGAACTTTGATACACAGAGCTACAATGACACAAGACACGCCTTAGCAGGATCTACTAATACAGAAAACCAGCTCAAACAAAATTTGATGAGCCAGGACCACCAAAGAAATAACAGCTAACAGGATGACTAAACATGTAGACATCCACAGCCTGCAATCTACTTAAACAGCGGAGAACACATCACCAACTGCATGATTGTCAGCAGTAATAGATTTCCCATAGCTAGCTACAATTTATTTACAATCTTGCAAAAAATAGAGTATACTAGGTAGTTCTTATACATAGCATTTTCCATTCAAAAGCAATTTACAAAGGGAGATTGAGGAACAGCAAGCAAGAACAAGCAGGCAAAGTAATATATCCAGGGTCATACTGAAAGTCAGTGATGTCATTAATTTCCCTTGACTCCCTGCATATTTCAGTAGACCACATACACGAAGACGGCTTCAATCTTATATCATGCTTATATGCAACATGCTGACAAGCAGGGGGATTTGGATAGCTTTCAGAGTTACGAATTTGATGTGCTACTTTTCCCACAAATCCAGTTTTTCCTAGAGAAGCCTTTGGCCCATTGGATCCCCAAGAACACCATACAGAATACTACTAGAAGTTAAAAGCATTGAAAACAATGAACTGTTTCAGGAAAACTCAGAACTGAGTCTGGTAATGGCAGCCAGCAGAACAGAACACAGGTGTACCTTTATCCATACAGGCTAGCACTGAGACTGCAATCACCTGTCATAGAACGAACAGACACACAGCACCACAGTCGCGCTTCTGAGTCTTCTAAGTTGTGAGACGTACCGATTAACAACTTTGGGAAATTGGATGTTTCGATATTATGGTAATAGACAACCGATGTGATGGCCGCCAAGAATGCCATCCCAGCCGGCATGTACAGGTGTAAATGGCGCGATTCTGAAACCCTTAAAAAGAAAAAAGTGAACATCTATTAAAATCAAACCCTTTTAGCTATTTAAATGTTTCCCTTTTAATTTATGGATTGTATCCTGTACCCAGCCCTGACGTAGGATTTTCTAGAACGAGTTATGGACGTAAAGCTCTCCGATTTTCAATTGGATTTATGCTCCTAAATCACATAGTTTGATTTCAGATTCCTCCCCTGTGCTGAAAATGAAACGTGTGTACTCCTATTTCCTACTGAAATCAGTTGGAATGTTGTTTAAATTCGGATAAGCAGCTCAGCTCCAAAATGAGAAAAGTTAATTTAAGCTAAACTAGTTTGGGAGCTGTCCATCAAACTATGTAGGTAAGATCAACTGACAGCACAGTTTAAGATTTCCTACAGAAACATTTGGTAGAAATGTTTAATTTTCTTTTTCCAGTTTGGGAGAAGGAACAGCACCACAGCATGGGAATTACTTACAGCAAGTTCTGCTGTCAGCGATTGCAAGCCAACAAACAAAACCTATAACAGAATCATATACCCTTAAGCTTTATCCTATAAAGAAAAACTCCTGATGCTTCACTTGACGTAGCAGCGGAGGGGGTCCCGCCAACTACAGCCCTTTGGGAATATGCGAATTGTTGGGCAACGTTGTTGGTTTGTGCAGAGGTGGATAGAATCATCCCCACCTCTTCCCTCCTACTTGCCATCTTCTCCTCCTCCTCCCCTTTTCTTTCTTTCACAAAAGTAATGGAGTTAAGAGGTACAATTTCCTCTGTCTCCCAACCAACTCCAGGAGAAGAGGCATCACGAGAAAATCTTCAGGACACGAACACTTGGGGAAATTCACACCTTGTCCTCTGAACCTCATGGAAAATAAATTAGCATCCCTTTGTGTACGTTGGAGAGACAAAAGGGGCTGCGCTGTCAGGGAGCTGGATACCATCACAGGACATCACACGTCTCAGAGCAGAACGTCCCAGATGACTAACAGATCCGCAGGAGCTCAGGAGGACCACATCCTGCATCTGTACTGGGAAAGGAAAGCCCTCCCTCACATGGACGCAGTGCTGAACTCTGCAGAGCTGGCTGGAGCCATGCTGACAGCCTGTGTCACAAACACTTAACTCATCTTGTTGACAATGAGTTGTACACGTATACAGCGAAAACAGAAAAGATTCTCCAGCCTCTGAATTCCTAGTAATGCCAGGGGTTTTTGTACATCAGGGCTGAATTCTCAGCAAGGAAGAACAAGCAATAGGAAGAGATTTCTTCAGACAGCCTAAGCTTCAGTAGGTAACACTGCAGGAGTGGGAGGTTTTTTTAAAATTTATTTCACAGGCAAAAGTTGCTGGAATTCCCCTATATAACTGTATCTCCAATACGCCACATCTACTGCTGAGGTGCCAAAGCCTTTGGCACCCAATTGCTGTCAAAAGGACTTACCAACATGATCCCTTTTGTGCCTTAGAAAGCTGCCGAGTCTCAAAATCTGCTTTTATTCACTGGAGCACTCACTAGCCTGCCGAGAGCTTAGGAGGCACAACTGTGGGTTGGCACTCCCCCAGTATAGCTGGGAGCTTTGATTCTCATCAGGTGACACTTATTACTTAACAGCAGCATTCTGAGTCAAGTTAAATAGCAAATAAATATAATGAGAGGAATTGCTAAAGAGCAAAATAAAACAGAAAACTAAAAGCAGGAGATTTTGCTCTGAGCATCCCACACCCTGATAACTCTGAATAAGCACGAGAAAAAATCCTTTTCAGAAAAACCTGGCACTGAGAAACATCCTATTTATATACATTTAAGAGAAGTTATAATAATGATGATATCAGCTTCTACAGCAGAATACTGCAGTGCCTTTCACACTAGTTGGTGGACGGTTATATAGATGGCTAAACAGAGAGGTTTTGTTCTATTTAACAAGGAGCTTCAAATTTATAATGCTTGGGTTGCAAATTCGTAATACTTATGAAAATCAGACCTTTCTTTAGGGGAAGATGACTATAGTCATCGTTATACAACATTAGCTTTTTTTCATAATAAATCACTCTCCTGTATCACTTGTTTCACTTGGAATAATTTTTCCCCACAGATTACTGTTTAAAGACATCCTAAGTTGAATAACAGATGCTGGATCATGCTCATATAATGTGAGCTGCTCTGCTCAAGGTAACAGATCAGACGTACTGCAGAAATATCAGAAGAAACTCTATGGGGTGTGAGATAAGGCCCAGTAGATCCACTCCTTTTATTAAGATGAGCAGAACTCAGTTTGTGAGGAAACTGTATGACCTACTGTGCACATGGGAGTTCTGCCTGAGTAAGGACTGTGGGACTGGGTCCTTGGACATAAAACATATCACGAAAATGTCACCATCTGCTTGAATTGTTAGGATTTATCTGTGATTAGTCTTTGGAAAGATAGTGTCATTAAGCTGAACTAAAAATGATTAAGGTCAGTTGTGCGTGTGTACATAACTTGGCAAGGCCTGTGGAATTTCTGATACAAGGTCGGTAGGTTAATCACCAAGAATACAGATTACATGTTTAGAACCACAAGGAATATGGTCTAGATGAGAATTTAGATGGGGAGAAAATACCTACCCTGAAACCCTTAAAATGCTCAGTGCTATCGGGAGAAGGTAGACATACACACTTACCCATCAGACACTATGCCCTCTGCAATTTCACACACAAGCACAAACAAGAGGATAAAAGTCAGTATCCAGCGTAAATTGTGGCCAGGAAAATGAAGCCATGTGCTATGGTGTATATGTACTTTGGAACTCTGACTTCCCCATCCTAAACAGGAAAAGAAAATTATAGAGCTTTCTTAACAACAAGAGTGACATACAAAGCTCCTGCATACAGAAAAGCATATATGTAATAAACTAGTGTACTAAAGTTGACACAACTGTGTTGTTAAACGTGCACATATTTGAATATTTTCAGAGCTGCGTTCTCATTGCTTTACTTCATACAGAATAAAATCAGTAACGCAGACAAGACACAGCCTTAAATTCCTATACTTTTAGCATCTTACTATCAAGTAATTACATGCATGAAACATTTTTCAAATATATTAGCAGTTTAAATGAACAACAAATGAACATTTTGACAAATAGGCACAAACACTATAACACATACACTATTTTTTCTTCACTTCAATGCATTTAGGAATTTACACCTTGTCTTACTTTTTTTTTTTTTTAAAGTAACTCATGCTCTTGATCTAGCTAAAAATCAGCAATACCGAGAAAAGCCAGATAAACACAGATGGCCCTAAGCAGCTCTTCAGCCGACCCCCGTTTTAACAGCTGTACTGTTATTTCAGCAGCGGACCTTTTACGCTCAACAGACGTGAGTGTTAAATCACGCAGCTCGTGCCCTGGCTATCTAGAGCACGGACCAGGCTGAGGAGAACGGTACTCAAACGGTGACAGCCGCATGTATTAAACCACCGGGCCACCTACCGGTAACCCCAGTTTTACGTTATCAAATAATTCCCGCTGCAGACGCGGCAAGAGTTACAGCACCCCGGCAGCCCTCCCACTCGGTACCAGCGACGAGGAGGGCTGTCCGGCTGCGGTAGCTCTTCAGCAGCTGCAGGCAGCATTATTTGACGAGGTAAGACTGCCTCACCCGGTTTTCTGGTTTTCAACAGCGCGCTGCTTTTTCGCTTCCCGCGCTGCCGGTCCAAGCCTGCAGGCAAGCCCTGCCGCTCCTCGGCATCCCTCCCCCGCGCACGGGGTTGGTTTCACCTGCAGGGAGGGAGCCCCCGGCGGGGGGAGGCGGGCACCGCTGCCCCGAGCCGACAGACGCGCGGGGAGCGGCCGGGCAGCCTCGGCAGGGGCGGCCGCCGGGGCGTCCCGGAGCTCCCCGACACCGCGTCCCGGCGGCCGCCCGCCTCCCCGCGGGGACGGGAGCGCAGCACAGAGGGCGAGGCCGGGCCGAGGAGGGGACGCGGCACGGCAAGGCCAGGCGAGCGGCGGGGGAGCGCGACACGCACCGCACGGCAAAGCGGGGGAGGGAAACCCACGGCAAGACAAAGCAAGGCGGGCGGGGGGGTGCAGGAGAAAAGCACGGGGGGGGGGGGCAGAAGGCGAGGGAGCCCCGCAGGCACTCACCGATGAAGAGGATGGGGAAGGTGATGAAGAGCAGGAAGACGTGCGGCACCACGTTGAGCGCGTCCACGAAGCAGCCGTTGTTGAGCACGCCGTGGTCCACGTTGTAGGCGGTGGAGTTGCCCTCGTCGCCGCAGAAAGCCAGGGCCATGGCGGGACCCTGCGCGCAGCCGGGCGCCGCCTCCGCGCACATCCAGGCGGGGCCGGCGCGGGCTGCGCGGCGGCGGCGGCGGCTCTGCCCGCACCTGCCGGACGGCGACGGCGGCGGCCGCCGAGCGGCCCCGGCCCCGCCCCCCCGAGACCCCGCCCCCGCGGCCCCGCCCTAACGGCCCGCCCGCCCTCGCCCCCCGCGCCGGGCTGGGGGGGCTAAAACGGCCTCGGGGGCGGGGGGGGGCCGGGGAGGTTGGAGCCCGGGAGGGCAGGAAGGTGTCCTCCCTCCCGTTCCTGCGCCGACCCGAGACCCGCGCGAAAACACCGTGACAGCCCTCGGCTGCCTTACGGCAACACAAACCAGCGTTCCAGTTTCCTGGGGCACGGTAATGAAGCAGTTCACGCATCGTTCATGAGACAGAACATTACAAAAAAAACCCAAACAAACCAAAAAACCAAACCGCAAAACACTGCGTTAGTCACGACGGAGGACCGCAGACTACAAGAAGTATATATTTTTAACCTCGTCAGCTTCGTGCTTTTTTCTCCACCATGATGAAGATACTACTAGATTAAATCGCGCACACAGCTGTGCCCTGCCCTCAAAAGAGAGTTCGACATCATATCCTAAACAGCTATTACATTCGTGCTTTACCTTTTTTCATCCCTAAAATGAGTTCAAGCCTAACTTCCCCCCCCGCCCCGAGACCGCTGCAGTCTGTGGGAATCAGACCAGTGAGTGGGTTCTGCATCACTCCCTAAGCAATTTTATGTATATCAAAATAATCTATAAATCAAACTTTTCAAACCTTTTTGTCTTGAGTAGAAATTAGGTTCAGCTGAGCCAAAGCCAAACAAATACTCTAATCAGATACCTCCATGCTGGGGGACAATACTGGAAAGTAAAATGTGATGTGCATCAGAAATCTGCACCTGGCTTAGACTTCCAAGCACAGGTGGAGTCAAAACCTGAGATTCACGTATCTCTGGTATGTAGCCATGAAATACTCAACATTAAGTTATGTAACCAAATCCTTTACTTCAGAGCTCCTTTCATCCCCAGTCACGCTTATCCACTGCTTAGCTGAGTATTTAGTACAGCTTGCCACATCCTACCAACAGAAGTGCAAACAAATAATGCCTACATATCTAGGCTTAACTCTTCAAAATGCAAAAGCTACAAGTTGGCTAAATGCCTCTAAGGGAAATGACCCCATAAATGAAAAATCTCCTTGTTTTTCCTTTAATGATCAAGCTATGGATGCTCAACATAACAGAGAGCATTCCATTTCTAGGACAGACAGCTCCACTAATAGACCTGAAAATTCTGTCGTGCTGCTTTGTTGTCGGACAGGAGAAAAGAAAAAGTAGTTCTCTGCATGCAACATATTATTTCCTATATAGGGTCTTCTTGGGCTACAGCAGTGTGGTTAAAAATGAAAATTAAAAGACAAACCCCAAGCCAAATCCTGTGTATATGTATTTTCAGATATTAAAGTTACACCCACACTGGAAAGACTATAATTATTTTAAGTTTTGGACAGAACCCAGCATTCATCTGAGCTTCTGGTTAAGCTCATCTCTGTTATCCTAATAGTTATTTAATAAACAGTATGTGCAGTTTACATGGAGATACTTTTAAAATAATTTATATTTGAGTATTTCCTGAGGCCCCAAGTAACACAAGGGTTCTGTGTTACAGACAAATAGCAGTGAGGAACTCTTGACAGTTTACACTCTAGAGGCTGAAATCATGGGGTAAGATTTGGGGGAGGAATCATCATCACCTTCGTTGTAGCCGGAGAACTAAACACAGAAATCAAAGTTTGTCAAAGCCTCCAAAGGAATCTGGGAACTGAGCTCACATCCCCAGCCTCTGCACGGTATCTGAACCTTGAGACCAGCTTCCTTTACTACAAGGTGTCAATCACAATATTTTAAAAAACTTATTTCTCAAACAACAAAACACCAGGAGAGTCCATAGTTTGGAATTTGAAATTTATCTTTTCAATAGTTTGCAAATGCAGCCAAGATGACATAGTTAACATGGTGGTTTAAACTTAATGGTCCTAGTCCAGGTCCTGCAACATATGTGCACCCATCACAGAGCTAAAGTTGAGTCAGAAATGTGTTGGCAACCTGAACAGAAAGGTGATGGATTAAAATGGGGAAGAGTCTTGGATTACAATTAACTGCTTAATGAAATACTGAAAAAAACCACACTGACAGAAATCAAAACACTCGATAAACTAAAATTGGTAAGCTGAGCATTCTTAGCAAGAAACACACACATGCACACGCACAAACTCTTTAAAGAGCTCACACTTCCAATAATAATGCCACACTTTTGTCCCTGCTATAACAATGAAATTAAGAGTGCTGAATTTGGACTGCTACTGGTTTTGCTCACTAAAGCATCAAATGACAATCTCTTTTTCACTCACAAATGGTGAAAGAGCTGTTCTGTGACTTTACAAAATAATTCTAAGATGGAGTTAGATCCTTTTCTGAAAAGCTTAGACGTGATTGCCTGTGGTGCTGAAGGACTGAATCTACTTACCCAGAATATCTTTGCCAGTCCTGTGTCCAGTGGGCTTTGGTCACAGAGGAATAGGTTTTTTCCTCAAAGTTGCATTTTTGTGAAGCTTTGTGAGAACAGAATTACTTCTCAAAGTACAGAAAAGGCAAAAAACAATATGAAACCAACAGACAGCTATGTTTATCTGCATGTTGCAAAGGCAACCTAATTTTTCACAAAAGTCCCATTAGATCTCTTTTCCCTCACTCTTTTTTATTTCCATATCACAAGAAGTCAGTTTTCTACTTCATCATTTCAACATATCTATTAGCAATGAGAAATCAGGTTAGATCCTGGCAGCCACCAGCACATTCATTAGGTGACTGGAAACATTTGGGAAGCATCTTGTTTATTTGAAATCGAATTCCAGGCAGCCAAGGGCAATATTTTTAATACAAGAAAAAAAAAATCACTTTTTGTGCTTGCTTTGGAATTTGAGTTTGTCGACAGGATGCAAACAGGTTTTGGTATTTACAGTTAAGTATTGACACTTCAGAATTTAAAACGTAATACTTGTTTTTAAAAGGTAAGAGTATTCATTTACGTGGAAGTTTTAATTTTTCTTTTCCACCTTCGTCATTTGTTTCTTGCTCCTCTTATTCAGCTGCTTTGCGCTGACCTCTCATTCTCAATAGTGCTATGCAGGGGAAGCGATCTATTTCTAAAAATCATGTTTTGCTACTACGGATCACTCTGCAGGTTTTTGCTTGTGTTTACATCTAGAAATGCAGATACAAAAGAAAAATACACTTTTGAAAGTTCTGAACAGCCACAGCCCACATTCAAAATCAGTTAGCATATAAGTTTAGGCATCAAGCAGGAAAATTTCATTTTCCTGTGTATTTTAAAGTCATTAATGGGACCACGTATTAAGAGGAAATCTTAATCAGAAAAAAACCTAATAAAGAAAATCCTTACTGTGATTTAGAATTTGCTAAACAAGATATACTGATTTATGACTTTTGCTTCCTATTAAATTTTGCTCTTGGAGGTAGAGAGGAAAAGCAATTTACATGAATGGGAGAAAACTACTAAACCCTTTCAAAATCACATTGGGAAAGGTTGAGAGGAAAAAATTGGAGAAAATCACCTCCAGAGAAAACTGTTATTTGATTCTTGTGGAACAAAGAACTCCATTCTATAATTTCATAGAAGATACCATTTGTCAAAGTAAATGAAATATCCTTGTAAAAATTTTCTAAGGTACTACTACTAAAAACAGTGCAATAAGCATAATAGTGCAGAAGTTCACAGAAATGGCTGGTTTTCTCTAAATAAACCTCATTAATTTTTAATTGCTGTCCCTCATTAAAAATGAAGAAAGAGCTTATGAGTAAGCAGATCTATCTTAGAGTGGAAACAAAATACAATCATCTTTAGGCAAATAGTTAGATAGGTGTTTTAGATTAGAACAGCTTATTTTTAAGTGTGTGCCACAGAGTTCCATCGGAACTAATGAATGGGAACTTTTCTGCATCCACTTGTGTCCTGGTTTCAGCTGGGATAGAGTTAACTGTCTTCCTAGTAGCTGGTACAGTGCTATGTTTTGAGTTCAGTATGAGAAGAATGTTGATAACACACTGATGTTTTCAGTTGTTGCTAAGTAGTGTTTTGACTAAAGTCAAGGATTTTTCAGCTTCTCATGTCCAGCCAGCCAGAAAGCTGGAGGGGCACAAGAAGTTGGGAGGGGACACAGCCAGGACAGCTGACCCAAACTGGCCAAAGGGATATTCCATACCATGTGACGTCACATCCAGTATAGGAACTGGGAAGGGGGGGGCAGGGAATCGCCACTCGGGGACTAACTGGGTGTCGGTCGGCGGGTGGTGAGCAATTGCCCTGCGCATCACTTGTACATTCCAATCCTTTCATTATTGCTGTTGTCATTTTATTAGTGTTATCATTATCATTATTAGTTTCTTCTTTTCTGTTCTATTAAACCATTCTTATCCCAGCCCACGGGTTTTGCTTCTTTTCCCGATTTTCTCCCCCATCCCACTGGGTGGGGGGGAGTGAGTGAGCGGCTGCGTGGTGTTTAGTTGCTGGCTGGGGTTAAACCACAACAACTTGTTACATCACCAAAAATAGCAGCATATATATTACTGATGCAAATGTTCAGTTTGTTTCCCATATTTTACATGGCAAGAATGGTTATCAGCACTTGTTTTCTCCACTTCATCTTCAAGGAATGCCATTCTCCTTTACCTATGATTGAGGAAGCCACACTATGTCATTGTAGTCCTTGAATACTCTTTAGGTATCTTGCGGCTTCAGCTACATACATGACCTCTATCTCTAAGTCATTTTACGAAGCACATTTTCCAACATACAGCATAACATTCAGGCAGTTACACTTGCTTTCAACTAGCTCCTCTGCTGAACACTAGCTTCCTAGTTCAATACAGCCAGAGCAGTGCTGGCTTGGCAATACCACATGCCATTTGAAACCTGAGGAAAAAGCTCGCTCTTCTCTTCACTCACTCTCCTTTGAAGCTTTAAACAAACACTCAGGCATTTGGTGATACCCAGCAAAATGCATGGTGAATCAGCGGAAGCGCTGCAGGCTATTTCCCTTACTAGCCTGACCGAAGGATACACCTGATGTTCCACTGCCCTCCTGCATCACCAGGATCTGTCACAACAACGAGGACAATATTCTCCCGGTACAGGGCTTTCCTTGAGTGACAGTACTCTGCACCTTGCTCTCACGAAGCAGAGAGGTTACTGTTGCACTCATCAGTCCCCTCTCCTCTGGGCATCCACTTCTCATTCCAAACGAAGAGCCAGCTTTTCAGTAAAAGGTTTGGTTTTCCTCTTACCTGCCCACTTATTTACACCACCTACGGTTCTGACTCATCCTGTAAGTATTTTGGAAGGTAATTTATTATCCCAGCTTCAGTTAGCTTGGTTGGTGCTCAACACTTGAAAATATTTTAGGTTGAGCTGAGAAATGCTGAGGCAACCAAAGCAGCAGGAATTTTTGAAAAATCAGGCCTAAACTAACTTCCTATTCACTCCTGACTATCCTCGTACGTAGATGTACTCTCACAATCTCCGCATGATCTCACTGGTGACATTGTACGTTAGTTTATTTTTCCAGCATTTAAGTGGTTAATATTTTGAATACTCCCTGTGTAGTACTTGTAGTACAAGTGTCATGATTTCCTCAGGAGAATAAGTTGAGTGCTGTAGACTAACTCATGCCAATAAACAACTCGCGTGCTGGCTCCAGCGTGGTATTCTTCAGCAAATGTTATTTTAGTTAATGATTCAGTTAAGCGCCTTTATGATGCTTGCCTTGTATATGGACTCTTGTATACAAAAGATTATTTTGCCTGTTTATACTACAGGAATCACAGGCACTAACAAATAAACACATAACCAGCATTAATTTCTAAAAGATAACAGGGCTAAAAGTCACTGGCCTTTCTAGGAACTCTTCCAAGAAACAGAAATTAGACTGAAAACTAAGATTTGAATTGTTTGTTAAAGATTATTAGAAACAAAATGAAGCTACCACCTTTCCTCTTCAGAATAGAATACGGTTTTCTGTTCAGGCACACTAGAAAATTGTAGTTAGTTGATTTGTTTATTCACCACGTGGGAATTGTTCCAGGCTATCCTCAATTTATCCTGTGGGTAAAACCAACACAACAGTTAGAGAGAAACTTAAAGCTGTCAATTCAGACTTGGATTTGGAATGTATTTTTCTTGTGCTGCTGTTTGACTAAATTATACAAAAAAAATAACAAAAAGGGTGTTGCAGTTTAATGAGGTTTTGCACTACAAATTTTTCTTCTATCTATTTTTAATAAATTCCATTTATTCTAGCTCTTAAAATAAAACAACAACAACAACAAAAAATCACATTGTGGATTCAGTAAAAAAAAAAAAAAAAAGAAAAAAAAGAAAAGAAAAAAGATCATGAGTATGCACAAAAACCTTGATCCTGTATAGCCAAGACCATGTATTCCCTGTTGTGATTTATCATATAACTAACTAATTGTCAATGGCCTATTTCAGGAGACTTTCCTCTTGAGTTCAACCCACGTGCAGACTACATTTGGGATTTCCAGAGGCTCAAGGGAATGAAAACAATCAATACCCATACAAAATATACAGAAAATTAGTTTACTAACTTTCTACTTACTAATTGAACTCCTAGGCAGTGGGAACTTTTTTTTTTTTTTTAATTGTTTTTCATTTTAACCTGAAGCTCAATCTCTTGGAGTAGTACAGCATTGTTTGTATACAACAAAGCGCTGTACCTGCATTCATAGTTGTGGAAGCTTTGCATGGAAATAACTGTAGTCTGTGACATTGTTACCTGGCAGCAGTAAATCCTCAATGTCCTCACTTATGGCAGATGGTCTCTTCCACTATTGGGAACACGGCTGACTATACTGGTCATTGCCCCATGATTAAGAGACTATATCAATAATAAAGAAAGAATGGTTGAAATTTAATCATCAGGTGTAATCTGTTTTCTAGGAAAATAGTGACATGCCTCATATAAAAGTCACTTGCATTGTGGTAAACAAGAAGGGTAAGCATTTTGTCCCTTTGTGTCATTTATAAATCTAGCCACTTTTCTTCATCTATTTACTATGGTATTTTAAACACATCTGTTCATGTACACATGGGTTTAAATATACCATTAGAAAAGGCAATACCGGGTAATTTTATCCTCGAGAAGGTAGGTAATTCATGAAGTACTTCAATAACACAACGGAAAAAAATGTCTCTGCATATGTTTGTCTGGCTAGAGGTATAGAAATGTGAATATTGACATAGTTTTAAAAAAAGCAAACAAGCAGCTTTCCTGCAGCAGTACAACTTAGGACAAATCATTACAAGTAAGCCAGGCAACTTAATACACTCAAATCTTTTCCCTGTGAACAATCCAGCCACAACATATGCCCACCCGCTCCGTTTTAATCTGTCCTACGAGTGTTAACACAAATTTGTTGCAATCAAATTCTCTACTCCAAGAAGAAAAGCAACGTTATAAACTACGCTGTACCCACCTGTTAAGGCTGAAATCACCAGTGAGAAATTTATATATTAGCTGGAGAATAGACTTATTTCTGTTGTCCTTCTCTCAATCTGGACTTTATGTCTTGATCATTTGCATGATTTGTAGACCACAGCATTCCACATACACTGACTTCTTTATAACAATGCTGATTTATTTCAAAATAGACAATTTGCCCATACCCAGATGTATGAGTTATGCGATGGGGAAGTTGCCTTCCCCTTTGTGAAGAAAAAGCAACCTAGAGTCAGGGGCACAATGGACACACCTCAATCATCTCAGTTCCTCCTATTCTCTTAAACAGCTACAATCTCTGTATGAATGGCTTGATGCCTGTTCTAAGTGATTGCTCTGAACTGGAATTGTCTTGCCTGGCTTGAGGAACTCTTCAGTTTTTGATTCCTGCTATGCATGTCAATCCTTTGCACTAAGGTGGTGCTGCCTGATTTTCACTAAGAAACAGTATGCTATTTCTTCTGTCCTATCAAGTCCATATTTCACATTCAAAGATCTGCTTCATGACAATTCTTTGTGAAAAATCAAAATGTAAATGTGCATCTCCCCTTCTCTTTCTTCCCCTCTTTGGAATTGTTGCTGATCAAAAAGTGTTCCTGGGTCTCTCTCCTCTGAAAATTCCAAGTTTTATGCTGAGAAGGGGAGGAAGGGTAACAAAAACCACATTGTTACTTGAAAAATTATAATCTACTCAGTTTCAAAGGATAACCCTGAAAAGCTATTTCACCCCATCAAGGAAATACTTATCAAAAGATTTTAATCAAAGTTTAATTTTGTGCCCAGTGTTTCTAACCAAATGGTTTCTATCTAGTGTTATTTACACTCTCTCTATTAAGCAGCATTAACACTCAAATGTCTCAAGCTGTTGCCAGCATGAACACGGAGTCTCAGTCCCACTTCTTGCTAAAGCATCCAAAACTGCTTAGTGGAAAGGCAGAGGGAAGGGAACAAAAACTCAGAGTAAAGTAATTTGAAAATTTTTGGGGGGTGGGGGTAGCTTTACATAAAGAATAACTGTTGGCAACTTTCCCTCTCACTTCCCTGTTGTTTAGAAAAGTCCTTGTCCTCAGAAAAGCTGTCTGATTTCTATCTAACTCAGTTTATGTTGGGAGGGTCTCAGTCTTTCTCTGCCAAACTTTCTTTTAAGCACCAAATAAAAAACCTCTGTTATAGCTATTGAAGACTAATGGGTTCTACTGATGTCTGGAACAGAAATGGTGAGAAAAGATAAGAGGAGGACAAGCCAAGAAAATGGGCGGGGGGGCTGGCAGGAGGAATAACCTTTAAAGATTATTTGAGAAAATGAAGAGGAACCAAAATTCAGTATGAATACTGAATACTAGAACCTCAATATTAACAATAATAACTTTCTATAATAAGCATCTCCAGGGCTTAGGCATCCTTTGCCTTCAGGTTTTGACTTCAGGCCCCAATCCAGCAAAGCCCTTAAACCTGAGTAGTATTAATGAACTCAACCTATGTCAATGGGATTGGCTCATAAGCTTAAATTTAAGCATGTACTTAAGTGCTTTGCTGGATCAGAGCCTTGCTTGTTCTAGTCAATGGTTACCTTACAAGTGGGAAGTGTCTATCAAGCAAAATTACCTTACAGATGTGTAAGGGAAATCCATTGCTAATCATGCAGCAGGTTTTGTGATACTGGATGAAGCAGCTATCTGCCATGCATCAGACTCCACATTTTTTCCATGTAGACAAACAGTCCCAGTTGAATACCAGCCACTCAGACTTAAGTATCCAAAAGCTGCCAGTCTGCAGTGTACTTGTTCGAAATTAATTCCTTAAAACTTCCTTCCAGTGGTTGTTACACTAATACTTTAGCACCTTCATTGGACATTATCATACACATCCAGCATCACAGTGCTTTTGTTTCTTACCCGTAATCCATGATCCTCCCAAAGCTGAACATGCTTCACATTTCAAAAAGTTCCTTTCTAGATCTTACTGCTTTTCCTATGTCTGTCTCCACTTCCTCTTTCATCTTAGATGCTTTCAGTGGAGATCAAATATAGCCCAAGTTTCCTTGTTGTAAATATAGATAGACCCTGAGCCCCAAAGTGCTGTACTATTATCTGTTTCCTCCAATAATGCAGCAAATGCAGACCTACTAATAGAGCAAGAGGCCCCAGTATTCCAGCAGAGGCAAACTTTTTGCTACCTTCCTTAGGAAGAAGGAAAGACAGCATCCTAGTCAATCTCCATGAAAACAGTTTGCATGACTTGTGAGCAGCCCACCTGGAGCCTCTTAAGATTTCAAGTCTGCGAAAAGGGAAGTCTGGATTCTGCTCCAGAAATTTCTGAAGGTCAGAAAAAACAGAAAACCCCTGAGAATAAGAACAACAGCAAAAGATAGAATGAATGGGCAGATGGTCAGAAAAACACTGGAGGACAAACTTAGTATCAGGATCAAACACTTATTAGCTTTTTGTAAATTGATAATAAGGTATTTTAGACTCATCTGATCTATAATCCTATGGGTCAGGTCCTTACAGGTAAAACGCTGGCTTTTCTACACTAGATCTGGTCCTTAGATGGTGTAAAGTTTGTTCACGTCAGCACAGATCCCAGGGGGACATTTCTTTGGTGAGAGGTGGCTAAGAATTCCACAGCAGCTACCCTGAGTCTGACCCTGCTTCATCAAATTCAACATATAGCTAAAACATACAGAAAACATGTATCAGCTATTGTGTACCAAGCTCCTTACAACCAGATATGTCCTTTGATGTGGAACCATGGTTTTCAATCCTGTTTTTAAGGTAAGAACATTTTCTAACAACTTATTTATAGTCAGAGGTTATATCTCGTATTTGTGAAATACTGAGGTTATCCGTACATGTGTGCTACTCAAATTGATTTAAAAAAATCTCATTGGTTTGTGTACACATATACACCTGTCCTTTATGTATGTAAATTTTTTTATGAATAGAGCATTTTTTAAAAAATCATAACTTCTTTGAAACACACTTACAAGTTTTAAGAGATGCCATGGTCATATGATAAACAATGGCTAAATTAGGAATTCTTAAAGTAGCAGAATGGCAGTAATAAATAGATCAAAGACTTCCCTATGGTAATATCCATATGATTAATAAACAACAATATTTCCTATCCTGTAATGCATGTCATGGTTCTGATATATAAGGTTTCACATTTTTTGCCTGCACACAGGCACGCACAGGCTCACAGAGCAGATGTGAAAGTCACAAGTCTCTAATGTAATTCATGCTCCAGTTCAGCAACTGTGAGGGTATGCTGAAGACAACGCTGTGACTAACATGGACAAGAAATTCCTGAGAGAATAAGAATGACTGTTAACAGTTCTGAGAAACTCTTCCTCTGGGTTATTATCCCATAGAGAGAGATAGTGGGTTTTAACGGTCTTAACCAAACAAACAGCTCTGAGAAACTAGACATATTCCCTCTGAGATTACAGTGAATGAAAAACAAAAAACCATCTTATGTTAAAAGTGGTTTGAAGCATTCATGATACTCTCAGTGAAGTACTTGGACTTCTTCCTGCTTTGTGCATCAGGTCAGAGTTTCCATACTCCCAAAGGAAACTAAACATTGGCTGAAAAAAAGAGAAAGTCCCATTTACCCTTACTGTTATCTTTTCACAGCTGGCTTGATTGAACAGGGGTGAGGCATGGGCACATGTAGTGACCATTACAGCAACCAGAAAACAATGCAGTAGCAACTCAAACAGGTGCACCTGTTTAAATGATTTACATCTGGGACACTGCTCACACACATCAAAGTAACTGAAAGGGAAGTTGCTTGAAAACTCTATGTTCTTGTAGCATTCTCCATCTCCTTAAGGTAGCTGGCAAGTGAAAGATGTGATCCAGTCCCAGGGCACTGAAAGCCAGAAATAAAGTAAAACACTACCTAACTAATGGCTTAAGATCATTTCAAGATTTCAGAAATGTCAGCCTCCTTTTTTCTCACACCACCTACTTACATTGCCTAAAGCAACTCTGCTGTCCTAACACAGGTTAAACACACAAAGAAACACTATCTTATATACATGAAGTAACGAGCAGTAACTATTTCTTCAACTGCCTCTCATGCAATTCAAGCTGTATCAAAGCAAATCAAGTTAACAGGGTAGATGGGGAGAAGAAAGATAGTTTTGTGACTAAGAAGCATGGCTACAACTCAACTGTTGGTACTCCCACAGATTTGCCAGCTCAGTCTTCTGTGCTCCTTTTGTCTTTGAAAAAATAACAGCAGTAAAAATATTTCTAGTATTTAGGTTTTCTGCGTTACGTTTCCTAGTGTGCTGAGACAGTGATTGGCACAATCAAGCACTGGTTGCAGACTGAAGTTCATTACTGGTGCATTACTGTGGCACTCTATTTGCTGGTACATAGCATCAGAGCATCCCTTAAGACAACATTTGATAGCATCACTCATCTATCTGCGTTGTCATACAGTCCAGATGGTTGCGATATGTAGGCAACTGGGAACCAGAGCAGCAGGAGTACATCCTGCTGCAATTTTCCCTCTGGTGCTAATCTTGATGCATTTAGATCAGTCTGTTGGTTAGAAAGTCTACAGCTCTGGCTTGATGCACCCAAAGACCTAGCAAACTAAATAAACTGGAGCAGCTGCACTCAGTAGCTTGCCAACTATCAAATGACCAGATTTGCCCACAAAAACTCAGTAAAAGATTACTGCAGCTCAGCTGAGTGACAATCCCCTACCATGCAGCGTGAATTTTCTTTTGAACTCCACAAGGATGGTATTGTTGCAAATGGGTCTGTTATTAAAGATCAACTCAGAAATCTGTGTACTTGAGCAGATTAACTATTACTATGATGTACAAAGCCAGAGGCAAAGAGGAAACAAGACTTATTCCATTTGGCAAATGCAATTTTATTTCTGGATTAGTTGTAAGAATTAAAATTTTAAACGTTCTATCATGTGTACCCTGCCAGACGCATTAATTGGCATACTGCAACAATACTGCAAATGAAGAAAGTCAACATAATTAATCATCTCTGTATAAGTACAGAGTTCTCAGGAACATAACAGTTATTTTTCTGTGTTACAGAAAGGAGGGTTTCCAAACTTTGAAGAGGCGAGACTTCAGTGGGAATTTGATAAGCCAAAAAACTATAAACTGGCTTTCATTAGTCCAGGTAAGAAGAATCTAAACACAATATGAAAAACAGAACACAAACTGACAGATACAAGGAAGGAAGGAAGACAAAGACATTTCTAAGGAGGTATCTTGATAAAATAAAGAAATTACTGAGTCTGTGACTGTAACCATACTTAGTTAAAGCCAGGTTAGTATAGATTTTATAGTCTTGAGGAATTTACTCAAACAGAAGATATAGTCACCAAGAGCAAAATGTTACACTTGGTGACTTCCTGTACAGTTTAGTCACGTATATAGCCTCACTGACAACAAAGTACATAGCTGCAAACTGTGAATCACACCCAAATTTTCCACCCATGACTATATGAGGGAGTAATTTTTGCCACCAATACAAATACTCAGTGGTATAACTGTGACTACACAGAATGATTTTATCTGGACTAATTGCTAGCTATTTACTTTGCTGGTAGAGAAGATTCTTTATACTATATAAGCATCACCAAAATTATTCCTTACGCTAGCACTCATGGTGTTACTGGTTCTTCCACCAGCAGGGTTTTTATAGTCAAAACAACTCACAACTGAGCAACAGAAATGGACACCAAGAGAGCTACAAGAATATGAGTGAGAACAGAAGTTACCTATATACATTCCCATTTCCCCAGGAAAAATCACTATGTGTGGAGTAAAAATATAATCCTTTTCACACCCAAACTGGCCTGTGAACGTGTAATCACAAGTGTTGCATGTGGGAACAGACATCTGTGTTCTATCTTCATTTGTCATTTTGGTGTCTATTTCCAGGAAAATTGGAAGATAATTTTCAAAATTTGGCCCCCCAAAATAGCAAAAAATAGATTGAGTTCTCACAAACCAAACCATACTCACTGGCAGTCCTTCTCAATGATTTTGCAAAAATTTCTTGCTGTATATGTGTAGAATGATTTGAAATTACTCTAATTACCTGAAGAATCTTAAGTCTCTAGTTCAATTTACAGGTCTGATTGCTCATATTTCTTTCAGATAAAGATGCATTTCATGTGGTTATTGATTCCCTATTAATTTATAGAGCAGCAGGTTCCTGCAGGGGAAAGACTTCATTTCTCCAGTGTAGCCTTCTTTAGAAGAATGTCCTGCAGGAAAAAAGAGAGATAGTGAAACAGATGCTGTTAGCTGTAGTGCAATTTTTAGTCTTTCTGGTAAGCACAATTTTATATAACTGGATCTCTGTGGCGTCATTTTGATTTGTACTGTAAGTAGTAATTGAGAAGACACAAATACCCACATGCAACAAGAAATTTTACCTCGGTTCTTCTAGAGATCTATGACTGTTCTTAGAAGTAATTACAGAATAGAGAAACCATACACAGTAAACTGAGTTTGTGACACAAGGATAATTTTGGGACAAACCCATTGTATAGTGACAAATTAACACAGGCAAACTTCAGTGAAAACCAAACAGTCATGAATACTTGTTTACAGGCACACTATCATATAATACAAATGGAAACTTGTTCTTTGGACAAGCCTTAACAAGGAAGTAAAAAGCCACAGCAGTGGTCCACAGATAAGGAAAAAAAAATTAGATTAATCCTACTTCTTTAGGCAGGGCCTATTTATTTTATAGTCTGGCAGATGATAAACGAATTCTGCAGGGGACATCTAAGGGACATTCTGAAGTAGAAACTAAATACTTGTATTTTAATAGGACAGGCATGGCAAAAGCCCAAAGAACACTCCAGCATGCCAGGAACAAAAGCAAGCGTGGCATGCAATGCACAGGCAGGCACATGCTGAAAAAATAACGCAGCCTCACAATGGACAGTCATGTTAACTCAGGTCTGGCTATTCACCATGAGGGAACACTGCAGTGGCTACAGCTGCAGGAGATACCCTTGTCTGTACACGGGTGCACTGCCTTCAAAAACCTTTCTGTGTGTGTTGGGACTGACTGCTGATGAGGGAATAGTAGGGCTAAATATACAGGATATGAAAACAAAAGCAACAGTGACAGTTATTTCCTTGCTTGTTAGTTTATGCACAGGTATTAAACAAAATTTTACAGCAATCTTCAGTTGGTGTTAGTCAGTAAAACTATACTGATTTACAGCAACTAATACTCTAGTATTCTACATAGAACAAGAGTCCGGGTTAACAGTGACTACAAAACTCTCCTCTGCCATTTTACATAGTAATAAGAATATCTTCAAATCTTTTCATTCAGTCAAGCTAGAAAACATTGGTCTTGCTTTTGTAACTCTTTGTCCAAAGTAAAACAAGTTGTATTGACTTGATACCTCTATCACACTAAGCCATGGATTCTTCTGTTTCACACCTATGCTGATTATCTTTAAAAAAAGGACTCTGTGAACACCACAAATTGCCAAGACACCCAGATCACTTCGCTCTTTTGAAAATTTTACATTTACATTGGCTTAGACAAGGATAGTGACTGCGATCTAACTAAAAAAACCCAAACAAAACAGAATTAAATGTCTAGTTGTGATGAAGAATGCTTATTGGCATTTGTTTCCTCAAATTATGATTCATGGGACCATAGTAAATGATCCAGACTGAAGTAAGTAATTTCTAAAAAAAAAAAAACCACCCCCAAAATCCTCAAACTTTAAACCAAAAGTATGAGTGCGTAGTCATGTACAACCAATTCTGAGAATCACCATTTTGAAGAGTCTGGGAACCACTGCTGTAATGTGTGATAGCTACTTATAACTATCAAATTAGCAACCATGTGACGCAGGTTATGTAGTTCACAAGAAGTAAATACTTGAAATACGTCTGATGAAAAAAGCAAACTGTATAGACTATTGTTACTAGCCTTTTAATTCCCAGAGAAAGAAAGCTTATGCACTTACATTTCATCATTGTATTCCTTTGGAGGTGATGCCGCAATGACTAAGTCAATCCAATCCTGAAAAAGAAATGCACAGGCAAACATGTGCTGCTAAATACTGCTTTTAGAGATGGTTAGTGGACCACCATGGAATATCAGATACAGGATCAGGAAGGCAATCTATTCCTGGAAAACCACAGAGAGCAGCAGAAAGATATCTATTAAAGAGTTCTATAGGAAGACCATTTCAAGATCGAGCTTTTTGATTTGTATCCTGAAATTAAAGAAAAATCTACTGGTCTTGCAACGACCTTTTAAAAATCATTTTTCTAAGAATCATCCTGTATTTGGTCATGTTAGCAATTAATACAGTTCTTGCTGAGAAAACTGTAGCTGTAGTGCAGTGTTACTTGTACATTAAGAAATCAAAGATAAGATAATCTATTATCATAAAATTCCAATCAGCTTGCAAGTAATTTTCAACATCAAAGAGAGATTCTACAGATAAATGTACTATAAACACTCAGAATGTAATGTGTTTAAATACTAATCTTGACAAATGACTAAACACCATGAACTTTCACAGTAAATTACATGCATGATTTTCAGAGATGCTATATGCCAATATCTTCCGCAGATTTCAGCTCACTTTGGTAGTATGTGGCATATCTGTCACTTTTGATGTTTGCAACCTTAATTGTGTTGACGTGACAATGTCATGAAAGAAAAGTATACCTCATATGAGCGTTATAGGTAGAATGAAGAAGTATTCCAGGTTACTTACCCCACCCATGTTCCAAGCTTTTGCTAGTGTTGCCTGTGCTTCTGCCAGCCTGCTGTCAATTAATATCTTGCCATTTACAGCTAGTATTTCATCCCCTTTCACTATGCCTCCTGGTGAAAAGACCAATATAGTATACATAAACGTAAGCAAAAAAAATTCTGTGGGTCTTTTCTGTCCTGTTTTATGCAGCAATGAGTATAATGAAAAGTGTCTTCACTAGATGTGAAGGCTTACACTAAAAATTGACATAAACAAGGAACTTTGCTACAGGCAAAAGCTAAAGGAATTTTCAGGCATGGAAAAGCCACACTGATCTCTTATTGATCATGACCAGTAAGAAACTAGTTCAGTAAGATTTTCCATAGTAGCAGTTTGCCTGTCTGGGTAATCCATGTATACAGTCTACAAACTGGGGTTGATTGTAGGCTGTTACTACTATGAAAATGGCAGCATTACTTAAAAGACCTAAAGGTATAAGTGGCATTTGTCAAGGGTTTGCAGAACTGTCATTCCTTTGCAAAAGTCTGTGTAATGTTTAGTCCTTAGAACTGATTTTGACTTGCTAATCTGGAATGAAGCACAACCAACTAACTGGGATTGTATTTGAAGAGGGGAAAGCACAGATGGGAAGGGGACAGCCTTAGCTATACAAGACCCTCACTACAGTGAAGAGTCAAAGAGAAGCAGAGTACTTGAGAGATCAAGTGGCTGAGACGTTTTCACAGCAGGAGTGACTTGAAGTTAGGTGCAGGTTGGGACAAGGTCAGCAAAGACAACATAAGGAGATACTGTCCTGTCTGTCTACCTGGTCATTGCCAGAGTTCTCAAGGAAAGGATGGAGATACTGGCCACCAGGAGCAAAGCCTGGACGTGTTGGTATGCACATTCTTCTGCCTTCCAGAGAGCTAAGCTGTTACCCAGAAGGCTCTGGCCTTTAGTGGGATTTTGGGAGTAAAGCCAGGTGTTATACAAAACAAATTACTATTGAAAGTAGCATTAAGAAGAAAACTAAGCAGTGTAGTGTAGCCATGGTCAGGTGATTGCTTTGCACATGGAAGTACTACAAATGTCATTGTTTGGAAATTGTGAAATAATGGAGACCATATGCTGCTTTCCTTAATTAACATAATACACCAGAGAATCAGCTGCTGGTTTTTTTTTTTTATATCAGACCGGAAAAATGGGAGTCCTTATTAATAGAACAGCTCTACATTTTCAGGCCACATAATTGAAAATTCTGTAATGATAGAAATACAGCAGCAATGACCATTTCTTCTTAAACACTATTTATAAATTTTACATCATTATTAATTTAAGCAGCACCCTTCAAACCATGATCCTCTCTCTGAGCTGCCCTTAGAACTGAGACAGAACTTGGCTGCCTTGGACAATCCAAGTGTGCTTCTCAGTACTAGGCATAGCTATGAAGTCAGCCAATAACTCTCAGTCAGCATAAGGAGCCACTCTGCAGCAGCATTCAAATTCCTCATTGTTACTCACCATGTTTGTCTGCAGCACCACCCTCATAGATGGCAGACACAACTATCTTTCCAACTGGAGAATCAATTCCTCCCTCAACTGCGAGGTCTAATGATCCTTCCTATTAAAAAAGAGGTTTAGTTCAGAAAAGGCTGTTAATTTTTGCCATCAACAGGAACTTAATCTTTCCTTCTTCCCAGTAAATGGGACTGTACGTGAAATGCTCACATGAACCCTTTAAATATCAATCAAATAATATAGTATTTACCTTTTTAATTCGTAATAGCCGTACATCTTTTCCCATAATCTGCTCTGGGGTAAACTATGAAAAAGATGTAGTGATTAGTCATTTCCACCTTGGAAACACAAAACAATTAGGCTGATCTATGTAGTTTATGGGAGAAAAGGGACCTTTCCCTCCTCCAAAATAGTGTTAGCAGAGGATCAGAACACCAGATAATCTTTTCCCCTAAGAAAGCTCCTTTTTAACATGACTAGAAAAGACAAATACACAAGCCCCAGCAAACCAACAAGCAAGAATCTTACACCCTTCCAGCCCTCAAAATCAAGGATGCGTTTTTTCTAGTGTATTTCATATTAAACAGTGAGACATATTTGAATTCTCTCCTTACCATTGAATATGGATCAAAATCTTCCAAATATTTCTGGAAGCCCTGAGAATAAAACAATACTTAATTGTGAAAACATTAGACTCATGCACACACTTAATACACAAATTCCATTTTCTTTATTAGTGAGAGAACATGTTAGTCTATAAGCTATGAAAGAAGACAGTAAATGGAGAAGAGCACAGAAAGGCAGCAACAGTCCATCCTGACAGTCAAAAGACGTTTCAAAATCTTATGACAGATCAGCGGTTTGAGCTGGTCATACTATGGAGCAGTTTTGAGGAACAGTTTACCACTCTGTCAGCTCCGCAGTTTCTCTCTACACCTGACAGAACAGAAACAAATCTTGAAAGCATCACAGGCAGCTATGTTCTGCCACACTCTTCTGAACAATGTTTCTGGGGAGTATCACCATGTTGGGCACTATCTAACACAGGCAGAAGTGACAGGCTCCAATTCACCTGTCAGCAACACTACTCCATAGTGTCTGGGTTGTAGGACCCTCTTCCAGCCCCATTCTCTCCTCCTTTCCACAGAGTTTCAGAGAGTTGGCTCCATACCACAAGCAAACACAGGACAACAACCAATTTTGTTTTCATATGGTTCTGTGGAGGACTTAAAAGTTTTGGCAGGGAGTGTCTGAAATGGGGAAGATAATATTGCAGTTAGGTAAAGCAAGATTTAAGCTTTGAGAGGACTCATACCTTCTTAAACTTTCAAAACCTCGTGCCTTACCCTTGTCAGACCAACACTGCAGGGAAAAAGCAGGAGTTACGTTTTCTGCAAAGATGAGAGTTCCTGAGTCAGCAATCAGGAATCAACGGTGTTTGGGTGGTGGTTTCTTGTGGAGGATTAGTCGTTATCAGGTGAGACTGTGTGAGCAATGCTGGAGATTTATAAAAACTCTGCGCTTATTCTGCATGTTAATGTAAGGACTATGGGGACTTAACAGAAATCTTTACTGAGGTATCTACATGCTGCATCGCTCTTGTGACTTCAAGCTGCAATAACCTGGGGATATGAGAATAACACAGAACCACACAACCCTTTGCTGACACAGCAGGCAAGCCAAAATCTGATGCAGACCAGTAGTTCAGTGTGGGATCAAGTTTTATATATGCATTATTGCCCTCTTTTCTACTGGATCCATCTGATGACAAAGTCTATTCTACTCTCAGACTCAGCTAAGCCTTTTTCCACTTGTAAATCAAATGCACAGCTTAAGGTTCCTCTGGTATCTTTAAGGGTTGGCTGTTAAATGACAAAGTTGCAGCAGAAAACACTAATGCCTCCTGCTGTTATCATCTTTATCATCTCTCTCAGTTGCCTAATTTTGACATGACTATGAATGATCCTCTGGGGTCAGATCTCATCCTTACCACCACTACTTCTGACAAAGTCAGTGAGCAGTACTACACAGCTCTGCATTAGCAGACCCTCAAATGTACAACAGTGCTGCCCATTTGTCTAACCACACTTACACAGACCATGCAATAGTAATGCTGATGACTCTTGCATTGACTGGCAGTATTACACACAGGCATACTGAATTGTACAGTGTGAACCCTGGCTTTCCTGCAGGCTGCCTCTCCCTTTACCCTTCCCCTGAGGTCAGAAGACTAACTTAAGCAAATCATGTCCTCGTTCTGTGTTTCTTCTGAGACAGAAGAAACACTTGCAAGGATTGAAGCATGACTTTGTCTCCCCAGGCTCCAGAGAGCTAAATCATCAGGGCACAACTGCAGAACTTCTGCTTACTGCCACAAGCGGGTGTTTTTTGTAGGGAAGTACGTATTAAAAGCATCTTTTGGGAATAGGATCATGATAGATGTTATTTAGCATTTAAATTAGTATGGGTTGCATTACATTTGTTAATCGCTACCTTTGAGGAACTAAATAAATGGGAATTTGATCACAGACTTCAGCGAGGGTAGAATTTCATCCCGGGGAAAAACCCAATCATTCATTCATTTACAAAGTTTAGTAAAACTATTTATAGTATTAATACAACTGTAAGAGAAACATTTTACAATGACAGCTACTTAAACAACTAATAGTTTGAATAGCTGAATTTGTACTGACTTTCGGAATCATGGCTGAAGTAGACATCTATGTTCTTGGAGCAAGCAACTTAGAGGAAAGGACTCCAATCTCAGCCAAGCCACTAATTCATTATGTAATCTAAAGGAAGTCATTGAACTCTCTTTGTCCCAGGTCGCCCTCATGAAAAACAGATGTTGCCCTTGAAGAAAGTTTTCCTGGGAAAATAATTTTTAAACAGAACCCCCCCCCTCCACTAAACCCCACAACAAAAAACCTGCAAGCAAAGTGACATGATCTGGATCCAATAATGTACAAATAGAGCTATGATACAATGAAGACATCCACTGAACTGTAAATAAATCTTCCCAGAAATGGGCATCATAAATTCAGAGAGTAGAGAGCGCAATCCATATCCAAGCAGGGACCAATAGACCAAGCAACACTGAGTGAAAACACAGTGCTAAGCCCACCCTCTCACTACTCAGGACATCTCAGGTGAAAGAGTGAAGACCATTCTAATCCTTTCTTGACTTACAGTGATATTCATAGGACTGCACATAAGTAGAATGTGGAACATTAAAATGTTTAATTGCACTGAAACAACTGTCTGGACTTCTAGATGAAAGGTAAAGCTACTACTTAAAGAAAAAAACCACAAACACAAGCACCTAAGCCAATGGTACTGCTCACTGAAGTTTCTAGCATCAATAGTCAATAGCAATTGAGACTTAACTGAAATAAACAAAAAAAGAACTGAAAGAGAAACCTATGACTAGATTTAACTATTTTTTCCAAAAAACACATTTGCTAAGAAAACAACTATTATATATACAGAACATACTAACATACAGTGGCAACTGAACAATCTCAAAGTTTCATTTATCTTAGTCAAATTCAGTTTTCCTTTCTAGATCTAGATTGAAACTGATCAAAAGAAGAAAAAAAAAATCAATTATTGATCTTAATGGTTTACCACTCAAAAGCTCACACTGTGAGCTCACAACTGTGCACCAACATATAACATGGCAATGCATCTGACTTAGCTTGCATTAATGGTGTTTTGCACAGAAACTGACACCTTTAACAGCAGCAGAGAAGTTAAGCAAGAAGTTCACTTCTTCAAGAGAACATCTATTGAACCACCAGTCAACAAAAGAGGATGAGACAAAAACTTCATCACTGACAGAGGGAAGCAATAAAAGTAGTAACACAACAGAAATACCCTACAGAATACAGAAAGGTTATATGAATAAGTGCTTTCCACCACCAGTTCCTCTGATTTCCTACTAATAACTATGTTATGATAATAGCTCTATTTGTTAAACTAAAAATATTTTATTACTGAAAGCATTGCAACTGGAGACTAAAAGAAACAAGGAAATCTTAGGAATAGAAAAAAAAAATGCCAGTATCAGATCAGTTATCAGTGTTCAACTATCTTAAAGATTGCACTAAGCATATAAATAGTTACAGATGGTTCAACCTGAAGGATTTACTGTCCTCTCACTCTTCATCTGTCTAGACGAGCAGGAGCCACAGGCACACACTGAAAGTTTACAAAGACTAGCAGTTTTCATGCACTAGGGCTGTCTTGCACCTCTGTTTTAGAAACTGAGCAACAGGATTAGAAAGGAAAGTTTTAAATCTATGACCAGCCAAAACAAGAAGTACCACACGAAATACGAAAATGTTATTTTACTTGGTTTTTGTTAGATCTAAATGATGAATTGTAAACCACCATCCGTTTAAACATCTCTTGTGGCTGCAAAAGAAAGAAAATTGCCAAACCAGATATTAACTTTTTGCTGTTAATAACTATCACCTACTCACAAATAAACTCACTGCTTTTCTTGCACGTCTAGGGACCGAATCACACTTGCACACTTGTTAGTGCTTGTTCCCTATACCATTTCAAAATGAGAGAACACACACAGTGAAACAGTACTGAATACAAAGAGGAAAGAATTCTAGAGAAACTACATAAATAATGCACATTTCCATACCACAAGATTTCTTAAAAATATTTTTCCATGACTCCTTTTATCCCTAATTTCTACAGAACAGTTCTGAGGTCTCTTATCCATGATTTTGAAAAAAATAACTGAAAAAACCCACATGGACAAAGTGCTAGACAAGTAATTTCCAAAATATTGAAAAGTCATGATAAATATATATTACACATTTAAGATTTGCTCTCCTACCATGGATTTCCTATACTGAAAGGTGAATTTCATTATTAAGTTCCTCATGAAGTTGATAAGCTGAAAGAAAAGATATGTGTATTTGGGCTCATCCTGAAAGAAGCAATTACTTAAATATCAATTACCAGTACAGGTTCATTCTACTTAAAGAAAAATTCCTTCTGAATTTAAATTGACTTATTTCTGAGTGGTCTTGCTTCAATTTCGATATCTACAAGTAATTTCACAATACTGATAACTACTGGATTTTTTTTTAATTGTGTTGGGCTTCAGTGATTTTAATCCCATATTGATTCTGTATTTCTTTTGCTTCCAGTGCATTAACAAAATGGTACACTGTAGTTTGGAATCACTTAAAACACAGAACCTCTTATTATGTTACAAAAATTTCCAAAAATCAAATGGGCTAAAAAAACCCCCAAAACCCCAACCTTATACACCCCTTACAACTCTCCAGCCTCCATTCAAAACCCTGCATCAAATCAGGTAATGTATTTGAGTCTTCTGAAACAAGAACAACTTTCTACAGATTAAACTATGGTATTTACATTTCCAAACTCAATTTGCTTTAAAACAAATTACTATATATCAGTTTCACTACTGATTCTATCAGTGTCCTATAGTCATACCATTACTTGGAAAAACATATCTTTTCCCAAGTTGATGAGAGATTTGTTGTCTGCATTTAATTAATACAATGACAGAGTTTTTTGTCTTGAGGGACTTTTGGGCAAGCCTGGCAAGATTTTCCAGAAAACTCTTCAGGCCCTCTCTAGCCACTTAGAAAAAAATTTCCTTTTCAACACAGACGGTTTTGGTATAGCTGTGACCAATAATAACTGAAATTTCCAGTCACCGCACATCTTGCCACACAGTATCTAAGCACCTGTCTCAGGTCCCTTGACTGCAGTCCTGCAGAATCAGGCTTCAAATCTTGCAAATTAGAGGAAAGCTTAAACGTTCATTCTTCCTTTTAGAAATGCTGCATCCAGCCACAAAGCAGTGAGGGAGGAAAAATCTTTAGTAGCAGCAAGCGCATAAAAGTTTTCTAACTCACACACCAGGATGTTTGTGATAGTTGGGATAGCAGAGGCTAATGTCCATGTTGGTTTTACTTCTCTGAAAACCCTACCACTAAATCATAACAATCCTCTCCTGCTCTCTGAGCCAAAATTTAATTAGCTTTGCCACGAGTGTATTCCAATTCACTCTAGTACAGCAGATACAAACAATTCACACTGATTTTGACCCAGAGCAACCCTCAGCATTCAAGGCCACACTCAAAGTTTAATCCTCACCCATCATTTTCCTATTTATAAGTGAGAACAATTTCATTTTCATGAACTGTTGAAAGACCTGGGAATTGTGACCTGAATTCAGTTAATATGAAGACTTAAGTCACAACAGACACTTCACTGTTCCTATCTGGCCCAAATACCTTCCAGGTAACAGGAATATTTTACCCATTCTTGCATGTTTAATTTATTCTTATGTTCATGCTTTTCAGCTGCTTTATTAGTAAATTGCTCGAGTATAGGCTCCCTTGATTAACTGTTTGAATCAAGTAAATCCATCAAGATCAGTTTCTAGAGTTTGGTACTCTGGACAGCTAAATTCAGATAAAAACAAGGTAGAAGAAATTATGTGTGTTATGTCATATTAAGACATAAAGACTAGAGTTCTGTAATGTGTGTGAAATCTAACAAGACAAGAAATAGGGTAGCAAAAGATACTTTTCCTTTGGTGATACCCCCCTTCACTAAAAGAAGCCAAACCGGTCCTGTACCTGAACCATTGACTTAAATAAGGACCCCTCTGCAAACAAACAAAAAGCATTCCTTCTGCATGAAATCAAATTATAATTCTTACACATTTCTGGAGACAGGCAAGTACCTTCTTGTCTGTTTCATCATGCACTGGCCTTTTCATTTTTTAACTAACAGAAGTAGACTCCCACTTCACTTTGGTACCCATAGAAGTGTTACTCCACATACTACTGTGACTTCTTTGTAGCTCTGTGCTGCATTAAAGTCATAAATGGAAGTAAGAGGTAACAGGTCTACAAAACCAATTTAAAGACTGATGTTTCTCTCAAAGTCCTATCAGAATATTGCTCCCACTGAAACTGTGATCTTCCAACTAACATAAGGCAGTTTGGGAATGAAGATGATTGACATCTGAAACATTTTAGCAGACTTGTGATTTGGAAAATGTGCATGCATGCATAACAAATCATAGAAATTTCCCTATGGAGGTGGATCTTATTGCCAATTTCTCAAACTAATTGTAAGCAGTTACAAAAGAAAAAAAAAACCCAAACCAAACAACCAACATTTTCAATTTGTACCAAGACCGTCTGATCACACATAAGGGTATTATCAGTTTTGCAGACTAGTTTACATTTGCACACTAGGCATTTATTTTCAAGAGCTAGATTATATTAACTGCAGAATATGATTTTACTCTGTTCACTCCTCCCCTAAGGAATTTCATATTGCTTAGAGATGCTGAATTACTGAACACAATCAAAATGAAAGCTCCAATGCATACAACTGAAGGAAATATCTACGCTGGGGGTATTTGAATTTATTTTTAGCTCATGTAGCCTTCTCTTGAGCAACTTATAAAAACTGCTTTCATTTATCATTTCAATCCATTTATAATATAGAAGTTTCAAGATGACTACATCTGTGGGAAAACTGGTTACTAAGTACCACTTAAATTTGTTCAAACTGTAACAGGGAAAAAAAAGGAACAAGAGTATCTAAATTTTTAAAGCAGAAAATGACAAAAAAAATCCATCGCACTTTAATGAAAAACAGCTAGGAATATTACACGCATCATTTACTGTCAGATACAGCATAAGCTTGTACTTAAATAAATGAAATGCAAATGTGATGGTTTTTTCCATCACTTAGAAAGCTCACCTGTTGCAATACACTGTCTTGCTTATATAAATGTATATATACACACGTGCATATAACAGACACACAACTCTAATTCTAACACCATAAATCATGATGACCCTCAAGAATAAATACTACTAATTGGTCCGCCACCTATTTTGGATGAATTTTCAGGGCTGTCACTTGGGAGTTATTACCTGTCAGAGCAGTATTTATCTTTTTTTTTTTTTTCAGTACGCTTTGGCTTACTTTCCCTTATATACCACAACTCCTGAAGAAGCTACATGGTTGGTCCTAAAATACTTAACCTAAGAGTTTTTTTCTTCATTTACATTTGAAATAGAAATGGAAAAAAAATAAGAAAAAGAATCTGATTGTGAGTCAACTTTGCAGGAACACTGCACGACCAGTGTATCGGAGTCTAAGATATGACAACACATTTTTTTTTCCTCTGGAAATGAAATGATGAGATACATATCTACATTTCAAGTATGGTCATGACTATTTACAAAGGAAAAATACAGTGTAGTTAATTTTTACTATTTAATTTCTGACAAATGAATTCAGAATTTATAAAAATAAAAACCAGCATGTGAATAAATGAAAAATAGCATCTACAGAGTCTAAGGCTCTACACTGTTCTGGAATTATGCACCCCTGTATAAAAATTGTCACTAAAAGTGACTTCTAGATAATGGGGGGGGGGGGGGGTGGGGAAGGAAAAATACCCTTTTGTACTTACCATTAGTGATCGCTTGACAATCTACATGAATTTTAGTTAGCAGAAGATGAGACAAGAACTGATTCTTTGAGTACAAGTCAAGAACAAATCCCATAGTACTACAGCACTCGGAAAAAGAACAATAAAAGGCTTACCAGGGCCTCTGATTTGATTGTTGGCCTGACCATAAAGTTTGGGTCAGGATGCAGCATGACAGGTTTAGAGACTATTGGTACCCCTGGAGGTCGTTGGGTAGGTGGACTTGGAGCAAGCTGCTATGGGGTTAATTTAAGAAAATTACAATTCACAACGTAATTTGTGCAAATCCATCATTTCATCAAGATGCCTCAATTCTAATAGTTTATGGTAATCAATTTAATGACACTAATACAACAAAAGGCTTACAGAATTATCTTAACTAAGACTTAAAAAGTCAACAAGCCAAAACATAATTTCTCTTGCATCCAGATAGTAGCTTTTTCCCCTAAACTTTGACTTCACCACCAAGATTATGGAAAAATCTCATCCCTGCTTTTGGCATTTATCCTGTAAAGGCAATGAACTTAATGAGAAACTACAGGAAAAAAAAATAATGCTTAAGTTGAGTATAAGAACATAGTGAACCTGAAATGAGATTTTAACTAATCTATGGCTAAACAGATCTTTTAAGATGAAATTCACCAGGACTGCAGCAATCAGCTTTCCGTAAAGAATTTCAAGCTAACTTATCTTGACTTAAGAGCAAGGGTTAGTTACACTAATTACCTATCCTTGACTGTACAAAGTACAGATACCCAGAGGCATCTAAGACCTAATCATCCAGCACGTACTAACCCGGTTGTACACTTCTTACTCAGTCAAAACTCCCGCTGACGTCAAGCATAGTTTTATTCAAGTTCAAAACTGAGCCCTGTGGGTTTAGTTTCTGACTTAACCCCAGCAACTCTCAGCACACTCTTGTCAATGTTTCTCATAGGAAATGTGATGTATTCCAGATATCATTCATATAGTACAAGCTGTATCCTCTGAAATTATTTGAATTGCTTCCAGCAAATTAGTTAAGCCTTGTTGTTGTTTTTTTTTAAAGGGGAGTTTTTGGAGTGGGGTTTTTTGTTGTTGTTGTTGTTGGGTTTTGTTTGTCTTTTTTTTTCCCTCCTTTTTTAAATAATTTAAGAAAAAACTTTTGGAAACAGATCTTTCAAAGTCCCTGTGGATATCCCTCAATGAACGTTGTTCCACACTGCAAAATGTATCGTATCATTAAGCTTTCTGATCTTAGAAGAATGGGCAGGTTCACAGATATCAACTTGTTAAAGTTGCACGAGAACCAGATGATTTCTTCTGCAGTTGCACAGTTTAGAGACAGTCTTTTCTAGAGTGCGTCAGAATGGGCAAACCTGACATCCAGCCATCTTGAATCAAAATCAGTGCAAAGAATTATCAAACAAATGTTGGTTCTTCTGAGAAGCTTCCTTCTTAGCACCCATTATGTTTAAAATATAGTTTGGTCCTAGTTCCTTTTGGTTGTCTTGGCAGAAGAACAAAGTATATGCTCCATGATATCCAGATATCCAGAACATGGATATCCAGATATCCAAACATGGACTGTATGTTGCTGAAGTGTTGAAATATGAAGTCTTCAGACCATATAGGAGTCAATTCCACTACCTGGTATTAGGTTATCTTGTTACAGAGCAATGGATCCACAGGCATGAATGCAAGTGCTGAATTTTAAATAAATAAGCCATGCAGAGTCAAACCCTTGGCATTTCCTTGACATTAGCATTACATAGGAACTTCATAGAACTACAGTCATTATTAACAGTATATGACATACCAGCGGATTGCTTGACACAGAAGATACTTTGCCGCCGTGGGAGGTGTTTCTTACAACCTAAACAGTAACAGACTTAGTACTGGGTTCATATGAAGTATATAGCTAATAATAGTTTTGAGAAACAGATCAATTTATACCAGATATTTTAACAGTTAGTTGTCAAGAATGTATTTGACAGTATTTCATTCCTTTTTGGCTGGTATTTGTTCAAGCTGAATTTAAAATTAAATGATCGGGGGGGGGACGGGGACGGGACCCACCAACTTAGCAACATAGAGATTTACTGGTTTGATTAATTTTAGAAAAGTACACTTATGGGACAACAACGGTTGTCTTATTTTTTGCTTTAGCACGCATAAACACAAGATATTTAATCACTGACATCAAATAAACACATTGCTTCTGCTTATCTGTGGTGTTAAAAACCCACTTTTTAAAAAGCAGCAAGGATAAATTGCCCAGCTTCTGATTTTTCTTCCATTTCTGAAACCACATCAGAAATATTGAGTTGTCTACTTACAAACAAAGCAGCTTTGGCTCAGTATTAATATTTACTAAGACTTAGTTCTTTCCTCATATACACTAATTATATTCAGTGAAAAATGACTTAGCATTTTTGAAGGCTAGGTCTTCTTTTGTTGTTGTTACTTGATGTATTTTTCTTTAATTATTAATGTCTTTTCTCTAACATATCTAGCAGTGAAAAACTGCCAGAAACATATTTTATAATATATGGGTTTGGGGTCAGATCCAGTATGGCAGTTCCTATATTACTTCTTTTATCTGAATATTTTCTATTAGCGTTAGGAGAACGTATTTCTCCTCTGAACGCTAGCACTTTGTACACTTGTGTCATTTCACATCATTTTTATTTCACAAATAACTTGGGAAACCTGTTATCCATAAGAACATCTGACATCTCCATTTCAGTGGATCTAGCATATCCTTGGCACTTCAAACATAATAAAGGACATAGATTGAGCACTATCAGAGGTCTACTTAAGCTTATAAGAAGAGATTTGTAGTTCACATTAGGGCAATTATTCACATAGAAATAATCTGCAAGTTTCCCCTGAAAAGTGATGAATTTGCATATCCTTCCCCACCCAACCAGAATCATGCAAATATAAAGCCTATTATTTCCAAGCAAACATGCAAAAAAAAAAAAAAATTAAAAAATTAAATCCAACAATGCAGTCAGTCAATCCATGCAGAAAACTGTGCAGGAAAGAAGTGACCGTATGGGATCCTCTTCTGCTGTTCGAAACAAATAAGAATCTTTTGCCACAAAAATGAGTACGTGAATCCCACTACAGTGCTTAGCAAAGGGAATTATGATGCAACAGCCGCCATTTCTCTCCTAAAGTGAGATCTGGCACAACATTTCTTATATTTGATCCTCTTTTGGACTGAGATTGTAATAAGGAGAAAGTCAGAACATTTTCTCAAAGAAATCCCTAACTCCTCTGTGTGCAGAAAAAGTCAAACCTGATTATCAGCTCTTGTTCATTTAAAAGTATTTTACTGGTAATTTATACAGTGTTGATATTTTAAAAGTTTGAGCTTCTGATTTTAAGCTAATTTTTTTTGTCCACACTTTTAACCTAACAAATCAGTTTGATGACATTTAAAACACTTTCACAAGTCATTTTCACTACAGAGATATTTTTGTCAACTGTGAGCTAATCTGCTGCCTGCCATTGCTTTTTTTTTTTTAATCTTTAAACACTCAAGTCCAAATTGTCTTTTTAGCTGATACATTCTGCCCAAGATACCTGCATGTGGTAGGGTTACAATGTACATAGGGAGGAGAGAGCATAGCCCTCTGGACTTAAATTAAAAAAAACAACAAAACAAAAAAACCCAACAACCACCTATCTCTGGACTGCATTCACTACTATGAAGCATTGAAACCATTCCTTCTTTTAACATTGCATATGGCAGATAGGTAGATCCAGTGGATAAAGTGGGTGATGGAGCAGGGGAGGAAAGCCAGGCAGGGGAATGGAAAAGGTGCATGCATCTGAACAGATCATGAGGTCACCTGGGAAGCTGGTGTTACTGCCAGGGCTGGACCTCTTGAAAGTGGAACATTTGATGTAGGAAGCAGATGAGCTGATGATGCTGGAGTAACAGTGGGGGGTGGTAGCGGAGGCGGTGCGACACGTTGTTTAGGCTTGTCAACTTCATCTAAGTTTATATCATCAAGATCTGTGGTATGAAGCTGCAGGCCACCAGCAAAACGCTGCATTGATGTGGCCGAAGGAGAAGCGGAAGGACGTCCACTTGCCAACTATGTGCAACAGAAAAGAAATCTGCCTTAACAGTTCATCTGCCTGCAACAGCTCTGAAGAAATCAGTGGCAAATCTTAGGAACATCACTCAGCCTAACTGCTCCTGCACAGGAAGCTCCTGGCTTCTCCCACACAGAATATACATAAACTTTTTCTCTGAAAGCCATTTTAAAAGCACTTTACTTCTAAACTGGAAAGAAAACTGGAGTGCTGTGACACTAGGCTTGGCTGTTGGGGCAGGGGGGATGACACACAAGAAAACCCCTCAAAAGACAACCAGAAAACCCCAACTGCATGGAGTCTTCAGAAGGTAAAATCATAGGACAAATCACAGATAACACAACTCTTGCCTCTCTAGCTCTTATGAAGAGAAAGCAAGAATTGCTCCTTGCAAAGGTGATTATATAAAAGGAAAGTAATTGAAGAAGGGCCCTGAAATTCCACGCCATTTAAGAAGGGAAAGGGGCTAAAGTCTGGGGTAAACATAACGAGACATTAATACACGTGAGAAAAGTAAGCTTAAGCAGCTATCAAAACAAAAAGTTTAGGGTGCTATGAAATTCAGATCCTCAGGAGGTTCTGGACCTTCTAATTTCTGTTAATCAACACCAGATGCATGGTGGGGCTAACAAACTCCAGAGTTTGAACATAACGAGCAGCTCTCCCAAAAAATAAGGTTGTGTGTGCAAAGAAGGATTCTACATATGCTGTTAGAGTGGCTAACTTTTCTTTTATCAGTGAACAAACTGAAGTATTTAAGAAAATCCAGTTGATACTCTTTCATTTTGCTATTTTGTAGACTCAGCAGAGGAAATATTTGAGACGAGCTGTCCTACAGACACATGCATCTCAGTCTAATATGACAATACTTCCCTCAGGTAGGTATCTCTGTTGACATTCTTTGGGATCTCCTTATCTGCCATACTCACCCCTTGGTACTAAAAAACAGGTATTTCATTGGCAGAGGTCAAGAGATCTTGACCACTCTTATACTCAAGCAGCAGTTCAAGCCTGTAGTACCTGAATATTGTTCAGCTGCATTTATCTCTCAGAAGCATTTTGGTTTTGTTTTATGTGAGTTTAACTGCTTAGGTAGTTTTGTAGAATTGTAATAGCATATTTATATGTAATGTAATGTAACAGAAGAATTGATGGAGCAAATACAACAGAGTGCTTGTCTTAAATCAGGGTAGAGCTCTGGAAATACAACAGTGATTTTAATCTTTAATGTTCCCTTTTACTTTACAAAGTAAGTGGGACAAAGACCTACCAGAACAGAGGCAGCCAAAATCAGGTAGCGAGAGAAAACTCAGCATAATCATTCCACTGTCCTAGAGACCTGCACTGAAAGAGCCACATGGATCTGAGCCTGAGATCAGGAAGAACAGAAGACCAGCTGCTTTTTTCAGAGCAGCTCCACATTGACCTGAAGGAAATTCATGCAAGAGTGTTCCCCAAGGGTCGTCTTTGTGGTTGCAATTTCTCGGGGATCCCAGGGGAGTTCAACAGATTGCAGTGTTCCTCTTGAAAGCAGCTGTGCTTGGAAGAGAGCCAGAGCAGCAGGATGGTGGGAAAGCCTCACTCCACATCTAGAACCATCGGGCTCTAAGGCACAATCACTATCTGCAACTCTCTTCGTTTAAGGGGACTATTTAAAAAACAAAACCGAACCCTGTTATTTGGGAGTTTCTTATCTTTGTCATTTTCTTAACCTGTAGCTTTATTCCATGCAACACAAGGAAGCATCCAAGAGCCCATCGTCAATGATGTTCTTATTTTCATCGGATACTAAAAAAATATGGCTGGGTATTCTAGTTTCAGTTTTATTGTTGGTAGTACATCCCACCTAGGCCAAACAGCTCACAAGCCAATAAAACCATTAATTTTGTGGTGATAATATACTTAAAAAGGACAAAATAAAACCAGTTCATTAAAATTTAAAAAAAAATCTCAATAAAATATAGGAACAGCAAATTATATAGATTGTAATTTATCAATTACTGACATTTTTTTCCCCTCTTAGAATGAAGGCTGAGAGGGAAAGGTCAAAACAGACTTTTCTCTGGTAAAAACCTGTTGCTTTTAGGACACAACTACTGAGTTATTTAGAGCTCATGCAATATATGGAGAAGCCAGAATTTTACCTCAGGAGACTCATTCTCCACAGAGGAAATCTGTTCTAACCGTGTCTGACAAAGTCTTTCCACCCAGTGCTGCACCTTTTCTGATTCTTCCAGGTCTTCTCGTTCTGTCTCAGATACCTTAACCATAACATCAGTGCATGAAAAAAGGTTATAGGTACAGTTACAATATAAAATGTTTCAAAAGTATGAAATGCCATTTCAATTAGTTTTAAAACTAATAATGCTTTTGAGAATGATTTCCTATTCTGCTGTCTTTCATTAAATTCATCACTACACATGGACACTCATTAACTGCAGAGGTATCTTCATTCGGGCAAAAACTGACTGTAGAAACAAGCAAACGTGGGAACAGAGTTCTGCAGTGAAACAGCAATTTTTTAAAACTTCATTATCTTTGAAATAATTAAACAAGTGTCCTGCTAAGATAATTGCACTAAAGATTCAGCTCATTTTCTTTCAATATAATTTTGCACTTCATAGGAGAACACAACATACCTCTTGTACGAGACGATTTATTTTCAGTTGTTTTTCTTTCTCCAACATTCCTTCTTTCTCTTTGGCAAGTTTTTGCTCAAACTCCATTTCCTTTTTATTCTTCCTCTGTTCACACAGACTGTCACTTTTTGACTTCTTTCGCTCTTTCCCTTTCTGGGAAGTTTTGGTGGTTTCATTTTTCTTTTTTCTTTTTTTTTTTTTTTTTTTTTTTTACTTAAGCAGATTTTTACATCAGCTAAAGACACGGCAAACTTCAAGCTTGGTACATGAGTGCCTGCCTTGAAAATATAATTAGTCTGTGCAAGTATGGGGATGGTCTTTTAAAAGAAAATCCAAAGTCCATTTCCCCAGCAATTTGCAGGAAACTCAACCTTATTTGGAGTGCTTGTGGACATTAACGTAAGTTAGACAAGATCAGACAGCTCAACTCTTTTGCTCCTCTGCAAAGTTACAACATTAGGGCACAAAGGCCCAGTAGAAAACTTTGAATATTCAAACAATTTTGGTTAGGTCTTGATTTGCCATCACTCTATTCTGGCATTTTTATCTAAATACAAGACTGACTGCTTTCAGGTGACAGATGCTCATGTACAGGTAGATGTGAATATTCTATGCATAAAACATCTTCATGCATATGCCCTAAAACCAGCATTGCCTGCCTTAATACCACTGAAATAAGCAATTACAAAGGAAAGGCTTAGATCGGTGCAGAAGCTGAATTGCTCCCAGGAAAGAACAGTTCATCACGAAGGCCAAGTAGCTTTTATGAGCACTGGATAAAATCTGCTCACGTGAGTGAACTAATACAGCACAAAGCAACTCTAAAATTTTAGATGTAGAGTGCAACCAAAGGTGAAAGCTACATAGCCTTTTTGGAGCCTCTGTTCCTGTTATTTTCGAAGTACATCCTGCTCCTTATTTCTACTTTAATGATGTCACATTTCTGCCACCCTCTCCTGTTTGTACTGGAACATGGAAAGCCCATGTTCCCCTTTTATTTATGAAAAAGTAAAAAGGAGGAGCAGCTGGTCACTTATTGTCAATTACTGCCAGTGCCCAGAAAGGCTATGCTTTGGGTTTGATTTCACTCTGCTCATTATCATCAGCTACTGACTCTTCATGGTGGTTTGGGGAATTCAAAGCATGAACATGCTTCACTTTAAATAGCATTATTTGTCTTCCTTCCACCTTTTACGTGTAATATTGATAATAAACCCTTGGAAAACAAACATTTTCCCTGGCAGCTACAAAAGATAATTCTCCAAGGCAAGTAGTTAATCGGAACTTTGTACTACTGAATTCAGTGGGATGTTTTCTATTGCTTCATGGTTAAGTGGAGTTGTTGTTGGGGAAAAAAAATAAAAAATAATAATAATAAAAAATCAATAATAGTTGGCAATAAAAATTTTTAAAAGTTTAAGTAAAAAAACAATCTAGCTTTTCACACTAATGTTTTAACATAAACATAATTCTGTTGGCATGTTTTATTCAGGGCTAATTAGTTTGTACCTTAATAACAATTGCTGATATTATCTTATCTTCTAATAAATTAGAAAATACATTTAGCACTAAATGTAACATCTAGCAGGTCAGCTGCCTAGGTATCAACATTTGAAAAATTACTGAATTTAAAGGCACACTAAGCAGTACACACACAAGCCAAAGTGTTCCAGAACATGAACATATATCAGACAATCTTAGCTGCATTCACTGCATTCAGATACAGCAGGATGAGTCACCCTTTCCATCCATTTTCCCCATGGATTCAGTTTACTTCCTATTACAGACATTTTTAGTACAGAACGAAATTTTGTTTTTAAAACAAAACAAAATATCAATTAGCAATTTGGAGTAGGATGAAAATTCATCACTTCCAGATTTAAAAACATTTCTGAAAGCCAAAGATTAAAAATATGTCTTTTCAAGCTTCTAGTCCACACTGTGAAGTAGAGTTCAACAGGAACTGGGTAAGATCTTCATTACTGTATGAAAAGGTATTTGGACACTCTATAAACTACCTTTGTCAGCAGCAATACAGGAGATCACCTGTTTGTGCGAAAAGATTGAGCTTTCATAACATGTATTTATAGTTTTCAGATAGATATCCTAACTGTACTGGCTTTCACACTAGTTACAGATCCATGCTGATTTAGAGTTGCTAGCAGTACAAAATGGTATCGGAGTGTACCATCATTTCCTATTCTCTATTAAGGTGAACAGGCATTTCCTGTCCACACAGAAGGTTAAAGTAATAGTCCTAAACGGTGACACAAATACTTAATCTGTCAGACACAATCCTGACCTACTCAGAAACCCTGAGCTCTCAGAAGATAAACATATGAACTCTTCTTGACATTTCTATCCCAGTTCATGACCATCAGCCATCACAAAAAAAACCCAAACATCACCAACACACAACACAACCACAAAACCCCATAATATGGCTAATATACATTGAAAGAAATAAAGAGAATAAAGCAACAGCAGGAATAAATTATTAAACTCTAATAATTTGAAATTGCAATACTTTAGCAGGAACTCTACAGATATAAAAGTATTCTATCAAGCTTAAAGATTTTCTTTTTTCTTTTTTTTTTGTTTGTTTTTTTTTCTTTTCTTTTTTTCTTTCTCATTCTGTGTGATGTACATGCCTAAAAGCCTTTTGCCTTCAGCACTCCTCTTACTGGGATATTTGCAAAGGTATAACTGGGAACTGCATACTTGATTCCCATTGAATTTTTGTCTCTGCCTTTTTCTATACATTATTCTGAGGACTTTTGGAGAACATAAAGACACGTACTGCCCACCTGTACTGCACACTTTCTGCAAAGTACTGACATATAATTCCTACTGCAGCTGGCAGAACTTGAAAAGTCCAAAGTATTCAAAAGGACAAATTGCTAGGCAGATGCATCCCAAACACATCTGAATTTGTGCACACGTTAAAAGAAAAAGCATTTGACTATAAAGAATGTCTAGTAATAACAGAGAAGAAGAAGAAAAAAGAGGAATTAAAATTCAAATGCACAGCAAACAAATTCACATATCACACTTTGTACCTTGCGGATTGTGGGAAATTTTCCTTCATACCGATAAAACCATCCAAAAGCTACAAAAGGTAAAGGAAACGTTGGGGTTTTTTTGGAAGAAAAGTCAAGGACTGGTTCAGATTCAGGTCAGTCCATGGTGAAACATATAACTGATGAAAATTTATTTGAAAGCACAAGACCAAAGGTCTGATAGTATATGACAAGTTCTTAGATGACTTCTTGATCAATTGCGCTAGTACATTTAGTCATGTTACCCTTATTTTAGTGATACACATTTTAGGTTAAACAAAGCAAATGTAACAAGTCATCTTCATACAGAACCATACAGCCATATGCATTGCGAAGATATCTATGGTCACAGTCCTACTTTACACTAGTTTTAACAAGCCTTCTTAAAATGAAACAGGTATTCAAACTCATTTGAGCTTGTGGCAGAACACAGTGGCATTTGAGGAGACAAGAAAAGCTCCATTTCCTAGGATAGAATATTTCGAGCCAAGTACATAGAGTATTACAAAACACATTGCTAAGTAAAAACATACAAAAGAATCTGTTACCATAATTTTATATAAAAAACACCGATAACACACACAGCTCTCAATTTAAGCCACCTTTCTGTAGGATTGATAGATTTTGTATTTGTAGCAAGGGATCTTTAGAAAGCAATGACAGCAACAATGTCATACCTTCCATCGTTTACCAAGGGACCACACATATTGCCCTAGCAAAATCGAATGATCAGTTCAGTGTCAGGACTGACTGTCAGGAGGAAGTGAAACACAGGAACAATCTGAATCAGGAAAGGAAGCTAAGGCTGAGCTGCAAACCTGTTTGTCCTGCTTCATGATCACTTCATCCATGTCATCTGTTTCAAGTTGGTCATGTGCAACTCCCTTTAAATCTACTAGAGAAACAAAGGAGGAAAAGAGTGAGGAGACAGAAATGACAGTCTCACTGGAGGTTCCCATGAAATGAAAAAGAGATCAGCAATGTGTGACTAGAAGTTTCCATGAAATAAAAAGTTAGCAACAGGATATTCTTCCACATAATAAAAAAAAAAAAAAAAAAAAAGAGGCCCTGCTTAAATCAAATCGATTTCCAACCTCCTCCAACTCTGAAAAGCAGTTAGTATCTGCACATGGCCAATTAGTCTGCTCTGCTATGAAAGGAAGCCTGCAGAGGTAGGTGGCTTTACTTGTAATTAAACCATCAGCAGTTCTGGGATATCTGGCTTCAAAAAGAAATATCGGCCTTCTACTGTGCTGTCACTGGGGCAAATGCTATACAGAGAAAACACTGTCCTGAAGAATCCGAAAACTAAATGGATAAAAGAGAGTTGCAGAAGAAACTTTTCCCCATCTCAGTTTCTCATCCATGAAAAGTTACGTGACTTCCCCAAAGTCACACAAAAAAATAACGTAATCAGGTTAGGAACTGACCCAGGTCTCCCTTAAGTTACACAACAAGCACTTTCCACTTTTTCCTTTGTCTAATACCACGTTAGTACACTCTTCACATACTATCTGTAGCTTCCAATTTAGCCAATTATGCTCCAATTAACTGCCAATTAAGCTCCAAGGGTCTTAAATTCCTTTGGACAACTAAGTCAAACTTACACTTCAGAGCAATTCTTCATGGAAAAGTTGCAGTGTAACACAGTACCTCCTCAGTCTCTTGACTAATTCTGAAGCAGCCTGCCCAGTGATATCAAATCAATTTTCAGTGTGTGCAGACTAGAGACTGTCTGTGAAAGATTTACTGCAATGGATGAAAAGAAGAAAAAGATAGGAAAAAGGAGGACAGGAGAGGAAAAACAGATAGATTCAGTAAGAAAAATGATAGTAGGAGAGGAATAGAAAAAACAAAAAGTAAGGAAAAGGTGTTCCAAAATCTACAAGTAAACCACACTTGAAAAAGCAGGATTTTTCTTCTACTCTGACAGATGATCTATTCAAGATATTAACAGATCTGCTACTACACACAGCAACTCATGGACAGATGCCTGAATTTTGCAAATTCTTAGAAATGTGCCTAGCTTTCTCATGATTAGGTCACTAGGAAATGATTCAGAAGTTCTGATTGCATGCTTTTAATTAGTACATGCTTACATGTTTGCTACCCAAGCTCTTAGCATGCAAGATTATTTTTGCACTCGTTGTAAATATCATTATACCATCATCATTTCATTTTCAAGATAATTGTCAAAAGAGCATGAACTGAAGAAAGTGATATGCAGAAAAATGATGTGGTAAATACTTTAGCCGGAGAAGAAATAAATTAGATGTGAAAGGCATGCTGGCAAGAAACAGATTTGTCAAAAGATCTAGGAAAAACACTTAAGTCACTGATTCTTAAGAATCTTTGATTTTTCTTTTTTGTTTACTGTCTCACTGTTCTTTGCAACAATGATTTCTGTTGCAATTTTTAATGACATTTAATATATTGTTTACTCAATTAAGTTGTTAACTCCTCCTCATGTAAGAGAAGCAAGGGAGCTTCAAGACATTCCTACAGCCCTCAAAGACTGCCAAAGTAAGAGAGGACCGAGATCCTGCTGAAGAGATGAGGGAGAAGATCTTTAGATTATTCTGAAAACTAACCATTGAATTAATTTCCTCCAAGCCAAAGGCAGGGATTCCATATCTGTCTTTTTTAGTTAAGAGCAAGCAGACAAAAATACTCAAAACCATAACCTCCACCCTCTGTAATACACTGATTTAGAGTAAGGGAGAAGAAAAAAAGGTAACAATAGGAATAGTACAAAGTGCATTCATTCACTCTAAATGAGACTGCAAATCTAGTACTCGTTTTATACCTTCAAACACTCCACCTCCCAAGATCTCTTCTCAAATATAAAAATGATGTAAAATTATTTGCTTATATGATTAATGCAGAAAGCTCAAAGCTAATTCCAAATGAAGGAACAAAACCAAATGCTTGTCTCCCCTTCGTCATACCTTCATTTTGAAAAGTAACAAAACCCATTAGAAAAAAGCCCATAAAACCAAAATATTACTTATAAGTAATATTTTCTTCACCGAGATGAAAGCACTCATATGTATATAACTTAGCATTTGAATATCAGCTTATCCACGTGGACATAAAAACATAATTGAATAGCATATAAAAAATGCAGCACTGCTTCCATTTGGGCATGTAGTGGAAATTAGCACAAGTCTAGTAACACAAGAACTGCTCTGTGAAAAGGTTGACAGGCAAAACACTGAACAGAAACAACATGGAAAGCAAGGCACCAAACCCCCAAACTAAAGAGGCTGATACTTCAAACGATTTCTTAGTGAGCTTTATTTTTTTTTCCTGCTGCTTCTTGTTAAAAAACATGACTGTTTGAGTGGATGTAGATTTTGCTAGGTACCTGTTAAATAAGAGCTATTAAATTAATCAATCATATGCTTTCAGCCTTCTGAAAATAACCAAGTCATAGCTAGCTTGGCTTGGACACACACTGGTGATATATTCCACACAGCTCAGTGATGTGTCTGAAACAAATACTTTCCCTAGGAAGCAGATTGAAATCAATTACTTACTTCTGCGTTTGGAATGAGGGGCAGGGTGCACTTCTGCAGTCACAGTTTTTAGAGATTTGGGAGGTTCTTTAGGACCCCAGTCTTCTTCCCACTCCTTTTTAAATTTCTCTTCCTCTGCTGTTATCCTATAGGAAAAAAATACAGCTAGGAATTCTGACTATAAAAACAGCATCATCAATATAAACTCATTACAATTATTTAGTGTTCTGTATTTTTGGTTTTTTCCTCTTTAATATAAAGCACAATAAACTGCCCCTTTCCCCAAAACAAATTCCTTTCATCAATCTGTTTCATTTACTAAGCTACTAAGATAATTTGTAAAATACAATGTAACTGAGTAAAATATTCTTATTTAATACTGAGACTTCTAAGGCCAGTTATACAAACACCTGCACAAATATTAACCACAGAGTGATACACTGCAATACTGACTGTTACCTTAACTGAAGTCAAAAGCCATCTCTCACCTAATAGTTCCTCATTTTTAGAACTGGGAAATATCTATTAGAAAAACAGTCAGTTTTAACTAAAATACTAAGTGACAGAATATTTACCACATGCCTAAATCAGATGTTACAATGGTAAATTATACCTCAAGAGTGCGTGTCTTATTTCTGTATCTTATCTCCATTTGGATGATAGTTTCCTAAACACATAATTCTAGGCTACACTAAAAAGTGACTCTTCCCCAAAAGAACTAGATACTCTTGAGACACAAACCACATAAAAATTCAGCTTTTGGGGAGGGGGGGGAAGAAAGAAAAAATTGTCACGCTTCAGGACAAAGCGGCTCATAAAACAAGTAAATTACCTAGAAGGCACCTAGAAAGACACCATGATCAAAAAACCACATTTTGAAGGAAAATTCAGCAAATCCCAAGTATGTCACAAGAGAACTACCATATAACCTAATGGCTTGTAGCTTCATATATGGTGCCTTTAAGTGATCCAAGATCTATTCTTGGCTGTAGCCTGTCTTGAACTGGTTAACTGACATATGGTTCAAAAACTTACCAGATCTTAGATATATATGATGCTATTCATACTTCAATTATCTTTTGCATCTCTAAATTAGCTAAGGTATATTTAAAAAATATCCACATGTGGTCAAAGCACTATTGAATTGGCAGCTGAGGTCAGTATTTAGATTTGGAGGCATAGTCAATAGCAGGGAACATTGGACAGAATGTTTAGATTTGTTTTTACATTTCCTTTTAATTAAAAAAAAAATGGGGTTACAATGTAACTTGAAGTACACAGAGTTAAGGACCTCTGCTATTTAGGCACATTTGAAATTTCTTCCTAAAATGTATGCAAGATACTAATAAAGGGCACAGTGAATCTATACAAGGAATTCCTGCAGAAAGGATTTTAAAAATAGAGAAAAGGGTCATCCTCACAAACTGTTAATATGGGAAAGCATTACATTCTAGTGAAACTGCCTGCCTGCAATTGCTTATTAAACCTAAGGTTCAGATTAAATTGAAGTTGCTGTACTACCATCCTCCCTCCTCTTCACCAACGAGACTGAGACAGACTTAACAGTTTGGATTGTAATATGGAAAAGCTTAGTAAGTGCCTGAGCAGCACTTGGAAATTGCACAACGAAGTATAAAGACTTCCTAGACCTTACAATGAGCAGCCCTCAAGGCAGCCTGATCATGAAAGTCCTCCCGGAGTGAGTAAAGATGCACTTAGTTCAGAAGGATATTGCAGATACCAAACATTCACTATAGCAGACAAGCAATCTACATTTGGAGAACAGAATCATTCTTCACCTGTGATGGTCTGCTTTTACAGCAGCTTTCCATGGCTATTGCAGCAATTTCTACAGTAGACCACAATAAAGAACAGGATGTTACCTATTCCCCAGGAATTAGAAAAAGAGATCGTGTAAGAATTCATCCACGTGCTGCAGTAGAGCCCATGGCAGGACTGTCAGAAGATTCTTCTCTTGTGACAGCTAGGGAATATATTCCTTTTTGCACCTCACATATTCAGAAATCCCTACACTTTTTCTATCAGAGAATTTTAGCTAATACAGGTACATGTAAAGGGACTTAAGTGAATGAATATGAATTAAAAACTGTTTAAGATGTCAAAGGTGCAAAGCTGAATACTTCAGGGTCAATCTTAGCTCTAAAAGGATGCATAAAAACAGATATTGTGCAATTTCACACTATCTTTCCTAACATCATTTAGAAGGGAAATTAATTACTGTGATAACAACAACATATTATACTGGTTAATTTTAAAGTTCCAAATGTAGAACAATGCCGAAGTTACATTTATAGTACTGACTTTATTATAATACAATCTTTGAATGTGTCTAGTTCCTATAATCACAGATTTTTAAAACCAGAATAGACTGTGATAATAAAAATCAGATTTCCTGAATAAAATAGGTTATAAGAACTTCCTGCTTTAGGTGCCACAGTTTTATTTTAATTAATTCTCTCCTTAGAAAAGCAAAAGCCTACTTAAAATTTATGACTGAAATTTCTACTCAAGATGATTAGCATCACACAGTCCATATTTTAGTCTAAATCTACACAGCTTTTGTTTTCAGAACTGTCCGATAGACTGAAAAGGCTATTAAATTCCACACTGTGCACACTCTTACAGATAATGAACAAACTACCTGTGTTTTGGTTTGGTTTTTTAAAAATATAAGCTAAGTGGATAAGTCATCAAGCCCCTGAGTATATGCATGTTTTCCAGCTCTTTAGTCATTCTCCTATTTCTTCCCTGATCCATTTCCTTGCAATATTAATTTCTTTTTTTCTGTTAGAATTAGATGTAGTGGTTCAGTGACAACAGAGTAAATGAGTTCTGAGACACAGAACTTCCTTAATCTTAAGTTTCTCTATACATTTATAATATATTTTTAAAATAAGCACTCAAATTCTATTTCAGATTGAATTTATTATCACCATAATCCTCATGTTTTCAAGGTGCTGATTGTCAGATCGTTTCCTATTCTGTAACTGTGGTGTACTTACTCATATGCACTGGACCCTACATTTCGCTAAATTGAAATATTACACAATTTTATTAGAAAAGAACATGCAGAATGTTTTCAGCCAGATCTAATATATAAGGACCCTTTTTCAGGCAGCATATTGCCTATGTAAGCTTTTTACTTACTGCTCTATTTCTCTGCGATATCTCTCTTCTTCCTCTGCAGCCTTCTGGGAAATCTCCAGTTTTCTTCTATAATAAGAGGAATTAGGACACCATGATAAAAATAGTACTTTCTGAGTAAGAACTTGCACAAAGTGTGTCAGCATATAGTTAGTAAAAGATATGGACAGTAAATACATATGCATTGGGTAAAAATGCTCCTTTTTAAAAGTCATCTTTAAGATACCAAGGGTTCAATATACTTTTGTAGGAACCCTGAGGACATTCATGACCATCTGGATAAGGGCATATCATCTATTTAACTCTGTAAGTCACTATCTGTTTCTGACACAGTTCCATAGTGTATTATTGTAAGAGTATAAAATTTGTAACTGTCCTGCTAAAAATAAAGGATGAGGGAATGGCATTGGGAAAATAACTAATATCACACTGAATCATAGGGGTATGACAGTCAGGGAACAAGGTGACCCTTCTATTCAAGACGTGTTTGAATGACATCAGCTTTGAAAACTCAGAACATCAAAAGCACCACAGGATAAGGATTTATGAACAGAGACTCTGTAAATTAATCTAAATTGGGAGTCTTCTCACAGTTGCTCCTGTCTTCCGTACCCTTTCCAAATCCAAGCTAAATTTTTCAGACTGTCCTATACAGAGTCCTTACAATCTCTCTTTCTCTTGCTGCTCTTTGATGATTTTGTTAGTCTCCAGCGCGAGTCGCTTTTGATGCATTAACTCCTGGCGTTCTTGCTCACGGAGACATGCTTCTCTCTGCCTTTCTTCTTCAGTCATGAACAGCTCCTTTCCCTGCAATCAGAACCACCACCCAAATCAGTTGTGAAAAAGTCTCATGAATGTAGTTCTTCTAGGAAATAATTCAAAACCAATTACGTACTAGAACATCTGCCATTTCCTCACATCACTTTTTCTGAGGAATGCTTTCTGAAAGACCCTGAAAGATCTGACCACTTCATTCCAAAGAGCTACCCCGGTTTCAGTATCAAAGTTATGATATTAAACAACTCAGAAGAGGCATGCAATTACTGAAGTCAGCAACAACAGCATAGGGGTCATGCCAGAGACATGCTCAGTGTGTCACCCAGAAAAAACTCCACATTATACTTCCTTGAAATCTGAGCAATGCAATGCTAGAGAACAGCACATTGAATGAATGCCAACGTGGAAGGCAACTACACAGTTACTGTGTTTTAATGCTCTTGTGCCTGGCTGCTGTGGAAATGTACCATCGCTCACGGAACTCAAATATAGGGAACCTACATTGCCAAAAGGTTATATAGTTGATGTGTTTCATTTGCTTTACAGTTAAGACACCGGCACTATTTTCTATTCAAGAAAGGTATTTCCACGGTGCTATGTGTGGAACAGTTTGATAACATTTATCTAATTTTCATTACTGAAATTACAATCCCTTGTTAAATAGGAAGGCCAGATTTTTCATGTCTCTAAGGCTCAAAAGCAGATGGCTTGAACAAAAACAGGCAGTGAAGAATGCCTTTGCACCACGGTCTTAAGCTGACCGAAAAACAGGAGTAGAGAAGCTGTTTCCCTTCGCAATCTCTTCTTCAGTACAAAGATGTGTACTGAGGAAAGGAGAGACATGCAAGGTGAAGCAGGGTGGAACAGAAGAGTTCCATAGCAACAATTCACCATTTTAAGGATGCAACCCCAGTGGTACATGCTGGAGTAGATCCCATCTTTTCTAACAGTTGGTAACATATCTGGGAGTTGAAACTAAGCCCTTAGGATGTTGAGTTCTTGGACCTTAATCATCTAGTCTGGAACATTTGTTTAAACAATTTCTACAAAGCCTTTGGACAACTGTATCTTTTGTTACTGTAAGAGTAGTTTAATTAAACCATGAATTCCTTACTATAGCTACACAGTATACATGAGCCCTTAGGAAGCAGCTTAAATCATTTAATAAATCTTGTTTTCCCTATTTAATTCAATTGCAAGGCAATCAGAAAATACCGTCTTTGATTAGTCAATGGAACTTGAGTATCCTCTTGTATAGAACTGTACATTTTACTGTAAGAAGGCTTGAAGCAGTAAAAACCTTAAAACATTTATTGAAAGTCACACTGAAGTCAGTGGGAAGACTTAGTTAATTTCAGCTGGTTTTAGATTAGGCCCCAAAGGCATATAGTTCTGTTATACAAAACAGTGGAAATGGAAAATTGAACAATTTTCAATGTGTTGATACACTGAAGAGATCAGATAAACAGTTACACAAGGAATTAATTTGGAATAAGACTAAGATATCAGCTATTCAGGATGGAAAAATTAATTTATTCCAATTCACCTTTCATGTTTCAGCAGAAGCAGCTATCTATTAGAACAGAAGCTCTCAAACATGAGAAACAATTACAATATAAGTTAATTTCCATTCCTTGTCAAGGGAATGGTTTTGCACTGGCCCACAGTCATGAAACTGTTTTATTTGAGAATACTGTGGATAGTTATCAATTAAATAATCAAAAGCTACTCAACGCTGCCCTGGTTTGACAGAATTTAGTGGTATAGACATCATAAAGAAACACAGCTCTACTTCTTATCTATTTATTTTTATCATTTATTTGCCCACATAGTAATTTTCACAAATATTCTGCTTTTATAAATATACTACTACTTACAGCGCCTGCTACCACAGAGATAGTCAAAGTACGACTACTTTTGAGCACTCTGACAGCCTGCAAATTAAAACAAAACAAAGATCAGTCTAAATTAAGTGGTAAAAGTCGTGTATATCTAGGATGAAAGATGCTGGTTGTCAAAGCTGGATTTCCAGAAGACCTGCCTGAACTAAACAGGGTGGTAGATATTAAAATCTCCACATTCCCATGTTCAATACTCAACCTCTTTGGTTATGTAGCTCAGTATCAAAACATATTTTTTGCAGCCAGGAAAATCAGACAGATGCTTAATAAGCTGACAACTACAAATTCAGTGAATTAGGAAGACTTGATCTTACCTCTTTATGATCCACATTAGAAAAGTCCACTCCATTTACCTCAACAATCTGATCACCGACCTAAAGGAATTAATTCCAATTTTAGTACAGATGCTAAATAAGTACATATATTAAATTAAAACATAAATAGATATACTCTCTAACATTCTTAATACAACAATCATAGCTACTGGCAGAGTACAATGGGAACAGACTGGAAACTGGCTAAGCTTGCACATCCTCCTGTATTAGCATTTCCTATTGCCACTGTTTTGAGACTAAATACTGAGCTCGATGGACTATTGGTCTGACCCAGGAGGGCACTCTCATGTTATTAAAATTTAGGAAACTTGTTTCATTTTGAAACGTAACCACAAGGTATTTCTTTCCCATGGGAAAAAAAAACCAAAAACAAACAAACAAACAAAACCCAAAAAACCCCACCCCACACCTAGTGACTTCACAGTGATCCAGAATCCTCAAAGTAGTAAATACCAAACAACATTTCTTTGTGGTACCTACCTTGGACTGTGGCATACTTACCTCTAAGCCCACCTCTGCTGAAAGAGAACCCGGCTTAACATTGCTGATAAAAATGCCTGGTTTTTGTGTTGGACCACTGGAAATACTGGTATAATATAAAAAACCAAACACTTAAAGGATAATATTTATAGAATAGTACAGTGTAATACAGTGAGAAGTCTTAGTTGTTTTCTCATAATTTCTTTCCGATTAAAGAATATTTTTGTGGTATTAGCCTACTCTGAAACAAAGACCAAAATTTGCCAGTACATGCACAATGGTTTATCATCCCACTTTTCTATCCCTTGCAGCACAAAACTATGACTTAAGAAAAAGCTAAAATAAAAATATTCAAGCTCCTGGATTTTTCCTTAGATGTTGAAAATAACAGTATACTGACCTACACTGTCTAAGGGACTGGGACACTAATGACAATCAAAAGCAAGCATCGAACACAATGAAGAATTACTAATTGCTTGCACATTTACTCACTGAACTGCGGTATACTGTATATATAATACAATGTTATTTTTCAGGATTACTTATTAGAAGCAAGTAGGATGTTTCAACCAGGGGCCAACATCTAGCCTGGAAACTTTAAGCTGCAGTCTAAGCTGGGCCCAAACACAGAAATTATTTTTGTAGATAATATATCCAGCAGGTGATGTTGAACCACCCCTTCAGGTCTGTAAATAATTTTTAAAACTTTAGATCTTCCAAATAATATGAAAGAAAAGTTATGCTTTTGAAAATATTCTGTGCAGTTCAATCTTGATAACTTCAACTATATATTCCTAAATATATAAGAAATCCTACAATATCCCTTCTACCCCAAAACCTCCATAACTAGCTTTTCAGCTTGGACAGGAGTCTGCAAAGCATCTGTTCATATTTCTAAAAATATTGCAAGTTCAACATTACTTTTAGGAACTAGATATATCTGTGTGATGGCTTCTCAGTTTTGAAAAGGGCCACAGAAAGCAGTCTAAGTTCAGGGAGTGAACTTGACACTGGACAGTGCTGAAACTTGCTACATCACACAGCAGCATTTAAAAGTATTTTAAAATGTAAAAGCATTTAGAAGATCCAATTCCACAACAGCTTGTATTATGTCACTTTCAGCCTGCTCTTATTTTAAAACCAAAAAAATCTTTTAAAGTCAGAACTTGTGACACAGGTATTTATGATTTGTCTAATAATACACAATGTATGCCATAGATATCCTCCTGTTCCAGTTTGCTTTCCTGAACCAGAGTGGATCTCCATTTTCCTGATATCGTATCAGTGAATGATGGAAATAACTGCCTTGGATGTCTCACTTAACAAACAGTGACATTAAGTAAGAAATATGTACCCACCTGCAACCCATGCCTTTTGTACCAATCAAGCTAATGAAGACTTTCTTCTCTTTATTGTCTCTCCCTCCAGAAGAAGCAAGGCCAGCAACACTGCCCTTTCCTTCCTGTAGGGGGATTAAAAAATGCTGCAGATGTTACTCTGTGTTGAACTCTATCAAGACTACTACAAAACTTCATAAAGCCAGGATCAAACCCTGCCAACATCAAGATAAGATTCCTTTGCGGTCCTGCTGGAGATGAATGTGAAGTACTGTCATTTCAGCAAAGCTGCATGGCTGAGGTGAAAGACTGAACTTATCTTTCTATTTAGAGAAGATTGTTTAAATAGTCAAACTGTCTTCAGAAAAGGGTGAAGGAAAATTAGAGGAAAGTGATATGGCAAAATAATCACTTAGATGTTCCGTGACAAAAGAGCTGGAAAAATACATGAAAGTACTCGCTATTTAATGAAGTCTTTCTTCCTGAAAGCAAAAGAACTGTAATTGTGGTCTCTCTTTCCACTGCTGCAACCCATAGAAGCCACTTGCATTCATACCTGTCATTCCTTCATTAATATAGCTAAGATAGGCCAAATAATCTATTAAAGATTTATACAATAGAACTATAGGCTGGTAAGGTAATAAGCTCAAGCAAAATAAAGTACCAATTAATGAGTAAAAGATATTTCATTTGTATCCTGCCCTTTCCTTACCTAATGATTTTAGAATCATTTCATATCACAGAAGATGTTTCTCCCAGAACACTTGTAACAAGATATCGCATCACAGAAATACATACAATAACTTCTGTGATAAGGTCAGAGGAGAAAGTGTTTCAGAACCATTACAGATTTCCCAGAAGATATCTTAATAAAATATTGATCTCTTACCCCAGAGTCTGACACAAACTGGTCCACATATTGCCATTTAAGGGGTTCATCTGCTGAACTGGAAAGAAAAAGTAATTTAAAATAACGAGGACAAAAATAATTGTGAATGTATTCAAGAAGCTGCTTTGGAATATGGCCTCCTATTTTGCATCCACAAGTTCCTTTGGATACCATTCACAACAACTGGTTTATTTTCCAGCAATTTAAATGGAACATCAAACAAGTATACAATTGTTTAGGCTAGCAAAGCTCGTCAAACATAAAATTGAGAAAACCTCCTCAAGTGAAACAATTTCGGGAAACTCTAAGAAAGGCTGTGAAAACAATCATAACAACTTGAACAGCTTATGTAAATGTCTATGCACAGAGACGCCTCCCACCATTACCATTTCTCAAACATTGCGCTTAAATTTTCAACTTTTCAACAAAAATTGAAAGAGGACAATAATTTGAAATTTTTCTAAGCTCTGAAGCAATCCTCAACTGTTATGTACATAGAGAAGCAGTGGAGCTCTCTGTTAAGGTAGGTGCATTGATAATGAAATTTCCAGGTATATCCACAAACAATGAGGAAATAGAAATTGGTTCATTTAAGTAGGCAACTGGCATAAGAAATCAGATTCATCAAACAAGACATCTCCCTGTTTATCACAAAGGACATGACATTTTAATCAGCTGCGGAGATGCCCATTCACACATTTTCAAATATACAGATAAACACAGAGGTTCTTTGGATATTGGCTATGTGAAATTTAATAATCTAATTTGTTTTCAAATTAAATACCATTACCTTTTGACAGGTATCATGCCAATATCTGAAAAAGAAAAATACTCTGTTAAGTAGCACTTTCTACAGATCACCAGCAATCTTTAGTGATGCAGGTGATTTTTTTTATGTTACTTACGTCTTACTTTTATGGACACTATTTTCTTTGTGCGAATGAGGTTTATGACTTCTTCATGTGTGCATGATGAAATGGAATATCCATTGATACGAACTATCTCATCTCCAACCTCAAAAATGAAAGGGAGAAGAAAAAAATAAATCATGAATTAACATTAACAGGTTTTTAATCGATGATGCAATCTAGCAATCATTTTGATACAAGGGTTTGATAATGTCCTAAATACTTTTTGAATTTCAGGTAATGTCCAGATCAGATTTACCTGTAATTGTTTGAACTTAACATTTAACACCAGAAGGGCAGATTAATGGCCAAATAACAATTTTATAAATAATATCTAGTCTCTACACATCAGACTTGTACTCCACATACTACCTTAAACACAAGTGTCTGTATTTCAATTCAAATAATTTTGGAGTGATTTTCTTCCTCTACACTTCAGCAGTTTAAGTTTGCTTCTACCATATGTTCTCCAAGATACCTTAACTATTTTGATGAATAAGAAACTAAACTTTGTCTTATTACCTTGTCTGATTATGAGTTATTTTAATGGCATTTACCTCCATTAAAGGTGCAATTACTCTAATTAATTACAATAGTCATATACTAGCATAATGAATGCTTGTTCTGGGGTGCAGTAGCTTAAGCCTTCTTGGATCATCTACATTAGTTACAAAATTGCATGCTATTCACATGTGACACATTTTCAAGTGTTTCACAGCAGCAACCCATCATATACCATGGTTGAGAAGATGGTATCACCACCCTGCTGTGGCCTTCCCTCTTTTGTATGACATGAAAAAAGTGAGAAAACTTGAGACCAGGACAGAAACACAGAAGGAAGCTCCCACCAGATAGAAGGCAAGTCAATCACTTATTCCCAAGCTTACTCAGGCCTCCATGTGTATGCAATATATATATATATATATATATATATATATATATATATATTTGGGCCCCAGGGGTGACAGGAAGCATAGTCAGCTACAGAACAGACCAAGAACATGCACTCTGAATAGCAGAGACAAAACTAGTGTTATCCCTGAGGCAAATTTAGATGAAGATAACTTGACTGAAGTGAGCAGTAATTTGTGCTCTGTCCTCCACCCTAAAGGATTGGCTCTGGGTTTCTGTACAGATACAGGCCCTCTTTGATTATCTTCCAAATCTATGTGCCTTTTGTCTCACAAATTGGGTATACAATGGACTGTATACCAGAGGTTTTCCACAGAGGTTTCATCTGTTGCGCAGGAAAATATGTAGGGGTTTTACTAATGGAAAAAAACCCAACAGATTAAAAAAAAACCCTAGATAACTAAGTGTATACTAGTGTAAAAGATAAACTTCATTGCCAGTGTGTACCACCTGCCTCAAAACAGTTCAATATTGTTCTGAACAAATCACAGAACATATCACAAAACTCTCGTGAAGGAATGAGAGCAGAAATACAAAACAACTGAACTATCCTCCAGCATCTTTATATTCATATACTGCACCAAAAAGAAGTAACATATCTGGAAGCAAAAGACTGTAAAAACAAATCTACGTGGTGAATTCAATTGATCTCCAAGACTCATTGTCTGATCCAAAACCAGGCCAGCCTTACACAGGAACTACATATGCCCTCATATATTAAGTAAGTATAAAGACCATTCTCTAGCACTGAAGACAATTCCTCCAGAGTAGGGTGGCTCTATGTAACCTGCTCTCTAGGAATCACCCCGGCACATGCTATCACCTGAACTGTGTAGGAATTGATCAACAATGCTTGCTGGCATAGACCAAAGGCCATACTGAGGACCACACTAACATTCAGGAGCAATCAAATGGCAGCACCCCAAGAATATTACCCACCAGTGTTCAATTTACTAGTGTAGAACAGACAGGGTGCCATAAGCTTTCAGCTGCTTCTATAAAATTTCAAATCTTATTTATCAGAATACACAAAAGAACTAATAGAACTAATGTTTATTTGGTGATAAAATGACAGTACATCACCGGAAACTTTTATTTCAAAAGGCTTCCCTTCCTCTAATATAAATCCAAATTTGTTTTGATATGACAAATAGACTAGAAATTTCCACGTTTCTATGAACTCTGCCTAATGATCCCCCTAGCTATGTAGACTGAGAAGGAATCAGTGATGGAAACATTGCCCACTTCAAGGCTGTACCTTATTAGCTGTTCAAGATAACACTGAAAAATGCAAGGCCCTGGCCAGAGCATCATAAGTAAAGACTTTTACCTAACATGAACCACATGACATGGCTGTGTGAAAACTAGTGCATAACTCTCTTCCATTAGGCAATTCAAATCAGTCCTCCGCACAGTAGGATACACAAATGATTACCAGGAAATGGCTCTAACAACAAACCATCAACAATACCCTCTTATAGCTCTGTACATTGATCTCCACAAGAACACTTTGACTTTAGTGCTCTCCAGTAGCATTTCTTATGAACTACTGTGAATATTTATTATGTAAAATGTATCAAAATGCCACCCTGATAGTTGACAGGACTTTTCTGATTAACATCAACAGCCTAGGATTTTGTTCTTAATCACTGACACTTTGCATGCCTCCTCGCAAATATGTCCACTTTCACAGCAGCATTGTCCCTAGTTAATGATTGCCTAACATGTTCCACTTAAAGACTCAAGTTTCAAGCTGTCAAATTTCAGTTTAGGCTTAAATTTTCCATGCTGGTATCTGCACCTAAAGCAACTAGTTCTAAACAACAAAATTTGGGTGGAATGCATTGTCACACTTATTAAAAAAAAAAAATAAATCTACAATTAACTTTCTTGAGAGGCTCTGTGCTTTCACTTTAGGTTTGGAAAAGGTCCTTATACTACAAATTAAGAGCACAATTTTTACAATCTTAGTGCACATCTTTGTTGACTAAAAAGTTTAGGGGAAGAGGCAGGTTCATCATAACACATTTGGTGAAAGTTAGTTAATAGAAAGAGTCTGGCTATACTAGTTCTGATCTGGGGGGAACTTCCCTTTCATCCACTTGCATTGGGACTGCCCGTGCACCAGCCCCTGGTGCCAAGATCAGTTGTGAACAAGACTTTCAACTGCTGCTGCAAAAGATCAGAAGAATTATTTCTTCCAGAATGCAGGAGGCACAGGAGACTCACCAGGAACAGGAAGGGATAAAAAGCACCATTCAGCCCTAACCACCAAGGTGGTGCAAAAAAAAAAAAAAAAAAAAAAAAAAGCCATTGTGCAAAACCCACTATCTGCTTACAGAATTCAAGACTTTGTTGTAATATTCACAACAGTATTACAATAAACATTGTAACATTGTAATCTTTAATGCATTTGTTCAGACTGTGCAAGCGATTGACACCTTAGATAACTCTGTGACTCAATTTTATTTTTTTTAATATAACAGTATTTTTTTTTTCTTTTGAGCCAGATACTTCTACTCTCCCCCATAGAAAATTTCCAACTTTACTGTCACTGGAAGGACAGAAGGCAACACCTCCAGTCTTTGTCAGACTGAGGGAGTGATCCACTAAGGCCATACAGACTAAATCATACAGTATATCCACTGTTCTCTCCATCACACAAGTTTGATGTGCCTGAAAAAAAGTGAAGAATTCAGTCTAGCTCACCGAGGACTAGCTTCCTTGTACCTTGCTGATAGTTTTAGGGAAAAAATGGGCACAGCTGGAGACTCCTCATCTGGCACTGCACAGCTCAGCACCAAAAGCCTAAATTTGCATCACCACATTTATGTGAGAGGAGGGAGGGGAACTGCAAGTAGGAATTCCTCAGTATGGCCTATGTCTTAAAGACTGTCACATTAACACACACTGTGACCCTTGGGTGACAGGGCAGTGGGCATGCCATCACCTTCTGCCTTTTTTCATATGTAATAAGTATTATTGAATCTTCCTACTGTGACCTGTTCAGCTAAAAAAACCCACAAAACCAAAAAACAACAAAACAAGAAAGCACCCGCTTATCGTCTTCACTTCTTTCACAAACCTTTCTACTTCTTCTGGGAAGCGCCATATATACTCTGCAATAGCACACAAAACATTAACAACACGTCCACTGTACCAGCATAGCTCATATAGTGCAGTTTCCTCTCCACTGAACTTAGAGATTTTTATCTGATGACACAGCATCAGAAGACTACAAAAGCAAAGAAAACACAATATGTGACTGTCCTGCAGGAGAGAATACACTTGCAGAGGCAGAACATGACTGTGGTCCCCAGTTCCTAACCAGTGGGACTGCTGCTCCACCTGCTGGACATCCAAAACTCTCACCCAGGGCAATGGCCTGTCTGCAATTTGCAGCAGTCCTGACTGTTTTCGTTTAAGCCAGTCAGATTTTTAACATGATCTTTAATAAGAGTGGAAATAGGTCAG